>NW_005842333.1:755236-806405 GCF_000455745.1 Alligator sinensis | reverse complement strand
TCCAAAGTGGTGGGGTGGGGGTGGGGGTGGATGCTAGTGTGGACCATGACCTGGAGTACCTAAGCTATTCCACAGAATCAGCAAACAGGTTCACAGGTTATAGGCATGAAAGCATGCAAGCACCAAGTGTGCTCAGCCTCTTCTCTATAAGGCAGCATATTCCAGGTACCGGAAGAAACAGGGATGGGCTGCAGTCTTGATGATCTCTGAAGGATCCAGGCACCTCTGAGGCCCAGGCTACTGCTTTAGTTTGGGATTCTTTTTTTTTTCTCCCCTCCCTTGAATTTTGTGCTGGTGAAAAAGGACCAAACTGTCTGTCCTGTCTTCTCCTTATCCACAATGCAAGTGTTGCATGGGGATGGCAGTGCCTCAGGCCTGCCCATACTGTTCCACCAGTGTGTGTGTCTTAATAGTCAGTGTCCTAGAGGCACCCCCTCTAGAAGTGGGAAGGCAGCTCATGGTTTGGTTATACTGAGGCAGCGAGTCCCCGGTAGCACAAGGACAAGCACGCCCCACCCAAATCCGCTGCTGTCTCCACACTGAATTCCACCAGTTGAGACTGCGCTGGGCTCACTCCCAGACCCACTAGAGACCAGTGGCTAAAAAGTAGGTGCTGGGAATGAGTCCAGAATAGCTTCACTGGTGAACCTCCGGCTCTGGAGTGTGTCAGTGGACATGGGTGGGTGGCATGTGCTCGTCTGACCATACCACTGCCATAGGATAGACAAGCCAGGCTGACTTCATCCTTATTGTGCTTTGCCAGCTCCCATCAAAGGTGCCAACTAAGTCCATTGACAGTGGTGATTTTTGCCATGTAGGTATTTGTCCAATGGGAACTGGACTGAGACCAACCCACCCACCCAATTCACACAGACTACCAGACACCCCCCAAATGGAAACCATTTCTGTTTCATTCATATCCTGATCTCCACCAAACTGGAAAGGGAAACAATGAGAGTCAACCCTCTCCCACACCCATTCACTCTGCCTCCAGAACCATCAGCCAGCGTGGAGCCTGGACCCAGAAAGCATCTTCATGGCTCCCAGGGTGGGAAGGCAGGTGCCTACACCTCTAGGGAGTAGATCTGTAGGCAGATCTACAGGCCTGCATGAAACTACAGTTGCGGACCTTGCCACAGCACCCAAGAGTGACAGAGCTGGTTGGTGACTAGAAATGCTTTCTCTTTCAGAAGGGCACCTTAGTGCCAGCTGTGAGGTGTGTTTTGAGGACTCTATTATTAGAGAATGTAAAAGCAATGGAATCAAGCCAATGGAGATATGTCCTCTAAACAAAGAAAAGATCAGGTGTTGCTGTAGGGGAAATGAAGAATAAACAGGGAAGTAACAGTCCTTCACGTGAAGGGCAAATAGCAACAAATAGACATGCAAGAAAGAGCCTGGGGAAAGAAATGGAGGTAAGGAGCATGTGGAGGAGACAGAGAAACATCTTGATCCTTTTCAGGAGGTTACAGAACATGGAAATGCATTTGGGCTGAAATAGGTTTCTAAAAGGGTGGCATGAAGGCCTGGGGAACCTCTTCATGCTTTTTTTTAGTGACCTGAATCTTTGGTACAAGATGTTAAGTCCAATGACTCTCTGTCTCCCAACTGGCTACACTAGCAGAGGAAAGGTTATGTCTGTGCAGGAAAGTTGGTCTCCTTTAAAGCACCTCCACACAACTTCCTTCCAAGGTGGCCACCACGGCTTTTCTACCACCCTGTCAGGCAGGGGCTGCATATAAGCAACAATGGCAAGCCAAGTCCTTCCCCCTTCTCCCTACCCTTTCCCCCTCCAATCTGGGATACTTTTGCTCAGCAAGGATCCCACATCAGGCTGAACCCCATGAGCTGATACAGTCTTGGCCTCTTGCACTTGCTGCTCCAATGCCTCCATGCCAACAAGTACATGTAACTCTAAGACATCCACCTGGCCATGTGCCCTGCCTGCACAGGTCCCAGCCAGTCTCCATAGAGACTTCAGGATCACGGGGTAGTGACAACGTGGGGCTGAGGCAGAGCCATGATCTGCTCCCTGCACAACCCTGCCCACGGAAACCATGGCCATCGCAGGACCATGTGGACAGCGGTTTGTGGCTCTGCCCCAGGCCCAACCCCGTACTATCACTGCCCCAAGATCCCAGGGTCTCCCCAGCCCTGCCCACCTGTCTCACTCCTGGACACTGCTCTCTGCCCATCCATGGCCCTATCCCAGTCACTCAGTCGAGTGCCCTGCCCATGCATGTCCTGCTCCCAATGGCTGGTGTAGGGCAGGCAGGCCAGGGTGCCTGGGCAGCAGGGCTGGGTCTAGCAGTGGAAGCCAGAAGGAGCCACCACCACTGGAGCTGCTGGGAAGCCGAGTCTAGCTACCGCACCACCCCAGCCCTGCTGCATGCCCAGGCTGCCCCTTGCACCTGGGCTGCGCAGGACCGAGAGACCCGCCATAGGCGGGACAAAATCCCTCGGCAGGCTGTATTTTGCCCATCCCTGCTCTAAGATGAACCTTCATGCGGCACTTGAGGAACTAAAATTCAGTGGCTCAGCTGCCTGAGCTGAGGTTGTGCTGCATGGTGACTTATACCATTATACTATTAGAATATGTTAAACCTGATTATCCCCAGGCAGCCATTACCATTGAAGCAAGTCAGAATGTGATAGCTTTCATAGGCAGGACCTTTCATTCACTGACAGGGAGCCAAAAGTATTCCCGTGTCATGGGGGAAGCCTTCACGCTCAAGACACTTAGACTTCCCTAAGATACTAAGGCCCCAAGTGCTGGCTGAGCTGGGACTTCACCCAGTGAATGAGCAGCAGGGAAAATCAGGCAGTGACAAAAAGATACTGAGCACAGCCTAACAGGCCTTTCTGATGAAGTGAGCTTGGACTCACAAAAGCTTATACTATACATCTCTGATGTAGTTAGTCTACATTATGGGTAGGCAACCCCTGGCATGTGCCAGAGCGTGGCACGCAAGTGCATTTTGCTTTGTACATGCGTCCTGGGAAAGGGGCCAGTGCTGCACCGTCACAACAAGGATTGGGCCCCTCCCAGCTCCCTTGCCATTTGCCCCTGGCATGCGAACATCTTGCAAGTTGAGGTTGCGGGTGTTTTTGGCACTACCCAAAACATTGCTGACCCCTGGTCTAAAAGGTACATATTTACCCTGCCTTCTGCCTGACTTGAGACTAACATGGCTAGTAGCTCTCTTCCAGGTATTTCAATTTCTGTGATTCTATGTAGGCTGGTAAAACCCTCATGAGAACAGGATAAACCCATTGTTCAGTAGCAGAACGGCTTTCAGAGCAGAGCATTTGCTCAGCCACTGCTTCACAGTGAACAAAGGCTGAATCTTCTTTACACTCATGTAAATCCAGAGTGATTTCTGTGCATTTCCACTGGTGTAAGTGAGCCTGGAGCCTGGTCTGAGCTGTTGTTGGGGGGATAAATGAAAGACAGGCATAGGTCCTCAAAGGTGTTTAAGGGCCTAACTCCAGCTGATTCCAGTGGAGTTAAGTTATGTACTACATTTCTCATGGGAAAACAGATTGTGCCAGAGGCACGGATTCCATCAGTCACGTGTTAGGTATCATATTATTATAATGGAAGGTAGGGTCACCATAAGCAAAGCTCATCTCCTCTAGTGTGCACCAGCGTAGGGAGGTTTTTCCACACAGGTTAATGAGTCAGTGAGAACAAACACTGCATATACCATGATGCTCAGCCTCTTTACCTGCATCAAATACAAATGCACCATCATTTCCAAAAGGTAACTGGACCAAACCATGGGGCACACAGCAACCGTTTCACTGCCAAACCAAGATGCAGCCACCACCACCACCACACACTGTACAGCAATCACAAGAACAACAATAGTCAGGAGGTTCATCCTTCCAAATGATAAGTCAGGCTCAACATTCATCAGGCAAACAAGTCTGGTCACATCATTAAGAGAGTCATCTGTTAATGAAAACAGGTCCCACAAGTGATTAGAGTAAGTGCAAGGAGGAAACTAGTCTAAATAGCTCAGATGAAAACTCATGCAAATCTGTAACACTTACAGCAGAGTCCCACGGTGTTTACATAGAGAAAAGAAAAGAATAAACTGTTAGGGAAAAGCATTTGGAGGAAAAAGGAACATTGTTTCAGGGCTCAGAAATCTTCTGCAAAGTTTCATCACCGCTGTCTCTAACATCCATGGTTCAACTGTAGTCTATTAAACCTAAATAGATGTTTTAACGTCCTGTTGTTACAATGCCCATGCAGTAAAAATACTGATTTTCTATACACAATATTGTGGTCCTGGAATCAACCAAGGTAAGTACAGAAATACTTTAAAAGTCTACAGAAACTCACAAGTCTTAATTCAGAACTGCTGTACTCACATTTTTGTTCTCACAAAGCAACTTGCCAAATCTGGCCCAAAAGTGAAGCATTGTCACATTTAAAAAAAAAAAAAGCCCTACAGCCAACAGAACATCTCCATAGTGCTCTTTAGGTGCCACTGAAAATAGCTGAAGCAAAACAAATGAATATTGCTCTGTGGACGAGCAGAAGAGCAGCCGTAAGTCAAACTGAATAGGAACACACGGGAAATCCTAAGCTGTTTCACGTCTTAACTCAGAGAAACACCAGCATCAGCAGCACACCTGGTGAAAAGTCAATTCGATGTTTTCAATTGTTTCCATTTCAATAATCTCAGGTGCAATTTGTAACATGCTACAAACGAGTAGATGTCTTTCTAACATACTGGTACATGGCTTGTCTAAAGTACACTTTTAAGCAAATGTCCCTTTAAGAGTACTGCTCAACTGTATCCCGAAAGCCCTAGCACAGCTAATCATGCATACCCTGTTCTCCCTGCCTTGGGAGGACTAAATCTAGACACACACAGGGAGAGGTATAACAGTATTTTACTGGACCAGAAACCAGCTTTACACTGCACATCTCCTTGTGCATAATTGATTGAGCCTGCCAGCCAACACTGAAATTCGGCAGTATACTTGAGCTGCAGGTTTAAAGGGACACGCCATGGCAGCAGGCACCACTATGAAAGACAACCTGCAGCTCCATTCATCACAAACATCTTTAAACCTGTCTTGTTCTGGTTCCAGGTCAGCAGGGATCCAGGTTTTCCGTTTCCAAGGAAAAATGGAGAAAAATGCAAATTTTTCACTTTAACAGAGAAACACACGGATTTTGCGTTTTTGCAAAGAGCTCCCTGCAGGCTGGCAGAGTTCCAGCCTGCAAGGGGCTGGGGGGAGAGGGAAGAGGGTGGTCAGGCAGGGGCAAGATGTGCACATATATACACATGGCCCCAGGCAGCCTGGAGAGCAGCTCCTGCAGGTAAGTGAGGGGGGGAGGGACTGAGGCCCCTGCAGGGCAGGAAGGAAGTGGGCAGGGCAGGGCTGGGGCCCAAGGCTGGAAAGTGCGGCTGCAGGGCCCTGGCAGGGAGCAGGCTGGCACCATCAAACTGAATAGGAACATGGGAAATTCTAAGCTGTTTCACGTCTTAACTCAGAGAAGTCGTGGGCGGCTTGTCCGGGAGGGGCAGGCAGCTCCCAGCTGCTGCACACACTCCCAGAGGGGCAGGGGGGACCGTGCCACCCGATCTGTGCAGGGGGCGGGTGCTGGCTGCCTGCTGCGGGCTTGGGCTCCCTGCCCTGCTGCTCTCCCCTGGGGCCTCCATAGCCCGGCAGGCAGGACCCTGTGTGGCAGGGCAGGGAAGAGCAGGGCAGGGGAGCTTAGTGCCACTAAGTCCTGCATCGCCTTGGCAATGTACCCCTGCCTGCCCCACGCAGTGACACGGGGTTGTGCCCCTTGCTGCTGTGGGGTGGGCAGGGGACGCATTGCCAGGGCAGCGCAGAGCTTGCAGCAGCGCGGAGCTACCCCAGCCAGCCCCACTCTGCCCTGCTGCGGTGGGTCGTGCCAGCAGGGCTGGGGGGCTGGGGGTGGGGAGTGAGGGGTGCCAGCAGAGCTGAGGGCTGTGGTGAGGAGTGAGGGGTCTGGATCTGTGTTCTGTGAGTGAAGAGGGCAGGGGGAGGTCTGATTTTCCATGATAAAAAACCCCAAATCAAATACCAAAATGTATACGTATTTAGAATTTATTTTATTATAGTGATGGAGCTACTGGCAGTCTTCCAAATTGCTTTAAAATTGTAAGTATACCCATAAAACATTGTGTTCAATTGATACCTATATATATAGTGGCATTCCATTTTAATCGAGGATTTGGGGGGTTTTATCAGAGAATTTGCAATTTTTGTATCAAACCAGGATCCCTGCAGATCGGTAACTTTACTGCTAAATTTCCTTCCTCCAAAGCACAAAGTTTGCTATTGCAATGGTTCTCCTATGTACAACGCATTGGTTCTCTGTGCTTATTCTCCGTACAGACACTGAAGCCACCCTTCTCTCATCGTTCCCGGTACAGTCGTTTACAGGAGCATCTGACTGAGGCTTGGCTGAACTGAGAACATTAAATAAGGAAATTGTTATTTTTAATGCAAATTCCAAGGCAAGTTGTTTAGTATCACATCAGTGCTTGTGCATTCACCAGGCACAGCCAACAACTGAGAGACAAGCTTGAACAAGGATGTTAACTTAACCCCTGCTAAACATCCCAGGAAGGAAGAGAAGTTATGATTTTGGTGCATCTGAAGTCCTTAGTTTTACACTTTGATCTTTCAGAAGGGCCTGAACATAACAGAAGTAAATCAAAGACTTGTTTAAAAGCTCTGGGAAGGAGCCTTGCCAGAAACAGCCTTTCACTGTACCAGAGCGAGAAGAGCTGAGACAGGACCTGCCAAGGAGACGCACTGCAGTGTGTGCAGAGGAACCCACCGACAATGGCCTTGGGGTCAGTTAAATTGTTCGGTGCAAAGGAGGATGAATGTCCTGAATTCTTTCAATGCCTCGCAGTCTGTGGAGTGCGAGGCCAGCGAGAGCAAGCTGCTTGTGCATAATGAAGCTGTGCTGGGAAACCAACAACTTTAGTATAAGACAGCCTCCCCGGAGCTTGACAGTGATAAATCTACTTGCTCTACAGAGTGATCTCACTGCTGCTCAGCCTGGTCTTTCTCTGAGAGAGTCGGGTGTTGTGGATACAGAAAACACATCCCAACCAACCACACACCGGTGCCCGACACAGCAGGACTCCCAGCTACAGGGATGGGATTTTGCTCTAAATGCTTGGCTTGTGACTTCGTCCCCTGCCTTATTATCATCAGAAATGCCTGTTTCCTGGAGTAGGCAGTGCAGTGAGAGCAGCAGTTTCCAAGCATTACGCAGGGAGCAGGAGCAGCAAACTGGTGTTCTCCCAGGGCTGGGTTTAATAAACACAGCGGGAGCAGGTTGGCACAATTCAGCTGGTGGTAAAAACAACTGAGACTTACCCGTGCTGGCACTCAGGTCCCTGCTCTCAGTGATGCAGCTGCACCATGGCTTTAAAATGGTCTCTCACCTTCCTAGTGCAGACCAGGATGCATGTCCACTTGTGCAGACTATACAGTCCTCCCTTGAGGAAGGGACTGTACAGATTTCTGTGACTTACAAAGGGCTGAACACAATACTTGTGCTCAAAGGATGCAGAGTAAGAGCACGGGATGACCTCAGTGTCTCCCAGGCCAGGCTGATTTTCTCCAGGCCTATTTCACAGCTGAGAAAATATGCTAAATTGAGCCAGGAACCAGTCCCCTGAATGAGCAAAGCTGCCCTCACAAAAGAGCAGCCGAAATGGCAAATCACTGCCTGCAAGTACATGAATGCAGCCATTGCCTTGGAGACAGAAAGGGTAGCTTGTGAATGGAGGCTGAATGAGTATGCTGCAAGATAAGGCTTCTGCGTGTTCTCCTGGCCAGGCACCTAGTGACTGGAGTTATGCCGAAATGCTTATTTCTCATAAAGAAAAGCAAATCGTAAAACCAGCATATAAATTGAAGATAGGCCACCCACAGAACCTGGGAGCTGTTTTGGAAATGCTACCAGGCTTGCTACCATGAACAGCTCTGTTAATTTACTCGATAAGATTAACTCATGGTAGTGAGCGCTGTGTATAAGAGTCTGGGAGCTTTTTATGGTAATGCTTGCAGGCTCAAATCAGTCAAGTCAACATGTCGAGGGTAAAACAGTGGGGTGGTTAGGAAAGTGAAGAGGGGTGGAAATGGTTCAGGAGACTTTTGGTGTTTTGCACCACTTTAAACTGCCCCTGTTTTCCCCCACTGTTGTGCACTTGCTGCAAAATGGGATAGAGTCTGAGGCCAGAGAGGGAAAAAGACAGGAATGTTCCTGCCTGAACTCAAGGGCCAGCTAGATAACCCAGGGGTGGGCAAATGCGGCCCGCGGGCCAGATGTGGCCTGTCATGTGGCCCTCAATGCCTTGTTGGCATGTGGCCCTCAATGGCTTGCCAAAACTCAGTAAGTGGCCCTCTGCCCAAAATAATTGCCCATCCCTGAGATAACCCTTCCAGCCCTGCTCTCCTATGAGCCCATGACCAGGAAGCAAAGGAGAAGTAACTGGGCATTTATGCTGGCCTGAGACAAGACACGAGAGAGCCCATGGGCCTGCACAAGGCAGAGGCGCAACGCTCCCAAATCAGAATGACCACAGCACAGGTGCTGCATGGGGGCCACTGGCTGCACCAGAGCCAGGATGGGGGGAACCAGGCCCACAGGCTGTGTGTGAAAAGACCCAGTTTGTGGGAGGAAAAGACTGGGGAGGGACGAGATCACCACACCCCTGTGAATCTCAGATGGCTAAGTATACAAACTTTTACTTTTCAAGTGAATGAAAAGCTCAAAAGGTGCAGTGCAGGGTAGATCTGATCTGGGAACATCTTGCATCACCTAGAACCTCAAGTGCTGCCAATGAAAATCCTCAGGAAACATCCCAAATGTCCCCTCCTTCATTCCTGGCCTTTCCACTATGACCAACAACCGAGGTAATGATGCACCCCTCACTCTGCTGGCAAACCAATTTAATGGACACAATGCTAACCCAGTGCAGACAGACAGCCCTTCAGCTATACTCCAGCATTGCTGCCTCTGAACCGGTGGCAGGGACAGCGGGATGCTTTCTATGACTCGTCCTAGACTACGCCAGGGATACCATACAACATCCTCTGCCCTTGCCAATGCTTGTCGCTGGGTCGCCTTTACTGGGTTTCCCCAATTCACTCTGTTTCACCGTTAATGCGAAGGCCCAGCTGGCATCAGAGAAATCAGAACCGGTGTATGCCCATGGAAATGCTCCCATCAGTGCAAACCCACCGTGAAGACACACTGTGCCAAATTAAAATAGGATTTTGACTGGTGCAGCATGTGCTCAGTGCCAGGCCTATGTTGCACTGTGTGTCTATGTCAGGGTGGCTACATTAGTATAACAACAGAGGTGCAAAACTCCCTAGTAAAAAAGGGCCTGCAGTCAAATTGCACAGAACACAACTCCACACGTGTGCAGCACAGGTCAGGAAGGGGACGGGAATGACCCACTGCAGTTCACGCACACAAACTCCACACTCAAAGCACAGCCTGGCCATGCGGTGTTTACAGCTGCACACACATTCCTTCTCCACCCCCTTATCCTTATTTCCATTCTGTTAGGGAAAACAGTGAGTAATAACAGCAGCAACGAAGATCATAGCCATGATCGCGAAGGCTGCGGGGATTTCAGAGACCAGGGAAAGCCAGCACTCACCTCTGAGGATTCGGCACATGGAACAACACGAGCAAACTGAAAGAGGATCAATCAATCAATCGATCATGCTGCATCTACAGGAGCCCTCAGAAGCACAGGACATTTCCTTCCTCACACTGTGCAGTCATGAATCATGAATCAGGCCCCATGTGAGGGAAGAGAGTTATGATTCCCCAAGCAAGGGACACAGACCCAGAGATGTTAAGTGACTTGCCCAAGGCTACTCCACTACTGATTAATGGTGCTAGGATTCAATAGAGGAGTTCCTGGTCCTCCAGGAATTAGCCAACACTGCTTTCTTGCAAGTCTTTAACACGGTCTGTGAGGCAGAAAAGGCAATGACACACTGTAGGGCTCACATCTACAATCATCTATTTTTCACAATAGATATAAAGAGGAGCTTTGTTACCAGCATTCACTTAGCCATTCGCTCAGCTTCCGAGCATGACGTGAGAATGATCAGGACTCGCACATCAGACACATGCAGTGTCAAAATCTCTGTCATGCGAGGACACAAAGGGCTGTATTGCAGCTGAGTTCCCCTGGGGAAGAAGCTGGTCCAGGGAATAGTATTCCTACAGCTTAGGACTTTCACCTGCTGGAGGGGGGCATCTGTCCCTTAAACCACCCAGGAACTTGTTTCCAGCATTTCCTTGTTTCCTTGTACTGCAGCCCCTTTGCCTCACTCCAGATGGAGCACAGGGGACTCCAGAAGGAAATGGCTTTTGCAGACCTTGGCTTGATCCCCAGAGCACTCTGATCAGTCCTGCTCCCCTTACAGTGTAAATCAGATTCACTTCATTGACCTCAGTCTCAGTGTAAAACCAATGTAACACACAGATGCAGGAGAATCAGTGAAATCCAGCATGGAGTTTGCTGTTGATTGCACACAGAAAGTGCTCAGTGCTGCTACTCATATGTTGCAAAAGCAGAACTGATCACAAAGGTATTTGGAAGCACAGTGTTGAAACTCTTTCCATTTAAATGAAAACTGAAATTTCATTTACATTTCCAAAATCCTCCACCGCACCTCTAGAACCACCTTTTATCTGAGTCTACCCCCTGTGCCAGTGTTGGCAGGAGATCCACTGGCTAAAAACAGCTAGAGAGAGAAATGACTAGTCAGTCATGGAAGGCTGGATTTCTAAATCAAGTAAAGCAGTTAGCTAGGAAGTTTCCCTTGCATTTCCACTGCATTATACCCACTAGCCCATGCCATGGCTTTGAACTCGGAGCCTCAGACTACCTGGTGCAGCCACTAATTCCAGTTTGTTACCTCCTCAGCTGAGCACTGGGGTGGACATAGGTGGGCCTAGCCACCCACCCACTCCCTTCAATCAGAGTGCTCACCCAGGATCAGCTGACCCTTTACCCCTTCCTATAAAAACCTCTGATCTGGATGAGCAAGTGTCCAGGCAACAAGATTTATTCTTGTATTTAGGCTGCCTTACTCTTGGCTTGGGCCTCTACCAGCTCCCCAATGGATTCTCTGGCTAGCCAACCTAGCTTGTCAGCAGACCCCAAATCTGGTCTGACCCTTTGGCTCCCTAACCCAGCTCTGGTTTGATCTCCCAGATGCCTGACCCAGCTGCCTCCTGACCCTCTGGCTCTCTGACTCGGTTCTCTAGACAGATCTTCTGGCTTCCTGCACACACCCCTCGCATCTTGGTTGCTTCTTCTGACCCCCAACCTGGCTGTCCATGAACTGGCACACGGCCTCCACAGTTTTTGGCAGTCCCCAGTGATTTCAGTGTGAGTTAAATCTGAGTAGAGAGTTGGGGTGTAAGGGCACAGACAAACTGGAATATTACAGAGCACTACATCCCAATGGAAAGGGCAAAATCAGACAAAAAGTACTCTGTCTGCACAGCAACATGAGTGTATAATGGTTCATGCTGAGAGAAAATGCATGTACACAGTATACCAGGTATACCTTTACTGCATGCATACCTGGATGTGTCTGCATGAACTGTGCTGTGAGCATGGATGTGCAGCAGCCTGTGGGGTGTGTATGCTCATGCGTGTTGTTTGTACGTGGCATGGGCAATGGTAGGCAGGGGGAGCAAGGAGCGTGGGACATTTGTGCTGATACGACGTTTCAGTGCTCTGGCCATCTGTGCACAGATAAAGGCTGTGGGTACAGAGGGGTCCATTTAAAGGCACTGAGACAGCTGGTGTGAGTGCAACACAGCAGCTGTCCCAAGTGCCTGCTCAGCAGATTGCCACAGCTCTGGGAAGCCCAGCCCGTGGAGGAGAAGAAGGAGCCCGTGTCTTACTGAAGATGGCTCTGCAAGTTACTCTCATTAGACAGTCACAGACACCAGCTTCTCCGTGTGCCTACTGTGCCAACCATGGGGTTTGCTTCAGGAATCACGTGCCAGGGGAACACACACCCTTCACATGTTTATAACAACAAGACAGGACATAAAAAGATCTGCCCCGTTACGTGCTGAGGACAGCATGTATGTAACCAGCTACTGGCCTGAGCCACTGATGTCAGTGCTCTTGGACTTTGAGCAGGCTGCAAGTGAGGGAAAACTTTAGGCCTGGCTCCTGCTGATCTTTAAAGCTGTCCATGGTCCACTTGGGATGGGGAGGTATATTAACTCCAATGTCCTCATCAATGTCCAGCTCAGGGTTAACCTATACATCACAATGCTGGACTGCATAGACCTGTCCTGTGAGCTAGCTCAGCTATCAGAAGCAGTAAAGATGCATTAGTAATTAGCCCTAGGCAAAGTGCTGCACTCAGCTCTACCGCT
Organism: Alligator sinensis; assembly: GCF_000455745.1. Taxonomy (NCBI): domain Eukaryota; kingdom Metazoa; phylum Chordata; order Crocodylia; family Alligatoridae; genus Alligator; species Alligator sinensis. The sequence continues at coordinate 793,954 of NW_005842333.1, read as the reverse complement.
TCCAAAACCTGAGCTGGCTTGGAGGGCTCTCCACATGACTGTGCTTTGTGCTGGGTGGACACTCCTCACACAGCTGCACTCTGCCTCCTTATACTCCCCTTCTTAAAAAATGTTGTGTAGCAAGAGACTGGGGTAGAAAGGCAGCCAGCTTCAACCACAGAGCTGACTGCATTTCAGTGCTCAGGGAATGATCCCTCCCTAGCAGTCTACAAACCCTCAGGAATCACAAAGGCTGCAAAAGTCTGCAGAGACAGCCCCAATCGTGCGCTCAGTGGCACCCATATTACCAGGGTAGAACTGGCACCTAGTTACCATTAAGGGGCTATTCTCCCCTTGACGTGACTCTGTCCCTCCCTCTAAGACTAATGACAATACAGGCCTGTACTGAGTGGAGAAAAAAAACTCTTGGGCACTTGTGCTTCACTGGTGATCATATGACAGAAATGAATGGAGCCTTCAGGAGTGTGATAACGTCACTCCTTTCAGTAGCCCGTGCATATGAAAGTCCTTGTCCTAAGTCTGGGCTCCCTATAGAAAGGAGCAACACTATAGCACAGACCTCCCACCCAGCATGTGCGCTGCATTCCAGAAACAGAGCGGGCTGCAGCTGCTGCTGCAGTGTCTGGCCTGGCAGTCTGTAAAATGGCCAAAGGCGGACGGGCCACTCCCATCCCTCTCCAATAACAGTCAGCAATGTCAGAAAGCTGACGGATGCCCTTTAACAGAGATCTGCCCAGCTAATATTGTATTCATTCAAAGGGGCTATGAGAATCTCGAAATCGTTGACTGTGTCCAGCAGTGCAAAACACAACCTGCCTTGCCACTCAGATCTGGCAATAGCACAGCCTTCCCCACCGTAAAAAAAACCAGGGCAAGTGCCCAGTCCTGGCAAATCCCACTTCCCTAGGCCAGCCCACCTGTAAGTCACCGTTCCTTGCCTCCAACAGCCAAGAGGATGCAGCAGGTTCCCTGTTCTTGCCCTGGCTTCCTGACTAGACAGGCCTGTAAAGCTCACCATGCTGGGCTCTACACACAGCAGGAGTTTTACCTGCAACCACTCCCCAGGGCTTCCAGCTTTCAAAGATGCCAGCCAAAGCTGAACACTCAAACCCTGCCAGCTGGCAAATAGGCAAGCAGTTATTGTTATTGATCGTCTGTATGAATGGCAGCTGTCATCTCAGGGTCTGATTTTGCAAAAACATCTGTGAAAAAATGCCTCACTAATCAGCCCTGCTCAATGATTTCAGGGAGGCCTATAGCTCCTCACCAGTCCAGTGGATGAACTGTCTTGTTACTGTCTGGTGTGAGTGTGGAGCGGTGTGTGGCTGCACTGCCCCTGACATGGCAGAAGTTAACAAACTGGGACACTGACCCATTACCTCTTTAGTGGAGCCTTGTACAGTACTTCCTCCCTCAACATCCAGCCAGCTGCTATGGCCAGCCAGTACGTAAATCAACCCTATCCTCCTTTCCATAGCCAGAGTCACAATCAGAGCAGGACCCAACAGAGGCTGTAATCTCACTACTCCCCTACATGGCAGTGTAAGGACTATGGCAATGTAGCTCCAAGCATTCAAGGGATTGGGCCACCAACAGCTTTACAACCCACAGCAGCCACCTGGTTACTAAAGCCCAACTGAGCTGGTTTTTATACATGACAGGCCTTGCCAGTGATGCAGGACCTTAAAATATGCCTCTGAGATGTTCCAAAGTTGACTACACTTTAGTGGAGGCAGTGATGACCAATGCAAAGCAGATATACACACTAAACGCTTATGTGACATAGGAGACTTAGGCTCTGAAGCACCTAAGCAGCTTGTGAATCAAAATGGAACTTCAAGTACATTCAAAACTTTCACGCTACAGTTTTAACTCCCCTGTCAAATACTGGCACTAAGTGTCAACTTCCCCAGCCATAGTCAGCCCCCACACCACACCACTGTCAGCAATTTGTCCCGCAGGCATAAATAATCCTGCCCCAGAACTGTGTTAACCTGCATTTGTAATCCACCTGCCAGTGCACGCTCCCAGCTCCACTTCGCCTGATCCCAGAGTCTGTGAATTAATTACAGCCCTCAGCTCAGCTGTAGCTCCGTCTTTGATGTCACTGCCTGATGCTGATGCTCCCTCATCCAGGTACCAGGGCTAGGGGCAGACATTACACAGACCAAGTTGCTGTAGTGCAATGCTGCTCTGTGAACCCCAGCTGGCAACATCCCTCCCTCTCCCTGTACCACTGCTTCCGCCATCCCTCCATTGCTCCATGTGGCTAACCAGTGAACAGAGAAGAAAACACAAGACACAAAGCCGCGGAGCCTTACCTGAGCTGCCAGTGCTTTCCGACGCACTCCTGGATGGCTTGGGCTGACTCTGTTTGCTGCTTGTCCGTACAGTGACTGAGGGAGGAGGAACAGTGCTGCTGCTGTCCCCACGAATAGTGGAGAGATCCTGCATACTAAAGCTCCTCAGTCTCTCAGAAAGGGCTCCCTGCCCCTGGGTAAACAAGGATGCAAACAAGACAAGAGAAGTTAGATTCCCCGGCAGGATGGACTTTGTAAGCCCCATCCTCTGGGCAAGAGGAGGGGAGGCAGCAAGAGGAATGTCCCTAAAGGTAACCTAGAAAGGCAGGGAAATGGTTGCTTAAACTTTTGCTTTTTTTGTTTGCTTTGCTTTTAGAGTAAGTAGATGGGGAAAGTCTGGCTGTCAGACCTTTGTTGGAGAACTTCCTGGATGATCAAAGGAGTGTGCAGGGAGCTTAGAAAAAATTACATTTGTGATTACTCGAGGGGTCTGATTCTAATCTCGCATATGCCGAAGTGCATTAGGAGTAATGCCACTGCTGTCAATGCAGTGACACTGGTATAAAACTGGGCTGAAAACGGAATAAAGCAAACGGCATCAATTCTGATAGCATCTCTTTAGCATGCAGGCTTACATTGGAATAGTAAAGAATAGTGTAGCCATTCAAAAGGGGCCTTTACTTAAGCTTTCCCTTTACCAAAAACAGATATTAAGGGCTCGAAGTGCTAATGCAGAAGACAACAGCAGATGTATAAGGCTAACTTGCAAGCTTTCTACATTTCTAGATTTAATATAATGTTTTTAAGTAGTGTACACACACATACACAAACACACACTGTTCTTCAGTTATTACTTACCCCGTTGGTGACAACCATGCTGTTACCCTTGCACTGTGAAGAATGGTGTAGCTTTATTTATTTATTTTTGAATATGGAAATCAATCTTTCTTTGTGATAAGAAATCATCAGCAGGCAACATTTCCTATGGCATCACCTGACTTCTCTGCCACACTGGCCCACAGGATAGAAAGGTCTTGCAGTACTCAATCCATCTCTCATATCCACATGTACCAACTCACCAGTCTGCCACACAGATTCTTTAGATGCAGAGAACTGGAAAACTGAACCCGCTATCCCACAAAGTGTTTGGCAAACAAACTCCCTGGAAACAGTTGCATCTGGGATTGAAACCGGACCAGACACTGGATGCTCAGACCTGATGTCACAGTGTGATGACTCAAATGGCTCCATAGGCAGTTGCTAGATCAGTGGTCCCCAAACTTTCCATCCTGAAGCCTCTTCATAAGAGAAAAAAGCTTTCAGGGAGCCACATCAGCCTCTTTAATCCTCTAGGCAGCTACTTTGTGGTTGTCACAACATTTCATTGGAGGCAATGTGACCAAAGATGCTAAGTGGGCTGAATCGTAGCCTGGAATGCTGGTAGGGAACATCTTGGTGGGCGTGCTTTGCTGTAAATAGTTTCATAAGTAGGACATCTAGATGCCTTTTTTGCCAATGGCTGGCTGTGTCTAAAAAGACAGATTGAGGCTCTGAGAGAGCTGGGGGAGAAAGGGTAGTCCCAGTGAGGACAGTGAAAAGCAAGCAAGGGTTCGAACAAGGACAGGGGGAACTGCGGTACACAGTTTGGAGCTGAGTGGCCTGCTCTGCTGTTTGGGACGTTGGCACTTTGACCCACGCCACTTTGAAGACGAAAACACCCCCCTTCCTGGGAGCTGAGGGACAAAGAAGAGCCAGGTCTCAAAGCAAAGAGACTTGCCCCTTGTGAAGCCAAACCAGGGCTGGCTTCAGGGAGTCCTTCAGGAGAGGGAGACCAGACAAGACTTCTTGGGGAGTCCCAAGGCAGAGCTTTTTTTGAAAGATAAGATCCCCGACAGGTGCTCTGAAGGAGTGCTCTGCAACCTACAGCATGGGAAGCAATATTCTAGATCAATGAAAAGAAAATATCGTGCTACACTGATTTCTCTAATGGCGTCTAGTCCCAGCTACTGAAGAAGAGGGATCACTGGCTCCCTTTTTTTAGTCTACTGCATCTTTACGCTTCCAAGAACTTTCTCTGTGTGCGCGCAGAGTTCAACTTTTTTTTTGACTTGCTACAGAGTTAGGAAGGAGACTCACACACATACTGATCTCTTCCCTGGAGATCTTATTCTTGCAATTTCTTATTTGCCATGTTCAAGAATAATGAGACACTTCAAATGGGGGAGATGCTTTGTTCCTTGCATATTGGCCCAAGTCTTTTGATTAAAATGTTTTCTTCTGCTGATTTTTATACTTCCTGGTGGCTTCTCTTAAGCAAACCTTCTATTAAAATCTGATCTCTCCTACTTCACTTTCCTGCCGTACACAGGACCAAATGCTTTTACCTTCCTCCTGCTGTGTTTCCTTTCTCTGTGCCATTCTCAGGGCTTGTCTTCACTGCAGCAATTAGCTTGCGTTACTCCACTCTAAACAGCCTTGTGAGAGCAAAATAAGAGCAAGCATACTGCAGAGCACTCCAGCTACAGACAGTCACTGGATTAGCCCCTGAGCTGTGCTTGTAACAGGGCTTCCTGCATCCCTAATGCATCACTAGCTCAAACATCAGCAGCACTCAAGATTCAGCCCAAGGCCTCACTGACAGGTCAGCACGTGCAAGATTATAAGGCACCACCTTTGTATGTGACCTAGAGATTTTTGTGTGCAGACAGGAGTGGATTTAGGGACAACACTCACGTGATACCTTCTGCTACCACTGCGGTGAAGATAAGCTCAGGGATAGCATTGTTAAGTCTAGAATCAAGGAGGCATGCTATTGTATTTTCAGTGCAGCCTGTATATATACATATAAACCAATGACCTCACAGACTCCTGTGACATAACGTGTCACATCTCATTATGTCAATTATAATTTGATATAATTGTTTTAAGTGCAATGCAGACTGTGCTGGGTTCCCCAACTTTCTCAAGAATAAAGTATGTTTTGTTCCCTTTACGATAAGCAATAAAAGAAAGGAACTGCAGTATTATTCATCAACAGCCAGGCTGAATTGCACCAAGGTCTAGTGGATAGCCATGGAGCAATGCTCACCACAAGCTCACTGGCAAAACATAACATCCCTTGGGTTCCATGAAAAAGTTTACTCCTAAAATATCAGGCCAACTCTTGTAAATAATCACTGCCCCATTCACTTCATTTGAGCTGTGGCAAATGGCATCAGCTGAGGGTTTGGCTCATTGTTTTCCATCATGTTTTTTTCCCACTTTTCAAGTGTGTCTTCGTTCTTTGCAAGACAATATTTGGCTTTCCAGTGCTCTCTAGGCACAATTTGACCAGATCCTCACTATCTTTGCAATTCACTGACAGCACTTTGACCTGAGCCCAACTAGGAACACGACACAATTCTGTTGGCATCTAAATTTGGAGTTTCGAACTGAAATGAGAAGTCTGCTTCCAAAAAGGGGAGAAATGTTACTGCTGATCCAATGTGTAACTGTTCGCGAATAGGCAGGAACACCTGCTTTCATATGCAGAGCCAATACTGCAGGGTTTGGCACAGCTGTAGTTATATTTGTAGCAATCAAATCTGTTAACCTGAAATAATCAGGCTTCTCATATAGCATAGATATTTATTAAGGGGGCAAAAATAGTTGCTTATTATTAAAATAGTTGTGTAATAGCTTTTATTACACCACAGCGAGCACAGTTTAGAACAAGCTCCCAGGCTTGTGACTGGCTCAAAAAAAAATCATGTGATGAGTCAAGGAGATTGTTTTTTGTTGCTCTCTACTATTTGCATGTCTTTATCTTTACGCAGGTTATGGGCATTTCAATACATCACAGGCAGAGATGATCACAAGGTCCAGACATTAAGGCAAGGGTGGGCAACTATTTCGGGTGGAGGGCTGCTTATTGAGTTTTGGCAAGCCATCAAGGGCCACATGACAGGCAGCCAGGGGCAGATAAATATTAATTTTCTACATTTTTTAGGGGCCCCGCGGGCCAGATAGACTGGCCTATCAGGCCACATCCAGCCCGCGGGATGCATTTTGCCCACCCCTGCTAAGGGTAGGTGACATCTGCACTGCGATCTATAAGCAGACATACATGAGCCATCTTTAATTTAGCTGGGTCTGGGGCAGACGGCAGTCAACCCTTGACAGCCTGGGGTTCAGAGTGTGCTGCATAAGCCTGCTTGAGACCCCGGTAATTGTGCTGTTAGGGTTTCACTGCTATAGATACCTGAGCTACCCGGTTTAAAGCTAGCTTAAATATGTCTGCACAAGCTGAAGTCCCACCTCATAGCAGAATCCACTTAAACCATAAGCCCCCGCAACTAATAAAGCTTCTTTAGGTTGTTACAAAAAAAGAAGACTAGCACAGAGAAGCAGTGCGATATTTGGCTGTAAAAGCTGTAAAAGTTATGAGATGCTCTGCATGTTAAGTTTCTCTTTAAATGCCAGATTCACTTCTTCCCAAAAATTATCATGTCTTAAGCAGGAAAGCTGATTTTCTGCACCAGAATAGAAGCTTGGAGATGCTACCCTGGCTGCCACTTTTCTCCCTTTTCTCTGAGGTGGCCCGCAGCTGGGGAAAGCCCATAATCAGTGTCAGTGCCCATGGCTGAGAGGGTGAACAGTACCTTTTGCCTGAGTAGGCAAGGGAAGGCAAGTCTGTTGAAAAGTAGTCTCCACCCCTGCTCCATGGGCCATCTTTTGGCCCTGACTCTGAAAAAAAAATTTTTTTTCTTCATTCTGCCTTCCCAAAACAAGTTTGTGTCTTATTTGGGAGGCATGTGGTATGTAAGAAAAATCACAATACTACTATCTGCAGAATTGAACATCCAGGGTCCTGGACACAACAGGCTAATACTGGCCAAAGTAAAGCCAAAACCAATATTGGCTTTGAGGGACTGTAAGTGTTGATGATAGCTGCGGCATGCATTCTGAATGCCTCCACCAGAAACACATGGAAATGTCCTTAATATGGCTATTGATTTTTAAAACTATATTTTTTAATGACCTTTTAGACAAATTTAAAAGAAACTGTGTTTAAGCCATTCATATGAGGAAAGGTAATGTGTATGTGTCCTCTGTGTTTAAAACACTTTAAAAAAAGATATGGTCCTATACCTTGTGTAGACAAGACCCATTCAATGTGCTTTAATTACAAATGAATAGTAGGTTTTAGATGTTATTACACCTTTTATTTAAACTTGGGAATCTCAAAGCATCTCAGAGCATTATTTAAGCTTCTGAATATCTCCCTATAGCCTAGGGAGATATTATTAAAGCCATTTTACAAAGGAGGGAGCACAAGTATGGAATGGTGTAGTGACTTGGACAAGGTAAAAGAAAGGAAGCACTGAAGAGCAAGAATACCCCACCTTCTTCCCTGGGAGACTTAAGGCAGCCTGGTTTAAAACCTATGAAGATCAAGGTGTACAAATGAACATGCTGAGGGAGTGCAAAAAGGCTAGCTCTCCTTCTGATGAGAATGAAAGTCGCGCATCAAGGGTACTACTGACACACAAAGACTGAGGAAGGATTTGAGCCCAGGAAGTCCATAGGAATTTGGCCTTTGACTTCAGTGGGGGCAGCTCCAAGACTCCCCACACAAAAATTAAGATGTTCAGTCAGGACAGATCACAAGAGACTGACCTGTAGTGACTGCATCTTAGCAATAACGGATTAACAGACAATAAAACACCAAGCCATGCCCACTGCATTTCCAGCACCACACCCAACTGAATTCATGCTCCTTCTCGCTCTCCTTTCACCCAACCCTGGCTCAGCAGTCCCATACACAGTATGAGATACATCTGTACACACACTATGGGCCCAGCCCTGTAGACATTTACAGGAGTCATGCTTACGTGCAGTACCAATGGTACCAACTGGGCTAAGCCTAACACGCTGATACACCCAGCAGTAAATAGTTACAGAATCAGGGTGCTTGCAGTTGTGTGGGGATGCTGCTCCGACACGCTGTAATTACAGCACATCAGAGCAAACTCGATTAATCGCAAACAACAAACAATTAATTTGAGTCTGCTGCAGCATGCTAATCAGCGCGCTCCAACAGCCTCTGCATGTCATGTATTCAGTGTCCCCATGCTTCAAAATGGTGGTGGGCGCATTTTAACTAAAGCTTGTTGAACAAGCTTTAAAGTGCTTCTGCCACCATTTTGAAGTGTGGGACGCTGAATACACGAGATGAGATGCGACGCTGAGGGTGCTTTAATTAGCGCAGCTCGTGGAGCTGCTCTAATTAAACCTCCCCACCCAATACATGTGTAAAGACGCCCTCGGGTTCTAGATCTACAGCCATGAGCTAAATTCAAGCCCTATTTACATTAGCGCCCCTAAATGACCATGGAGTCACACAAATGTGAATAAAAGCAAAATTTGTTCCTTTAATCATTAACAGGACTTCACAATAAAAAGCAAACACAACTTGGCCAACAGCAACAACAAACAGAAGTTAGTTTGATCTTCCCATACAAAACCACCCTGGCTGACTGATGGATTTTATCTAATATCAGCAAAGGACTCTTAAGATATTTGGCTGATAAAAGACTGCAGAGGACTCCATTTTTAGACTCCGTTTTAGGATCAAGTAAGCAAAAGCCACTTGCTATAAACTGAGTTGACATCTGCCATCCATCTCAGCTAGACATCTTTGCCATGTGTTTGCTATTCCCAGGTTGGGCTTCCTTAGGTTGGATGGTTAGGTCTAGTCTCACTGAGCATCACTGGTTAGTCTGGAGGTTAGTATAAACATTCAACAGGTTACCTGCCCTTCTTTCTGGTCCAAATACAAGAGTAAATGAAGAAGCTGAGACACCTAGCAAGGGAAAAAAAGCCATTTTGGCAACACACATATAAGCTTGAAAATAAAATATATACGGTGCAAAATGTACTTAAGCCTGGACCTGTGTGTAAAGGAGAGCACAGGTTTCCTGGCGACTCATTCACACTCCACTGACAGATGAAGAAGGATGGAAAAAGATATAGTGAGAGGGATGAGCAGCAAAGCCCAGCTGGGCCTATGACATGTCACTTAACTCCTCCATGCCTCAGTTTCCTCATGAGGAAAACAGTATTTACCTGCCTATGTTGCCTTAATCAGTGTTTGTGAAGTGCTTTGAAGCTCAAAAGCAGAGAGATTGTTTAGCCTGGAGAAGAAAAGTCGGAAAGGGGATCTAATCACAATCTTTAAGTACAAAAATGGCTGTTATAAAAAGTCTGGCAATCTACTGTTCTCTATGTCCACTAAGGACAAGGAGTAGTGAATGGCCATACACTGTCACAAGGGAGGACTTGGTTGGATAATTAGGAAGGACTTTCTAATGATGGGGATGACCAAGCCCTGGAACAGATTTCCTAAAGAGATTGTGAAAGTTTCCTCACTGGAAGATTTTAAGGTCAATGCTGGTTCGTAATACATGCCTGGGGTGGGTTAGGAAGGGGTAATACTGCTTGGGGCAGAGAGTTGGACTAGATAATCTCCTAGAAAGCACCATCATGAAAACATGCCCCGGGGCACATCCAGTGTCACTCTCAGGCTCAGGCGTGCTCGCAATAACGCCAGTGCCCACAGCCACTCTAATGGCAACTACATGACATTTTTTTCATTCCCTGGCTCATGCAGGGCAGGGTGCGTTTCCCACAGTGGGGCTCCCTATCGCTGTCCAACAAGGTGTAGACATGCCCTGCCACTTTTCATACTGGATAGATGTTTCTTTTCGTGTGAACTTCCAGTGTCCCATCTCATTTCTAATCCACGTGCAGAATTCCCACTGGTGTTAAAAGGGTGCTGAGTGCTGTGAGATTTACTCCCAATTTAGAAAGTTTTAATTGAGGGTCATGTGATGATGAGTGTGGCGTTGGCAGCCTCCTTAGTTTGGAAGCCAGTGTGAGAAGTAGCGCTCCACTAAACCCATGGTAAGGAGGTTGCATTTGTATGCAGAATGGTATCAACAGACATGCAATGTTGGAAACTGCACCCAGGACCTTATACTCTAAAACAGAGGCCTCTTTCACTTGACTTAACAGGACCATCCTTATATGATTTCTGGAAACAGGACATTATAAGGCAACACAAACACAAACACATATACCATGCATTTTAGCTTCTGACACTTAAACATCCAGTTATGGACAAACACTTGCTTCTGCCTCATTTTCACACCTTCCCTGCAACAACCTGCAGAGCTTAGGAAAAGCTTTGTGAGGACAGTCATAAAGGACACAAAGGAAAAATTAGCTCATGTGCATGTGACGATGCCTGTCGATAACATCCACCTATTTTGTTTGTGCAGTCTACTTGTCCCAGGGACTCCAGGCTGTTGCCTGAAGCCTTCACTGATCTAATCTCTCCATATGTGCTGGGGGTTCTGCTCTCCTGCACACACGTTTTATGTCATCTGCATGTTTAAGCAGGGCTGGATCGATATCAAAGAAACACTCAATAGAGGAGAAACAATGACCCAGCTCCACCCTGGGCATGTTGCTGAGCAGTGTCTGGGGTTTTCCTTGGTCAAAATGGTCTTTGGACATCCTAAACATCAGTGAACTCTAATATTTGAGCATGAGAGATGCATCACACCATGACCCAGGAGCACCTAGTTGGAGGAACGTCATCATAGGCTGCGCATTATATTGTTTTCAAAGAGATTATTTTATTGGACCAGCTATTGAGTTGAGATAAAGTCAGGCAAGCTTTCAAATGCAAAACATTCCTGTTCAGGCCTGACCACAACCTTTGGACCATCACAGATACATCATCACACTTGCACTACCACTGCTTTTCAAGGAAGTTGTACACCAGCCTCTTTGGTAGTATCATACACCCAGACCAATATTTTCAAGTAACCACTGATTTTGGGTGTCCTGTCTGAGACACCGTAAAGGTGCCTGCTTGCAGGGGGACAGGTACTCAGCACTTCCTAGAAATCTAAAAATCCTTTATGTTCTCCCAAATCAGATACCTCCAAGCACTAGTCACATTTGCAAATCTTGGCCATACCGGCTAGGGTCATGATATGGCCTTTACACAGATGTTTGTGCTAAGCAGCATGAACGGAGACACCCTAGGTGGCAGACAAATAAAAACTGTGGATTCTACCCCCAACAAGATGGCCCTGTTCACTTTCTCAAACCCTTGGCCCCACTGTAGTTTCTCCTTCCCTTCACTACTCTACTCTTCATGCAGCATGAATGCGGGCCCTGAAGGTCTCCATTGGCAAACGAGGCTGAGATAGAATTCCCCTGGTTGGGATCTGCTTCCAGACCCTTAAAGGTATTTAGTAGGGCTGTGCGAAACAGCAGTCTTTCGCTTCGACTTCAATTTTGACATTTCCATGGAAGAGTGTTTCGTTTCGAGTTTTGTTTCATTCCGTTTTGTCAAAATGGTTTCGTTGTTTCAACGCTGTTTCGAGGTTTTGCCCTTAGGCAATAATGGGGAAGCACGAAACAGCTATAATTTTGTCATTTCCTCCCTGATTCTGATGAAACTTGCAGGGATGGTTGCCCCTTCTGAGGGCATGAAGATTGCCAAGTTTCAAGGAGATCGGTGCAGGGGTTTCTAGGAAAATGCACCTCAGGCTGCTGACAAGCAGGAGCCGGGGAGCAAGAGCAGAGACCTGTGATCCAGCAGGGAGATGGGGGGGTCCACACCCCCGGGAGGAATCCGGCAGAGCCCCTGAAGCCCTTCCGGGGGTGCGAGCAGGCCCCCAATCTGCCTGTCGGATGACAGGACGCTGCTCCTGCCGCCCAGGACCCAGTGCTGGGAGAACTGAGCCTGGCTGGGGGAAGCACCTCCTCCAGCCGGGAGGAGTTCCAGCTCCTCGCAGCACTGGGGAGCTCAGCCACGCTTCCCCCAGCCCTGCGAGCTGCTGGGAATTGAGCCCAGTGGTGGGAGGCGTATCCCCCAGCCAGGCTCAGTTCCCAGTGGCTTGCAGCCCTGGGGAACTCAGCCCGGCAGGGAGAAGCACCACCAGGCTCAGCTCCCAGCAGTTCGCAGCCCTGTGGAGCTCAGCCCGGTGGTGGGAGGTGCCAGCTCTGCCCACCTTCTGCCACCGGGCTGAGCTTGATGGGGCTGGCAGAGCCGATCGGAGTGCAGCCCAGTGGCACACGGCGGGCAGAGCTGGCGCTGTGCTCCAGTGGGCTGAGCCAGCCCCACAGAGTGCAGCCCAGCAGCGGGAGGCAGGGAGAGCCACGGCTGTGCTCCCCACCGGGCTGAGCCACATAGGGCTGCAGCCCTGGCTCTCCCCTGTCTCCCACCACCTGGCTGGCTGCTTTGAAATTCGAAACGTTATGAAACTTTTGAAACGTTTCGACTGGCCTCGTTTCATTTCGAGGCTGTTTCAAAGCCCTCCATTTCATTTTAATTTTGCTGTTTTGAGCTTGAAACAAGTCGAAGCAGCGTTGAAATGAAACAGCTGGCGAAATTTCGCACAGCCCTAGTATTTAGGCACCTAACTGCCACTGAGCTAGGTACTCTAAGCCACGATGCCCTTGCTGGACACCTGAGAGGAGAAAGTTCATTGGAGACAAAGGACAAACTGGACCAAGCATGTATCCTAGATCAGGGACTGACTGTCTTCTCCTAAAGCCTAATCCAAAGCCCAGGAAGGCCTAGGGTCTCATTTCATTGAATTCATTGGTCTCCAGAGCAGGACCTAAATGTCTTTAGGGAGATAGGTACATACTCAATTTCAAATTCCTTGATTTGCATGACCGGTGCCTTCAGCTGATAGCTGGAAAGGCTCCTGAACCATTTCTCAGACATATTTCGCACAAATGGGCTTTTCATTGATGTTAGTCATGCATGGCTGCTCTCTCCCCTTCGGGTTTTTATTCCAGGACATTGTGAGCACAGCAAGGAGCTCTCTGCACCACATTCCCCATTCACTACCAACATCTGAATTGCAGCAGCTCCTAATGCACCGATTCTGCTAGGAGCTATGCAACCAGTAGGCTGATAGGCCCAACCCAAAAGAGACTGCAGTCTCTGAGGCTAAACCAGAGAGAGAGACAACCTACCATAAATGCTTGGGTGGTGACACAACCTCCTAGCTGCCTGGTCCTTTCTATGTCTTCCCAAACAGTAATGATGAGGGAGAAAGGAGTGACCATAAGAGCTGCCTTCCAGGTGGGCAGGGGCTGATTGCAAGATGAATTTTTTGATCTCTAGCACAGGTATGGTTTATCCAATGGCGCTAGAATGGGGCCTGTGGAGTGTTGGTCTCAGAAACCAGGAGCTTGAAAGAGTGAGTACATGGGAAGCCACATGTAAAGGTGGTGCTGGGAGGGTTGGGACATTGGGCCAGGAGGGATGGAGGAGCAGAGCTGGTGCAGCAGGTACTGGGCAGGTAAGGGCAGTGAGGGAGGGATCTGGCACCTGTGTTTGGGGGTGAGCTGTCATTGCAGTCAAGCCACCAGGAACTTGCCCCATATTTGTCCCAGTTTCTTTGCATTGGTAATCCAGTTCTCTTACCCAAGCCTTGCTGCTGCCACTTTAGTGCCCAGGCTGGGCCTCATTTCCTGCCCCACTGCTCATCTGAGCCTCAAGTTCCCCCCATAACAAGAGCTTTCCCAGCCAAGCAGGGCCCCCATCCTGCCCTGCTGCTCCAGCTCCTGATAAAAGGAGGGATGAGAAGGAGAGAACAGGAGTCCTTTGCTCCTGGGGGCTGGCTCCTGTCCTCTGGGAACACCTTTTTTCCTTCCTCTGTCATGGGGCTGTGAGAGTGGAGGGTGCTTGAAGCCTCGGCTTTGTGGAGGGCAATGGGCTGAAATCAAAGTCGCAAATTTAGACTGCAAATTTATCTCATCATCATCTCACCCAGCCACAAAGCATTAACAAGCCTGAAGGCACAGTGTGTGTCAGGCTGGCTGATTGCTGACAGGCTGATGGTGCCTCAAATGGGACTGTGCTCTGGGACTGGAATACTGTCCCGTGGGGGCAGGACCAGCACTAGGCTTGGGGCACTGGCAAGAGAGCAACTGGCTGACACGGTCTCCGCTGGGAGATCATCATTCTGGAGCGGGTAAGCAGGGGCAGGGTGGCAGAGTGCTGGAAGCCCCAAGGGGCCCTCAGCCTGCCTTGCAAGTGGCCCATCTTTTTTGCTTGTCTGGGCACAACTGCTGGTTTTTATAACATAAATGGTGTCCAGTTAGCCACAGGCCCTGTACCAGACACCTAACAAGGGCCAGTGTGGGAGCTAGAGTAGTGAGACAGGATGCATACGGAGCATCTGCTGTACAGATGTGTACAAGGCAATCTGCGTACAAGGCAAAGGGTTACAGGTGGCTACAGACATGTGGGAGTGCAAGGAGTCAGGCTGTAAGTACGAGCTAGTGCAGCAGACACAAAGAAAAGCCGAGGGCCAGGCATTTCCCCAGGTGTCCGAGTACTTACCATATTCCTTCAAAGAGATTTGCTTTTTTAAACCAAATACTTCTTCTACAATTGGCCTACATTTTTAACTCAAGTGAAAAACAAAAGTAGAATAATACCACAGAGGTATCGCAGAGGTTGTATGTTTATAGATGTGTCTAAAGTTAATGTTTTGTTTGTTTCTTAAACTGAGACCTGGAAAATGTGGGTATGTCTTAAATGAAATAGGTCCTTAAATTCAAAGGAATATGTTAGATCTGAGACCACTTGAGCCGGTTGCATGTGGCAGAGAACAGTAGGAGCGATGCTGATTTTAGCTAGCAGAAGAGTAGCCAATCTTTAATATCATAATAGTGGGTTTTTTTGTCCTGTTACTTGAGATGAAGCAGGCAACAAGACAGTTCCTTGCTTTCTCTTTTGGTAAGGCCCTCTGTTCACTGGGAGCTGCAGGGACTTCCTACTTCTGAGAATCAGGCTGCTTCTCTGCAGTCTAATATGGATTTAGGAACCTGACTTTATCCTAGGGGCTTTAACTTGAGTATGTTAAAGATGCTTTCCCTGCCTATGCTAGCTTGTTAATGTACTAGCTGTTAGCTAGCATAGAAATCCAATCACAGAAACAGCCAGTGTGAGTATTGGAGTGGGGAAGTGAAATAGGAAATAGGGAATTTTCTAAGCACAGTCACTAGTGACTAGTGTGTAATGGCACTGCTCTGAGTCCACATTTTTAGCTCTATCTAAGCACTTTCCAGATAATATTCAAGTAATTATGATTCACCGCACCCCTACAATGGTAGACAAGTATTACACCTGCTTATCATTTGAATATGGCAAAGCGAGGGAATGACTTGTCAAAGGTTATGCACCAAATCAGCAGGAGAACCCAGGAGTCCTGTCTCACTCTGTGTCAGAGCCAGAAACAGAAGACAGCCATTGCCCTGCCGTAATTCAGTACAACAGATCATCAAACCATTCTTCCTTGCCTAAGACAGCACCTAGATAAAGCTCACCAGTTATACGTACGTAGTCTGGCTTAAAGCACTATCACTACATTGGGCTCTGAAGTGCATCATGTGGCAATGGCAGAGAATCTTAGACAAGGCTGCTTTCTTCTCATGTTGAACAAGGAGCTTCACTGGATGCAGAAGAGCAGGACGAACCCCAAACTACTCTGCCCTCCTCTATTTCTTTTTTCTTATAGCCCTTCCTAGCTGCCCTCCTGTCTGGCTTCTTGTCCTCCTGGCTCTAGCTAAGCTGGCCATCTATCTGACCTGGATGGAGGCTCTGGCTGGGAGGACCTATGGTGATTGCCTTCTTGTCCCTCATTTGCACACATCTCCAGGCAGAGTTTCACTGGGTGGCATCCACTAGTTCCTTCGATTTGTTTAAGGGCCAGCAGGCAGTGGATGGTGTGCTCTGCATAATGTTCCCCCTTGGAGCACTTGCTCTTAACCTTTGACCGTCACTCCTATCTCTGTTCTCACATTTCTTGTCCCACAACATGTGTTGTTGTGTCTCTAGAAGCCTCCCTAATTAAGGCTAAAGTTTTCCTGGTGGGCCTAGGCTTACTGGCTTCCTCCTGCTGTGCAGATCTTCACCAGGTGGACAGTAAGCAGTTTTCCGCTCCTTTGCTCAGGGCCGGGAGGGAGTGGTGGGGCACAAAGGCTTTGAGCCACCTTTGTACTTCCATAATCTGGGGCTGTTTACGCCCATGTGTAAATCAGAGCAGCCTCAGGGCTGTTATAAATTGCATGCCGCTTCCTCTGCAGACACCAGATGGTATAGATCGTCCAACTACAAGCACCAGTGTAGTGCAACAAAGGCAGTGCACAGTGGGGGGCAGACTTCTGTCCATCTGAAGGTTAATTTGTTGGCAAGCTGGCATCAAAGGGCCTCTGTATAAGCGAGGGGTCAGCCTCATGCACCCCGCTGTTTCACATAGCCGTTGTAGGGTCTGTAGTACTCACAGTTTCACATCAGCTCAACTTATGCAAAACTGCAAGCTGGGAACCCTGTAAGAATCCTTGGCTTTGTATGGAACCCCTTGGGTTTTGCCCATTTAAAGCAGGTATTACTGTTACTGTAACATCACTTGTGCATGTCAGATTCAGTACAATACACTCTTCTGCTTGGCACTCTTGAGCACTTTCTATATGAGGCTCTCAAAGCACTGTACGCATTCATACACCTGGCCTCACAAACCCCATCACACAGGAAATAACTACTCCCACGTTGCAGGTGAGGCAATCGAGGCATAGGGAGATAAAATGACATGCCCAGGATCATAAAAGATGTCTGTGGCAGAGCCAAGGAAAGACTCCAGGTCTTCTGACTCACAGTCATTTGCCTTAACCAGAACAGCATTCATTCGTTCTACAAATTGCTGCTATCCCTCTGTGAGGACTTGTTTAAGGGCTACCTTCTTGTACTGGGTCTACACAGCAATCAGAGTACAGGAGCACACAGTATGCCACAGCAGATGAGATCATCTTTCCCATGCGTCCAGGTTCGTGTCTCCAGAAGTGACCAACACCCACTGCTTCATGAGAATGTGATCTCCCCTTTACCCCAACAGAATACAGAATATCAATAATGCATAATAATCTGCGTATTAATGCATATTTATAACAGGGCACTGCGTGTGCTATAAGGGAAGGCATCCTTCCAGATACCACAGGGAATCATGCAATGGCCAGAAGCCCAAGGCTTCCGTAGTTTGCCATTAGTCTCCACATTAGAGGCTGTTAAATTTATTAAGAACACAACAGGGTGATTTCAGGCCTGGGTTTGGACGTGGTGTCCCCAGATGGACCTATAAACAGGTGCATGGAACAATTTGGCAGTTGAGCTTTGATTCACCTAATGGGGTCGGTAAACAATTTCCCAAGCCAATGCTAACTGGTTCTGTGTATAATTAGTCGCAATCACTCCTAGCGATATAATTATACATTGTGGAAGGGATGCTGAGATGATGAGCAGCACTTGCCAGTGCTATTGGCACTGTCAGGAGGGTAGCATGCATGACTGAGGCAGGGCTTCATAGGAGCCTTGGATGGCAGTGAGAAAAGGCCTCCACCTTTATACTGCATTAACCCCTTTACTTGAGGTTACTTCCTCCTGCACAGGCTGTCTTGTATACTGTACGCATCCCAAGATGCACCTCTGGGGCTGGTGGACAGGGGGCAGGGATGTAGGACTGTCACCAGTGAAAAAAAATTTGGATTCCCCCCCAACTGTCTCCCTCTCCACAGGTCATGATTGCTGTTGGTGATGTCATGGGTTGGGACACTGACATCACCACTGCACCCTGTGCTTTCCCAGCGCTGGTTACCTTGGAAGCTGCCATCACCGCTGCCGTGGCCGCAACATTCAACCCCCGCTTCCCGAAGTGCACAAGGGCATCGTAGCTGCGGTCTTTTGCTTGGACAAGGCAGTCATCGATTTCCTGTCATGCCAGACAAAAAGCATGAGAGGGACGGTTCAGTTATCCTGGGTCAGGAGGCAGATATTTCCCACCCTCCTGCTTCCTGCAGAGGAGCATGATGCCAGCAGAAGATGAAAAGGGCATTGCAGGCAGAAATAACCCACATAGAAACCCTTAGGTGCTGCTCTTGTCCCACATGACAAGAGCACTGGCCCCATAGGGCTCACTGGTTCCTGGGAAAGAAGGTGTTAGCCATGCTTTGGGCTCACATGCCATTCACTGTGCAACACAGTAGTCACTAAAATAGCCCCCACGGCCACAGGAGACTGGATGGTAATGGGTTATGGAGGCTTTAAGGGCTGGTCAGGGTTTAGCAGTGCCCAGAAGGATTTATGCTCTGATTTTGGCCTATGTTAAGGGATTCAGTCCACTTCCTACAGGGCAACAGCCCATGACCCCAACCCTCCCATCTCACCTGCATGCAATCTGACTCCAAAGGGAAAAGAGCAGGAGGGATGAGCTCCCTCAGCCCTGCAGAAGTAGCCCCTCTACAACAGCTCTGTATGGCCTGTTCTGTGGCTAACCCCAGCTCCTGCCTCTCCAAGGCAGCTAGTGCAGCTCTGTGTTTTTTTAGCAGTCTTCTTTGATTTAAATCTCAGATCTGCTCAGATCTGGGCATGGCAGCTCAGTCCTTTTATATAGTGTTAGCTACTGCAGGGATTAGCACCCAGCAGCATCAACTGAAGCCCTCACTAACCTCATGATGACTAGTCTGTGTGACCATGATCTCTATTATACCTCCTTTATGGATATAGGAGATGGCTTGTCTCCAGGTCTTCGGCAGAGCAGTGAACAGAGCCAAGGTGTCCCATCTCACAGGCCTCACAACGCTAATGCGTCCCTCCCACCTGGAGCAGGCAGCACTTCCAGAAATGACCCTCCTGCTTCATTTGATCAGTGCATCCCCAGCTGCGATGCTTGCCATCCCCTGTTTCTGCTGCCATCGCTTTCAGGGTGAACAGAAAATATCCATTTGCCACCCGCTGAACTCCCACTGAACTCCCCCAATGCACAGACGAGTCACAGCGAAAGAGTTCACCAGACAGGCATACAACAGAGCAAAAAAGGAGATCATCAAAGAACAAACTACGACACAGACAGTAATGTGACAACTCCCAATCCTTTGAGGGAAGTCGCTGACAGAAGGACGTAAATGCCCAGCCTTCTGTGGGAGCCAGCCAGGCTCAGAGCACCTGCAATTACCTTTTCTTTTGAGGACAGGGTGGGGTGTACAAACTTTCTGTACAGAAGGCTGGAGCCCTTCGTGTATGGAGACAGCAGCCAGGCTACAAAAGCTATTTTCAGTTCATAGTAGAATGGAAACCTGCAGGAAAACAAAAAGGGAATGAACCTGATTGAGCCCCTGCTCCCCTGCTAATACCAGCTCAGTTCAGTTAAGGACAGGCAGGTTCATAGCCTGGAGGGCTTTCTGTTTCCCAGGGATCCCTCATACCTACCCACTTTTCCCCCCATTACTTCCCTCTCTCCCCCGCCCAGCTCTGGCCAAGGGCAACACTCTTCCTTCCAGCCATAAGCAGTGCCAGGACTCCTGTGACTAGAAGAGTCTCTATGACATGATAGAAGGAGCTGTCTCCACTGTCTCCCCAGCTGCTACAGACCTGGGGAGCTGGGAGGGAATGTAGTTCCTAGCACAGCCAGCACCAGGCTCCAAACTAGCCTCCTATCTTCATCTCTCTTTCTTCTTTCAGATAATAGTATCCAAGTAGAATCCAAATGTGGTCCTTTTTGTATGGTGCAGGAACTGTTTCATTATCTGTGCTTGTCCAGTATGCAACACAATGGAACCCAGTCCTCAGTGGGGACTTTGGGCACTACCGTGATGTACAAAAAGCAATGGGACATGTTCTAGATATAATCACAGATATTAGCAAGGTGCCTCTCACTATTAGGTTCTTTCAATTCTCGTATTTTGGTACAAAGCCTAAGGGTGGGTGTTAGTCCACTGGCTTTGTCTTGAAGTCATTCTTTGAGAAACTCTGCTCAGCACAGAATAGCAAGACACCACATCCAATCAGTGGACTGACACCGAGTCACAAACCGTTAAAAGGATACTTCTTAGCTACCCAGCTAATCCCACTTTCTTTCTTTGAGGTCAGATTCTGAGAAGTACTTAGTTCTTTCAATTTCCTTTGCTCTCAAAGTGGGCAGCACTTTGCAGAAATAGGCCCTTGGTAAGGGATGTGTAAGGGCGAGGGCTAGATCCAAAGCCTACTGACTTCACTCATTTTCAATGGCTTCAACAGGCTTTGGGTTAAGCAGGCCCTATAAGAAAGAGAAGGAACATTTCCAAACTTGGGGGCCTAAGGTAATTATGCCCACCTTATCAAGTGACCTGAACCAAAGTCAAACAAAGTCAACTGGCATTATTCCACCAACTCTGGGGACTGCTTTTGGCAAATACATTGTCCATTTCCTCTAAACTACTTATACATACAGTGCACCCATTCTAGGACCACATAACACAGCCTGCTGTTGTAACCTGCTGGCAGGCATGGTTTGCAGGGTCCGTTGTGCCAGACCCACAAAGGATATAACCCTCTTGTAGTCCATACCTAGAAAAGCTGTGCTGTTCAGCTCAAGGTAGCATTGCTTGTGCTTCCAGCTCAGCAGGGCCCCAGCAAAATCCCATGTGCTCATCAGGATGGTAGGTCCCTACCTCTGGTTGCAACAGATTCATATGCTCTGTGGCCTAGGCACAGAAAGGGTCCTGTGCCACACGCTCACCGATGGATTATGCTGGAAGATAGCAAGCTTTACAAGGGTGGAAGAGTGAAAGTCTCACTGGCCATGTTGAGACGAGCGTGGCCATGCAGTATGTGGTGTCGCAAACACTTCTGGGGTGCCACATACCGTACATTTAGATGTTCTTCATGCTGCAAGGGCATACTGCCCATGTGTGCGCTGCTCCGCTTTTCTTTTCCATGGGTTTTTTTGACCCCTGGATATCCAGGAGTCAAAAAAACCCATGGAGAAAAAGGTGGAGCAGCGCACACATGGGCAGCATGCACCATTCAAAAGCGGAGCCAGGCCACCTGGAGCCACACTCTGGCTGCCAGCCAGGCTCCGCATGCCAGAATTGCTGCTGCTGCAGCCCTGGGCAGCCTCCAGGACCCCGGGTAAGGCTGCTGGGGCAGCCCAGTGCCAAACTTGCCGCGTGCCAGAGCGCACATGGCATGGGCATTCCCCAGGGACAAGTAGTGGCAGCATAAAGCGCGCCGCTAATACTTGTTCCTGGGGAACCAAATGTCCACGCTCATCTGGACATGCCTGCTGGGTGCATCTACACAAGGCATCTGCTGCACACTAGACTAATTAGCTGCAGTAAACATCTCAGCATCTACACATGAACTCCTATTAGGCTGGAATAAACTAATTTATTCTGCAGCACGATGGTACTTTTAAATAAAAGTATTATCCTGCTGCGGAGTAAAAAACTCCACAGCAGTACACGTGTAGATGCTGCCCGGCTGGCCGGGGCATGAGGGTGCTTCAGTGCAGGGACTGCCTGCCAGCTAGCCCCGCACTGAAGCACCCTTGTGCCCCAGCCAGCCCCTCTGCAGCACGTTGAGCCAGAGGGAGCAGCCGTGGGCTGGCAGGCTGATCCCCGGGGCCCCTGCCAGTTGGGACTGCTCTGGCCTGGCTCAACATGTTGCACATGAATAAACTCCAGAGCTTATTGTTTCTGGGCACATGTTCAAACAGTGCACCCAGGAGCAATAAACCCAGGAGCAATAAACCCAGGAGCAATAAAGCCCTAGAGCTTATTTCTGCACAGTAATAGCATGTGTAGATGTGCCCATTGTGGTTTATCTTCCTCTCCTCTCTCTTCATGTTTCCACTTCCCTCTCTCTCTCTCTCTTCCTGCTTTCCCTCACTCCCTTCCCCTCTCTTCTCCTCCCTCACATACACAGAAAACTTTCTATATGCTGGTCTCTACCCCCTCCAGTAGCCTGACTCCTTCATAAGAGCTCAAAACAGCAGCAAACTGCCAGATCAGCCAGCTCTCTGTGGACAGTGACAAATCTTCACCAGATACAATCTCACAATGCAGCTGCCCTGAAGTTACTATTTCCCACCCTTCCTTCCCCTGCCCCCGTTCCCTAATTCTGGCAGCAATGGAAAAGGAAATGTCAATCCTCCAAGCAAAACACCCTGTGCACCTGGCATGATTGGCCCCCTGTTCAGGAAATGGCCTAGCGTTGTGAGCCTCTTTCTGACCCTTTTTTCCCCTTATAAACATTTCCATTTTTCATCTCACTACCGCTGCCCTATGCTCACCAGCAAAGAAAGATGTCGGTGAATGTCTCTGCCGTCGTGAAGAGTGCAAATATGATCCAATACATCATCCATTTGACCTGTGAAGAGACAGCACTCACTCAAGTCATGTCATTTCACCCGGGGGATCTCCATAGCTTGCCCTAGTCACAACAGCCAAGGGCACCATTGCTGATATAGCAGGCAAACATCAATATATCAATTTAACAGCTGGGGAGAACTTCAGAGATTTTGCCAGGGATCACTCAGCAAATTGTGATCTGTACCCGAGTGCACAATTCCAGTTCTGTTATGTTCATATCTAAATGGGGGACCTCCGGGGAACCTCTAGTTCCAGATAGAAAGAAGGTGTATTAATGATTTGGTCAGTCACGCTCCTCCCACCGAGTAGTACCAGCGTGTCCAGAATGGCTGGTGCTGAGTGGTGCTGCGGGAAGCCATGCATCACCCACACCCCCTTGGTGTGACACTGTCTTCTTCTTTGGGCCACTCATCATCATGCGATTATAACAATCTCTGGTGGGCCCACATCTTAAATACTGTATGCAGTTCTGGTTCCCACATCTCAAGGATGTAGGAGAACTAGAAAAGGTAGTGAGAGGGGCAACCAAAAGGATCAGGCACATGGAACCCTTAGCATACTAAGAGAGGCTCAAAAGGCGATGACTCTTCATTTTGGGAAGGAGAAGGAAGAGGGAGGGATGTATAAAATCATGAAGGATGTGGACCAAGTGAACAGGGAACTGTTGTTCACCAAGTCCCAGAATACTAGCACTAAGATGCACCCGCTGAAATTAGTAAAACTAACAAGAGAAAGTAGGTTTTTAAAAAAATGCAAAGCATAGGTAACTTGTGGAAGTATTGCCACAGGAGGCAGTAGAGGCAGATAGCATAGCCAGGTTCAAAAAAGGGACTAGATAAATTCATGGATGATAGATTCATTAATGGATATTAAACACAATGGTTGATGTTTCCTTTGGCATCTCTAAACCAATAATGGTGGATGCCTGGGAGGATACTGAATAGGAGATAAATCACTCTAGATATTTCTGATTCAGTGCTGTCCCTGTATAGCATCCACCCCTGCCACTGTTGGAGACAGGATACTGGGCTGGATGGAGCATTGGTCTGACCCAGCATGGCACATCTTATGTTTTTATATAGATTGGTGAATCCACTGCAGCTGACATGAACTGAGCTGGATCTTCTAGCTCCAGTGGACTAGTTCTAGAGATTAGGATAATAATAGGCTCATCTACTTCTGTAAAGAGCAAGCAGTCACTAGAGGGAAACATGCTCTGGGTTATAGATACAAAGCTAAGGTCCTATTGATGCTCATCAAAGATCCCAAGGTACTTTTCACAACAGTATAGATGTTAGTCCTGGAATCTTGCACAAATCCCTATTAGGGTAATTACATTTGCCTAATACACAGAGACAGGAAAAGATAGCCAAGAAAAGATTAGAATTATCTGCCTCTTACATGACTCAGCAGGGGCTGTAATAATATGTCTTCTTTGTGACAGGCAAACGAAAAAGGCTTTGGAGGCTGCAGTCTATGTTGCTGTGTTTTAATGAGGGAATTGCTGTGTTTTGGTTTACTCTGGAAGCTGGAAGCTTTTGTGATTGAACAAGAAACTGTGTCCTGAAGCAGAGACTCAAAAGGCATGTAAGTATGTAACTGGGGAGTGAACTCAACCCCCAACATATCCCTTTGCAGTTGCAACAGTCCACTTCCTAGGTTCCCACTGAAATGGTGGTGTACTACCACTGCACTGTGGCATTACACCCCAGATAGGGTTGCCTTTCAGATGGGTAGAGCAATCCCTAAATACCAGAGCTGCCAGGGAATCGTGCTTTTATCCTGTGACAAATTCTGATGAAAACAATTTTGAGCTTTTGTTTAAAAATCTGCAAATATAAAAACTTTAGGGCAGTTGGCAACCCCAAGCCAAAATTTTGGTTGGTTGGGTAACATTTTTGCCCAAATCAGATGACTAAATATGAGCAGAGATAGTTTCATTTGTCTGTCTTCCCCAGAATTAATTATTGGAGAAAAACCTTGAAAAAAATGTTATTAAAAACTGAGATTCTCTGTGGATCCAAGCTAGGGCGTGTATTAGTTAAAGGAAAAAAATCACAGCCTGGCAGACACAGTTAAACTGAAGGCAGGGTAAGGTTGCACCTCATAGACCAACTAAATCAGAGATGTATAACTGTCTATAAGCAACAGCTTACTTCATCAGGTGCATCAAATACACTTCATCTTATTTAATCTATAAGGTGCAACTCTACGTTGCCTTGTCTGACTATAGACTAACACAACTAACACTATCTCTCTCTGCTCATAGTTATACTGAAACAACTTTCAAGTGTAGACTAGGCTCCAGACCAAGGGTGAAAAACTCATCTGAGCCCCCTGGCAAATGGCGGGGGAGCCACGAGGGGCCTAATCCTTGTGGCAATGCAGTCCTAGCCCCTTCCCCACCATCCTCCCCAAGGCGTGTGTGCCAAGCAAAATGCCTTCACATGCCACACTCTGGCACCCGTGCCTGTGGTTGTCTAGTCCTGCCCTAAAGCTTGTCCAACAGCTCTCCCAACTCTACAGTTGATCCAATAAAAGGATCTCAGGCAATACAATAATAATATGCCTCTCAGACATTGCTTGGACCAGCCTGACTACAACAATGCTCCAATTTACTGAGCTGCCTGCACATTCAAAGATCTGTCCCCTCACATTTTGCCTCGAATACCTGGCATGGGAGGCAGGACCCATCTGGTTTACTTCTCACTCTCTAGACAAGTTAATGGTTCCCTTTATCAAGAACAGGCAGAGGAGAGCCTGAAATCTTAACAGCCACTGTGGTCACAGCTCTGACACTGC
This sequence comes from Alligator sinensis, assembly GCF_000455745.1. NCBI lineage: Eukaryota > Metazoa > Chordata > Crocodylia > Alligatoridae > Alligator > Alligator sinensis. Next base: position 768,590 of record NW_005842333.1, on the reverse strand, counting down.
ACTGAGCACAACAGATACTTATCAGTTATCACAGCCATTAGCTGGATATGACAGTGGGTTTTTTTCCTCCCCAGAATGCTGACAGGGTGGAAGAGAAATTTCCAAGGGCTCAGCAGGTCCAGTGTAGGGGGCTTAGATGTAACACAAGATTGTGTCTGTCCTGCCTGTCACAGAGGGGTTAGACATCATGTCCGCAGCGCTCTCGGGCAACACAGCAATAAAGCCACCGTAGGGATGTGCCCCACAGCAACTCTGCATCTGTCATGATTGAGAGCAGCTGTGTGGAGCACCCAGCAGTGGCACATGCAAGCAGGAGAAGGAGCTTGCTAGGAATTGCCCCTTTCTAAAGGCACCAGAGAGACAGTGTAAATGCACCCAAGAGGGTTGAGGTGCTCCCACACCCCACTTTCTCTACCAAAAGGCAGCAGCACCTGCCATGGGACATGACAACCCAGAGAAGTTCTCCGAGGAAGACTGGGCAGCTACATCCAGTCGTCCCACACCTATATGAAGAAGCCAGTCCACTAGGAGAGGTGTCTGTGGACACAGCTGAGGATCCTAAATCACCTATAGGGGAGGTTAGGGAGAGCAGCTGAAAGTTCACAAGCCTGCTGAAGTGGCTTGATTTTGTGCATCTCCCCTTAAATTAAACCAGCAAAACCCAAGCACCTTTGAGTTCTGGGTCCTAAGCAGCTTTTGAGACCAACTATCCTATTATTCTGATTACACATCTATCTTTTCTTTTTCTCCAAAAGAGCCATAAAATCATACATGGGGTCAAACACTGCCAGTATTTAGTGAAGGCAACAAAAGTCAGAGTGTTTTTCAATTTTTATGTTAGTCTTTTTAGTGAATTTAACCCCTTGCGGTCCTGTTTTAGATTACTGGACTTTCCTATGAGATTTGGTAATGACAATAATACTTCCAGAACTTTATATGCAGTTGTTGACTTTTATTCAGGGAAAAACCTGAAATTTCCATTTTAATTGGAGCCAAAAATGTAGGGGCAACTGATAATCCAAACAATGCACCATATTGGTAGGAGTGGGCAATTATTTCAGATGGAGGGCCACTTACTGAGTTTTGGCAAGCCATTGAGGGCCGCATGACAGGCAGCTAGGGGCAGATAAATATTAATTTTCTAAAATTTTTAGGGGCCCCATGGGCCAGATAGAGTGGCCTGGTGGGCCGCATCTGGCCCGCAGGCCACATTTTGCCCACCGCTGGTATAAAGCAACTATGTAGAGGCTAAAGCAACTTTTCAAATAGCACATCAAGTCAATGGCAAAACTGGGAGCAGAAACCAAGTCTCCTGAGTTCAGTATTGTAACCAGGCTGTCAGGTCACTTTGCCCGTAAGCTAGGTTTCCATTAGCCCAGGTTCACCACAGTACAGGCAAGTAGAATGAGCAGAAACCATAAACAATACATACCCCAGAAACAATCCCCATTACTTACATATTCCTTAATATCCTTTGATTTTACAGCCTTATAGGAATAATACGCAGGGTAAAGAGTGCCGAATATGAGCCTGAAACAAAACAGAAATGGAGTGAATTGATTTTCTGTCACAGGGCAGTATTTTTTCTTTCTATTCATTGTATTTCTTGAAACTGCAGAAAGCATCAGGATTTGATTTGGGACCATTGTTACAGTGCAGGATTCATGCTGCATCATTGACTATAATGCCATTGACATAAATAGGAGGCACAACGAGGCCTAAATTCCTTTCCCCTTTTAGAGCAAAGTCAGTGGCTGCAGCTTTTGAGGCTGTTACATTGAACAGATGCAGCCCAATGGAACCTGTCCGAGAGGTCCCACCTAAGTGTAAAAATGCCGGAGAACAAACCAACAGGAAAACATATATCTGATTTGAAAATAATCTCCCACAACACAGCAAAGAGGGTATGCCACTTGATTGTGGAAACCCTTTCTCTGAAATACCCACTCCCTGCTCCAAAATGTTGGCAGGTGAGAAGGACAAAATGGATCTGACTGTGTTAAGAGCTGGACCCTGGACTGAGAGCTGTGTAGGAGGAGCCTTGCACCCTTCTGTTGAATCCACTGGGTGCAGGCATCTGACCACATAAATCTGACTGCAAGACTACACCTGAAAAATCCCAACCTCTCAGATTTGCCTTTTGGTACGGGAGAGACCCTCAGGTTCAAAAGTCACATCACAGTAAAATAAAAGAATCTGTAATTTGCACATAAATCCTTTCAAAATAAAAGCAAATTAATTTTTATACAAACTCCTTTCTGTCCCGCTGTTGTTTGTGCAGCTTGTTGATCATTTCTTTCAATCTGGGCCACAAAAAACCTCCAGTCGGTTCCACATTTGTTCTCAGCCCATTATACTCTTTGGTGGCAGTGACACTGCGATGCTTGTACTAAAACCCCCAAAGGGGAATGCTTATTGGCTTAAAAGTACCTGTTTCCATTGGATTTCTCTTTCATTTCAGGTAATCATTTCCCGTGGTCTTAGGGATGGAAAATCTCATTGTTTCATTACCCAAATGGCCTGCCATTGTCTTTTCCATTTTGCTAATTGTTCACCAGCCAGGAGCCTCATAATTACATTTATATCCATTACATGCATGAGATATAAAAAATGTACACTCCCATACGCAGCGCAGCATTGTACTTCCTAAAGCTGCTCTCAAGAAGGCATTTAGAAGAGAATGGGGTGATACTGCATGCATCTTGATTTGCAAAGCAGTGACCAAGGACAATTTGCTTGCTATTCATCATGCTTACTGTAGCATAACTTAGCAAAAACCAAAGCACAAAGCAGACTTCAAGGACTTAGCCACAGACTCAGTATTTTGCTGAGGTTTTTTGCTGGCTTCTGCTGGAAATAGTGAACTTAGGCACTATTTCACTCATCAGGGTTGTCTGCATGCAGGGATTAGGTAGTATATTCAGAGAGAAGATTCTGGGAAAGCACGCTCATTGTTCTCCCTTGAAATATCTTCACACACACAGGGACACTGTTTCAGGCAGGGGAGGCACGCAGACAATGGTCTGGTATCTACCCTGCCTTCTGACTGGATCCTGCTGTCACTGCAGTTCACAGCAAAGCTACCATTGAGAGTCGTGCTAGAAGAGTCTGGGCCTACGTCAAGAATCAATGCTAAAAAAAGCAGAGTTCTGCCCAGGCTCGGAAAAACAACCTTGCGAGTGAATCATATGTTTGGCCTTATTTATAAAAGTGCCACATCTCTGTCCCATTCTACTTTCCTCCCCCCAGGCTGGCTGCTATCTCACGCTCTTGGTTTCCTGCTAATAAATTCCAGCAGCTGACGATTTAGATTTTCTTCCTCACTTTATGCTAATAACAGAAACCAAGGAAGTTGTCTATAGGGTCAAGTGAGTTTACAGGATCACTGGAACACAGCTCTATGCATAACTGTACAGTACACATGTATGCTTACTGGCACATATATGGCAAACACTTGGAAAGTTTCCTGTAAGGGGAAGAAATCCCTCACTACTTTTTTATATGCGGGCCAAGGGATGGCTATTGGGCTGCTGTGCCCTATCAGTATGGATTATGTAATGCTTTTTAGTTTTTCCCTGGCAGTGCAGGATGTGTGAGAGCATGGCCATGTTGCTGCTGTAGACCAGACAGTGGGGGAGAAGATCTGAGTTCTCTCCCTGCGTTCCCAACTTGCTGTGTGCCCCGGGCTAAATGACTGACCCTCTCAGGCTCTCAACATCAAAATGGAAATAAGAGACATTTACCTGTTTTTTGTAAACCCCTGTGAGTTCGGTGGGTATGAGCTATTGTACAAGCCTGATCCAAAGTTTAGGTAGGTCACTGTTTTCATCGGGCTTTGTTTCAGGTACATTAAGTATGAAACATTTAATTTATATGCACTAATTTTTCTCTCTTTCCTCCCCAAATCCTTCCTCCACAGCTGCTAACAGCACCCCCATGTTCCCCACTTTCCAAATTTCCTGCATAACTAAAATTGTCTTTGATTCTGCCTCTCGCCCATCCAGGCACTTACTGAATCTTTCCTTGTGGGCATTGTAGAATCATAGAAAAGTAGGGCTGGATCCTGCTCATGGCAGGACTCTCCCTTTCTAAACCATCCTAATAAAGCATTTGTCTAACAAAACTGTTCCTAAAAACCTCACAAATGCCCCTCACATGCACACATAACCAGGCACAATGGCAGGAACTTCAAAAACACATATCTTACTACAGGTAAAGCAGGGAGATGAGGGCACTGCCAATATCCTGCCATTGCAAGGACAGGAAGGAGTTTGTTAACCTCAGTCCTTGCTCTCTGTTTCTCTGCCTAAACCAAGGTATAGGGCAATCACCATTCTCCTGCCTGGATTGCTTCTCTTCTCTCTGTCTTGCTGTCCAGCCAGCATGCAGTAGCTAAAATCCTCTTTCTTCCCTGCTGCTTCAACCACAGGGCTCAACCCTTGACAGCCAAATCAAGTTTAAGAGTCTCATCTGTGCTTCCAAGTGTCAGAAAATGCTGCTCTTAGACTACCATCCTGGACTCTTATTATATCTCATAATTGCTGGAACTGACTAGGAGCCCTCAATCTCAGGCTTCTAACACAGTCTGGAATTGACGACATCCTGCCAATTTCAAGACAGCTATTAGAGTAGAGGTGGGCAATTATTTCCGCTGGCAGGCCACTTAACAGGTTTTGGTGAGCTGTTGAGGGGTGCGCACACAAAATCTTTTAGAAAATATCATTTTAACAAATTACAGATAAACAAATCATATACTAAAAATAATCAAACATCTACTATAATATAGTTTAACTTTGTTCTGATTCATGTTTTTTGAGTAATGTATACAGAGACGGTTGTGTAATAGTTTAAAATAAAGTCTTATTCCTGTATATCATGTGGGAGGGTGGGATGCATGTGGGGGGTGAGGCATGGGTGTGTGCATGTGTGTGGGGGGGGGGATGTGTGGGGGATGTGGGGTGTGCGTGGGGGGGAGCTGCCTGTGTGCTACGTCCCGGGAGCTGGTTGGAAGTGAGGAAAGAGGAGCAGGGGGCATGTGCAGCAGAGCTTGTTCAGGTGGTGCAATGCATGTACAGGTACAATCCATCCTCTCCCCCCCATCTGGCTGACAGATGCTCCCATGGTGCTCTGCATGGGGCTGTGCCTCACCCGCTCCCACCAAGGGCAGACTGCGCTGCACTCCCTGGCCCATGCCCGCCAACACCATGGTCCTGGCCCCAGCCAGCATGCACAGAGCTGCTGTTGCAGCTGCCCAGGTAACACCTCTAGTGTCACCTTCTCCTTCTGCCCCTGCTGCACCACTCTGGGCAGCAAGTAGTGCATGGAAGGGCGGTGGCCATGGAGGTGCGAGCCAGGCTTCGTGTGCCCAGCCAGGCGTGATGAGTAGCCACGTGCACACAGCCAAGTGTGTGGAAGGTGGCCAGAAGCTGGAGCCTTGAGCACTAGGGCAGAAGCCACCCAGCTGCAGCTTCTCCCCATAGCCTGGCTGGGCACGTGGTGCCCAGCACCTGTCCCCATAGCTGCTGCCACTTCCCCATACTACCTGCTGCCCAGAGGAGCACAGCAGAGGCAGGAGGAGGTGCACAAGGGGCCACTGGAGGCAGGGGAAGCCAAGCACTACCCTGACGGCTGCAGCAGCAGAACTGTGCGTACTGGCTCGGGCTGTGGCTAGGGTGGTGCCTTGGTAGGCACAGGGTGGGCATGGGCAGGAGCAGGACGGGCTCAGCTCCATGCAGAACACTGTGGGGGCAGTCACAGGCTGGATACAATCAGTTGGCACACCAGCTCTAGCCGGTGGGCCATATTTTGCCCACCCTTGTATAGAGGCACCAGGGTAAGTGCATAGCCTTTCTTCCAGTTCCCCAGACCAAGCACTTAAATGGAGCACATGCTCCAAATTAATTAAGACTACATGGGGGAAAGGCCCATGTGTCACTGTGGACAGCTCAGCAGAGATCTATGCTCACTATTCATCAGCAAGCAAAACCGTAGGCAAAACACGAGTGTGCCTATGGACCTGGATGAAGAATAACACTGAAGATACTGTATAGCTCTGTGCCACATTCTGAAAAAGCACAGTTCTGGAGTGGACATCCTTCTTTAAAAGGTTGCTGTGGATATAGGAGGGGACTGGAGAGGGACAATACAAATGTTCTGAGGCACATAGTAAAAAACCCATAGGGAGACAGACAAAAATAGTTGGAACTGTTTACTTCAGACATGTCAGAGGGACCATGACTGAAGTCCACAATGTAATGAATAGCATGTTGACGCTGGTGGCCAAGGACACTGGCCAGGATGCCAAAAAGTAGGGCCCAGTCTCCTGCTTCTGCATGCACCCTCCAAACCTGAAACTACTCCAATGGTGGGGCCACTCCTGGGTGTCCATCTGAGGCCACACTCCAGGCCTCGGTGTCTGGTGGCCCTGAGAGTGTCACTGAGGTTGACTCCAGAGTGGCCTCATCAGCGTATTTCTGGGTTTGGAGTATGCAGGCAGGAGAGAGCAAGGGGGTGTGCTTGGAACCATCCCAGTGAAGGAAGGCTAGTGCCAGGAAGCAGACATGCCCATAAGGCAGTAAATTGGACACTCCTACCTGCTCTCTCATAACAGCAGAACCAGAATACATTTAAGACCAATACACAGACCTAGTTGTCTACACAACAAATTGTGGACCTGTAGAACCCACTGCCACAAGATAGGATTAAGATCAGGACCTTACTAGGATTCACCATATATTACAATCAGTCACATTAGATAGGGCTTTTATTATTCAAGCCAACCCCTAATCAAGAGGGGAAAGAAAGAAATTTCCCACGTGGAAAGGTTACTCCAGTACAACATTTCCTGCACCTTCTTCTGAAGCAGCCAGTACTGCTCACTCTCAGACACAAGACACTGGACTAATCAGACCACAGGTCTGATCTGATGCAGTATGTGCTTGTAATAGGGAGAGAGAGAGGGGGAAGGAAAAGGTCCTGCTTGCCCTCTCCCCCTTACCAGAGCAGGGGCCAGAGCCCATATCACTTGCTGCCAACACCATAGGCATGCTGCATGCTGTGGCGCCGAGACAGCCACACATGCCAAGCCAGCAGGGAGCAGAGGGGAAGCCCCATGGCTCCCAGAGAGGGACCGTAGAGGTGGAGGAGCTCCCAATACTATCCCCAGGGCTTAGCACTAGGCTTTTGTGGGGCAAGGGATCTGCAGACAGTGTTTGGGGATGCTCATGTGGTTTACCCCATTGGCACCTACAGCGCATGAGCCACAATTGAGTGAACTTTTGTGGACCTGAGGCAAGCAGGGGTGATCCCATTGATGCACATTCTACCATTTCCATCAAGTCGTGGTGGGCGAGTTGGAAGGTCGGATCAAACCCGTTGTCCGAGGCAGTTGGCAAGGTGACCAGGCCTTAGCAGGGACCTGCTACAGTGCTATATTGCTAATATACCACACTTCAGGGGTCAGCACCTGACTTGGGATTAGAAATAAGGCTGTCCTTTTGCCAAGTCATGACCTCTGACCACTAGACCTGCTGTCACCTTGAGCCTACAGTGACATCCCCACAAGTAGCTTGCATCCACTGAAGTCAATGTAAAGACTCCCACTGAGTTCAGTGGGTGCTGGGTAGAGGACTCAGAAATACCTTCCAGTGACTCCAATGCGGTTATTCTTGTGAGTAATTTGACTTGTGTGTATTTTTTGGATCCTTTCCGGTGCTTTAAACACAGGGCTGGAAGCTGTTCACACCACAAACCATAGGAGCTTTGCTCTTTTGGTTGCCGCCTAGAGCTATTTGAGTGGCTGGGAGCCTCCTTTCCACATAAATAATGGATGGCTCCTTCACATCAGCAGAGAGCAGCCAAGACTCAAAACTTCTGCACTAGTGGAGGGGAATTCACTTGGGAATCACTGAAATATTTTGGTCGTCCCAACACATTTGCTGAGCAGCATGTGCGTCTTACAGCCACTAGCAGCAGCTGAACTGTCTCAGTGCCAGCATTCTTTGCAGAGGCTGCCAACGAGGCTTCCAGTGGGTTTGCAATCATTATTATTAATACTAATTAACATTCATAGAGTGTCAGAGATTTGCATAGAGCTTTACAGAGAGCCTATATATATAAGGCAGCCCCGAACCCAAGGAGCTGATAGTCTACTAGTTTTACAGTCTAAATCCGACAGGCATGGAATGTGGAGACGAGCAGCAGAAGGGATGGAAGAGGGTTAAAGTGCATACAAATGATGGCAGATCATGGTCTGATATTTTAAGACTTCAGGGAAAGCAGGGGAAGAGGCAGCAGCAGAGACCCAGGGGCTCAAACCGGGTGTTCCCTGGTGGATCATGCGGACAGATTCTTTGTGGCCACTTTGTACCAAGGCAGCGATCACGAAGGAGCCATGAGGCAGCCATGAATTGGGCTGTCAGTAGTGCCAGTGAACACAGCCCTGACAGTCCTCCCCAGTGATCGACAGAGTTGACTGGGCACAATGAGCCCTGCCCCACTGGGACCCTACACATAGACCCTCAGAAAACTGTGGTTGGAAGCAACTGCAGGAGGTCACATCTAGTCCACGCCCTTGCTCAAGACAGGATCATCCCTGCCTAAATCAGCCCAGTCAGGTCCCACAGAAAGTTCAGTGACCTCCCTGAAACATCATCCCTTCTGGAGCTTCTCTGCTCCCTCTAGGGCTGGGCAGGGCCCTGCCACCCGCAGAGCTGGGATGTACCCTGAAGGCACTGCCACCACTTCAGATGGCACACATTAACATTTACACAGCAGTCAGCCACTTAAAATACCTGCCCAATCTCTCTGCTTTGACAATGCATCCCTTCCACCCTTATCCAAGGGTCACCAGCTTTGACTACAGAACATGCATATCCCAGCACTGCAGAGATGAGAGCAGAAGGCAACCCCGCTCCCCCCAGCTTTTGGCAGAGTGGGCTGCTTTCAAAAGGACTTTCTGTCATGCTTCATCCAAGGAGGCTTTGTCCATAATGAGTGACTCCATTGGAACAAGGAGAGCTCCCTTCTTCAGGGCCAGTGCAAGCCAGGAGCTGACAACACCTGACTGCTTCTTCAGATTACACTGCAGAGCAGGCAGACTTCAGCTCTCCTGACAAGGGAAACAGCTGGAACCCAGTGGGAGACCCAGCCTGGAGGCTTCTACTTTAAGCAGCTTTGACCCCCTGCCTACACCCCAGCACACAGAATATGCCTTGTTCCAGCTGACTCCATGTTTTTTCATGGGTGTGGGCACTGACCCCAGACCAAGAGGAAATCACTGATCACATGAACGTGTGAAGAGACATGATGGGGGCACAGGGGAAGGGGCCTTAGTGGCCCTGCCATGTTCTCCCCAGGTCTGTTTCCAGGGGCTGGAAGCTAGAGGGTGCGTGTGTGTGTGTGTGTGTGTGTGTGTGTGTGTGTGTGTGTCCGGGGGGGGGTCAGGAGGGACAGACAATTTTCTTTACTGTAACAGAGGCAAGAAAGTCAATCTGTTTGCCTTGCTGCAGACAAAGCAACATCCCAGCTTTCCCACAGCTAGCTCCTCTTTTAATACAATCCCCATTCTGTATTGGGGGACAGAAGATCAGGCCACCCACCGCAGCTCATGGACAGAGGGGGAACAAATCTCCAGGATCTGGTGACAGACATTTTACTCTGACTCAGCTCTTACTATACATTCTGAATGCTGGTTTATGGGCTGAACACACTCTACCTTTTGCCTCGGATACAGTGGCCAAAGAGTGACCAAGGTATGCCCTGTAGGCTGGATCTGGCCTGCAGAGCCATGTCTTCCACAGCCTACAGGGCTCCCCAGGGAGCTAAAAATTTGGTGGCTGGATGAGAGGTGGCAGAATCAATTAAAGCACCCCTAAATGTCTGGCCCCATGAGGAACCCAGCAAGCTAGATCCAGAGTGCAGAGCGGTGATACCCAGCCTGTGGAGCTACCTGTGGGCTCATAATCTGGCAGTGGAGAGAGCAGTGGCTGCCGTGGTTCGGGGAGCTTTTGAAATTAGCATTGCTCCTGCTACATCACAGCTCCATGTTCTGGATCTAACCCACAAACTGGACCTGTGCAATTCATCCAGCCCATGGATGAGGTAGTTTGACACTCTTGTACCATCATGGACCCAGGCAGCTGTTCCTGAGGGCCCAGAGAATGATATCTTCTAAGAACCAAGCAACCGTAATGAGAACTTCCTCACTAGGAAGGTGGTTGAGCACTGCAACAGGCCACCCAGAGAGGATGTGGATTCTCCATCTGTGGACTTCTTTAAGAACAGGTTAGACAAACACTTGGCTTGGATGGTTTTATCAGGGACATTCCTCCTTGATCAGGGCTGCTGTTGACCTCCTGAGGCCCCTTCCATCCCTACCTTTCCATAATTCTATGTGGTTATGAGGAGAAAGAAGTGTATGTAACAATCTCTCCCTCTCCCTCTCTGGATCTTTTGTAATAAACCCATAGGCAAGGATTTTTTGGAAGGGCACTTGATGCCCATATTCTCCCAAATACAGAATCGGTCCAATAAAAAAAGATCACAAAACTCCTTGCCACTCATGAATTTCCACGACCATCACAGCTACAGTAAGACTCCAACCCTATTACAAAAAATGAACAAACTGAAAAGATTAGAGCAGGGGTAGGCACCCCCTGGCACGTGCCAGAGAATGGCATGCAAAGGCATTTTGCTTGGCATGCACGTCTTAGGGTGGACAGCAGGGAAGTCGAGAGGGGCCCAATCCTTGTTGTGGCAGTGCAAGCCAAGCGCCTTCCCTGCCATCCGCCTCGACGCATACGTGCACCTGCCGCCAGCAACAAGCTGGGCTGGGGCTCCATGGGCCCCAGTGCAGTTGCTTGCAACCTCCCCACCACCTGCTGGGCCAGCTGTGGCAGGCAACCAAAAGGCTGCAGAGGTGGATAGTGGGGAAGGGGCCGGGGATGTGCTGCCACAACAAGGATCAGGCCCCTCACAGCTCTCCTGCCACCCGTCCCTGGAATGCCAACATCTTACAAGTCAAAGTTGAGGGTGCTTTTGGCACTTTGCCCAAAAATACTGGCAACCCCTGGATTAGAGGATCAGTGGCTTGCACAACATGAGGAATTGTTGGTCCAGTGCCTGTACAATAATACATGGACACCCCTTAAGCTTTCCTGGTTTTGGAACAAAACTTGCACTAAACCTTCTGCTACTAACAAGTGGGGTTTTTTTCTATTTCTAGTCACAGGCAGGTACTTCAAATACCGAAGTATCAGTAGCTCCTGGACAGGCTTTAGACATCTGGGAAGGCAGGTCGGGATTGAGCTAGATGTTTCTGGTAAGGAAGCAATTAGACTGTTATCTTTATGTTTGTGACTTGGCTTCCTGGCAGGGTGTTAAGAGGGTTACGGAGATTTCAGACTCACCATGAGTCAGCAATGAGATGCTGTTACAAAAAAGCCTGATTCGCTACTTATTACATTCGGTAGAAAGAGGCCCATTGACTCTAGCTGGATTTGAATCAGGCCACTAGTCATATATTGTAAGTGATTTTCATCATACTTCCTTCTTCTCGCTTCATCCCTAAATCCATGCCTAAAGCCAGATTAGAGGATGCTGCACCCAGCTTCATGTCAGCAGACCACAACTGTGAGCCGATATGCAGGGCTGCAGCTGGCATCCCTGCTTCTGGCTCTAAAGTCTCACACAGATGTTTCTCTGAAGGTTTTTGATAACAGGAACCCCGAAGGCTGATAGTAGAGTCTGCCCAAGGGATAAGGGACTGGTTCCCCCCAGCTTCCTGATGCTGGCCTTATGCACACCTCACCCCAGGCTGGTCATTCCTAGACTGTGCTGGGTGAGCAGAGCTGTGCATGAAACTATTTGCAGCCAGAATGCAACGGCACATTTGTGCTACTCAGAGGGAAGGACACCTGTTTCATATACCAAAATAGTATGCCGACAGACAAGGTTCTTTGGGTAAATGTGATATCTTCTATTAGACCAACTAAATAGTTAGAAAAATTGTTCTTTGCAAGCTTTTGGATACAAACCCCCTTTTTTTGTACCTGGAAGCTTTTTTTTTGGTACCCAAAAGCTTCCAAAGAACGATTTTTCCAGCTGGTTAGCTGATTTAATAAAAGATATCACATTTACCCAAAGAACTTTGTCTGCTATGTCCTTAGACCAACATGGCTACAACCAACACCCCCAAAATAGTCAGATTTTGTATATTCCCCCCTCCACAAGCTGGCATGTATTTTGTGCATCAATCAATAAATGATCTTGTGTAAATCTAGTATGTATCGTTAGCGTTTACTTATAAACTGGGTATTTCTGGTCCATTTGAGTGATTTTTGCAAGATACATGAAGTTAGGCAGCTTTTTCTCTATATGCCACAATTTGCCTTATGGTTTTTGCTCTCAAACTTGTTGTAAAGGGTCAACTGAACAGTCTGGTGTTCTTTTTCATTCATTATTCCACTGAGATTCTCAAAAATTTTGCTGCAACTGAACTCCTTTAAAAAACATTTGGCCTGACTTATTTGTGTTTCAGATATCAAAAATCCCATATTCCTGAAGGGCTATTGTGTCTAAAGCTTGTCTAACATCTCTCCCAGCTATACACTTGGTCCAATAAAATGTATCACTAAAAACATCTTTGCCTCTCAGGTGCTTCCTGGATCATCATGGCTGCAACAATACACCAACCCAACTACATTCCCGACAGTTAGGGCTGAACTGACTGACAGAAGGCTGCCAGCCTCAAAGCTACATTTGAAACAATTAACCGCTTCACAATAGTGTAGTTGCCATATGCCAACACAAGGTGTGCCTTGCCTGCTGGAGTCAACACCTTAATTCTGCATGAGCCTTTACTGGGAGAAGAACGGGCTTGTTAGACTCTGGTATTCAGACAAGCGAGGCGTCAGTCAACAAAACAGGATGGAAAAAATGGAGCTAAGAAAGCAAGTCTCAGAGGCACCCCACAAAACAGCCTGCTCTCAGAAACCCAGGAAAATCTAAGGCATCTCTTTTGCTTTTGTCTTTGCTTTCACTTGGAACTGTCACTGTATGATCTATGTCTAATTCCCATTAAGGTTTTTATGACCTGACGTTTCTTGCTGCATCTTAAATTAAGTGGTCACTGAGTAGAGTATGTATTTGCCTGACAGTAAGAGAGCTGAGAGGAAGAAAAAGAAAAGATGAGGTTATTAACTCAAATGATGGAGAAGAGCAAAACACCCTGCCCTGCCAAAATTTTGCTACACACCCAATTTTCATTCATGCCCATCCTTATAACTGTTCACACAGGCATGGGCACAAGTGAAGAGTCTGGATTTGCACACCCTGGGCCACACTAGAACTGGGT
>NW_005842333.1:745684-755205 GCF_000455745.1 Alligator sinensis | reverse complement strand
TCTTTCCTTATAAACCAGGGGTGTCAAACAGACAACCCACAGGCTGGATCCAGCCTATGGAGATGGGTCATCTAGCCCTGGGGCCTTCTCGTGGGCTGGACCACCCACTTCCATGGGCCACATAGCTGGTTCCAGAGCCCAGGGGGTTAGTGGCACTCGCCTCCCTTCCCCTTACCACTATGGAAACTGGAGCTTTTAGTCATCCCTGGACAAGGGGGCAAGTGGCAGAGACTTTAACTCTCTGGGTTTTGGAGCCATGGGAATTAACACTGCTGCTTGTGGGTGCTCCAGCCCATGGGAAGCCCCACCGTTCAGATTCAGCCTGAGGGACAACGAGTTTGACACCCCCAGTCTAAACCAAAGCTTCAGATCCAAACCATATGAATGCTGAGGGCAGTTCAGACACACGCATGAACTTTGAAATATGGGCCCATCCCTTGTCAGTACTAAAGAACAGGGCAGTAGTACTACCAACCCCAAGTCCTCAAAAAAACATTAAAATAAGTAACTGTTCTACCTGGGATTTACCTTGGGCGCTACCAGCTTCTTTGCCAGACCCAAGGAACAACACTTTGTTTTGTTAGCTAGAAGGTTATCCAACTTCTCTTCCTGTTGTCCAGTTAGTCCAATGAAAAATATTACCAAACAAATCTTGCTTCTCAAAAATCATGAATGGAACCTCCCCAAATCATAAGCTTGGACTAAAAATTCAAGAGATGTAAAGGTAATAAATCCTGGGGAGGAGGGGCAGTATTTCTCTGCTGGTTTTGAATTTTTAGCTCCCACAAAGGTTGGAAAATCATTTAGAGAATGAGCTGGGATCCTCCCATAATCTCGTTACTCCAGAAAGTCAGCTTCTAAGAAAAATGAGCAAGTGCAATTACCTGATAAAATGTGAGAGCTGTTAATACTGAGTTGGCCACGCAGTAATGGTATCATCTAGACATAATGACAGAGATGTACGTAAGCACGTAACTGGGAGCCAGGAGCCCCAGGCTTCCAAGCCCAGTCTACACTATCAGGGGTTTTGCCTAAACACTCAAAGGAAGATGAAGAAAACCCATATTTACAGTTGAATTCAAGGGGAGCTGCAAGTATTTGGCACCTCCAAAAACCAGGGGCATAAGCCACTCTGTGCCACTGATTACTCGACAATGATTGGGGAATGCGTCTCTGAACTACTTCGTTGCAGGGGTGTATGTTGTAGCCATGTTGGTCTAAGGACATAACTATTTAATAACTATTTTCCAACTATTTGGGTTGGTCTAATAAAAGATATCAGATTCACCCAAGGAACCTTGTCTGAACTACTTCTGAATTCTGACTGGCATAATTAATGTGTTACTGTAAAACTGGCCATCCCACGACATGCCTCTGTGTGTATTTGCCACTGCTGAATAGGGCTTTGTCAAGTGTCTCCCACATAAGATTAGATGGGCAGTTGTTAAACTTAATGACTGCTTTGGATAAAGCAATAGCTATGCTAAAGAGGTTGGCTGGAACTGAGAGAGGTTACTTCCTCGTTTCAAGAGCTGCTGAAGTGGAAAATGGAAAAAGCAGCAGCAGAAGGAAGGAACCAGGTGTTGGTTAATGGAACATAGCATTCTGAAACACCCACGGAGTGAGAGGAAGAGGAAGTTTTGGACACGAGAGGGGAAGAGGTGGACAGTCTTTCCTGGCACAGATACAGCTGTGGGACCAACCAAGGTCACAGACAATGAGCTTGGCTGAAAAGACTCCAGGCCCTGAGCTGCAGGAGAAAGATTTGGAACAACTCAGGCCAAAAAAAATCACCCAGGGTCACAGAGAAACTGAGGCAGAAAAAGGTGCTCTGTGCTTTTTGGGCACAATAAAGAATGAGGGTATTTTAGAGTCCTGTGAAATGTCTGGGGGATGGTGTTTTGTGCTCCACATCTCACCTGCCCCCATTGGCACCCTTTAAACCAAAAGCTCATAGCTCTGGCAGGGTTTTGGAGGATATGCAAGAGCTAGTAAGAAGACTAGTTACAGGGCCTAGGCAATTGGATCTAAGGGTTCTCCTCATCGCATGCTGAGAGAGCCTCAGGTCCAGTGCCAAAACTCCAGCAAGTTAATAGCAGAAGAGATTCAGGCTGGGAAATGCACAACAGGAACAATTCAACCAGGTCTGTGATGTACCCAGCTATAAAATGGAGATAAAAATACCTACTTATTTCATAGGGAGGTGAAGAGGCATTGACTGAAGACTACAAGTGCTTTGCCTATTAAAAGTGATAAATGTCATTAATCAGCCCTGTTTCTGTAAGATGTACACCCACCCTGCTCCCTACCCAGCCTTTAAGGCTTTTCTGGATTAGTTCACAAAAAATTAAAGCTTACTGAAATCTGCTGTTTGCTCTGTGACTAATACAGGTAAACCCTATGAAGACTTCTCCTAACTGCTGATCCATTGAGCATTCATTTATGTAGTTGCCTAAAAAGAAACAACAGGTTTTCCAAATGCTTTATTGGGCAGATTGGCATCAATAGACAAGATCAGCTCCTTTTCCTAAATAGCAAAAGTGGCCTTGAGATCAGGACCTGCAGGACATCATTGCTTCTAGCCCCTTTATAATGATCAAATCCTGGCCCTTAGCTGGGAAGATGAATAATTTACTTTCTCCATGGTCCAACAACAGAAAAGACATTTTCCTCCCACAAAGTGCACATCACAGTGGGCGTATCTACATGTGCAAATGCTCCAGGGTGGGTTTACTTTAAAGTAATTATTATCTTCCCAGTTAAGGACCAGGATCTGATCATTATAAATCCAGTTATATCATTTGATCCAGTTAAGACCTCTTAGCCCCACGCAGGCATCTACACATGCAGGGAGGCACAAGCAGATTTGCTGCTCATGGTAGCAGTCTGCTCCCATTCCTGTTAGTCCTGTACCAGTCCCTGCCTGCTGCTGGGGCAGCCTCTGTACCTGCCCAGGATCCAGTGGCAATGTCCCCCTGCCCCCGCAGCAAGGACCTCCCAGCACCTGCTCCACAACCACGTGGAGCCTGGGTTCGGGGAATCTTAAGAAGGTAAGATAAGAATCTGCCAGCCCCCACTCTGATCCTGGAGCGGGGCTGGGAGATCCCTGATGCTGGGGCAAGGGAAAATTGTACCCACCCAGACTCCAGTGGCAGAGTCTGCCCCGGCAGCAGGCAGCTCCCAGGGGCAGGGAGCAATATTCCACCCCCTGCTGCCCAGATGACTGAGAGCACATTTGCTCCTGATCAGCCATCTACACATGCTGCACTGCGCAGTAATTACTCCCAAATAAATTTGCTATTTGTAAATACACGTAGCAACTAGAGCAAATTACTGCACATTAAGTTTCTGCACATGTAGACAGTGACACGTACTGTGCAGTAATTTGCTCTAATCTCAAGTAAAGCGTCTTGTATAGGCATGCCCAGAGTCTTGTGCTTGGCACTGAAGTAAAGATGCACGTAGGCTGGTTTTATGTAAAAAAAGCAGATGATGCTAACACTTAAGTGAAACTGGGTGCATACATGTGCATTCGATCCAGAAGCAGTTTACTCATGAGTAAACTACTCGCAAGTAAATGCTCCTGGGTAGATGTTTACACATGTAGGGAAGCGGGAGAAGATTTGCCGCTGATGGCAGCAAACTGCACTCACTTTCTGGGACCCTGCAATGGGCCCCTGCTGCCACCGAGGGAACTCTAGCCCCCATCCCCCCCCTCCCCCATGCTAACCAGGGGCCAGCAGGGAGCATGGGGCCAGGAGACAGCTGTCTTCTGGCCAGGGCTGGGACACTGCTCTCTGCCCCAGGGGGCTGCCTGCTGCTGGGGTGAGAACAAAGTCCCCCTGCCCTGGCAGCAGGGAGCTCCCAGGTCCCTGACTGGGGCAGGGGACTTGGAAAGAGCTGCAGGGGAGGGGCAGGTCCCAACTCCCTGCCCCAACTTGCCGGTGGGACAGCTAGCAGCGAACTCCCAGTTGAGCAAGGTTTCCCCACCCAGCCATACTAGATGCCCCACTGGCGGATCAGGG
The DNA here is from genome assembly GCF_000455745.1 of Alligator sinensis. Classification (NCBI taxonomy): domain Eukaryota; kingdom Metazoa; phylum Chordata; order Crocodylia; family Alligatoridae; genus Alligator; species Alligator sinensis. Next base: position 751,180 of record NW_005842333.1, on the reverse strand, counting down.
CACAGGGCTGGGACCTGCCCCTGACTGGGCCAGTTCCCAGCCCCTGCTCTGCGATCATGGGGGGGAACTGCACAGCTTGCTCCCTGCTCAGCTCTGTGATCACAAGGTGGGTAAGGAACAGGCTGGAGACCTTGTTCCCTGTTCAGCTCCACAATCAGAGCTGGGTGGGGGACAGGATCCCCAGCCCAAGCCAGCAGATAAGGATCTCCCAGCCCCCACTCCTTGGCCCCAATCTCAGAGTGGGGGACTTAAAGCTGCCAGGGAGGAGGGACATAGCCCCTGACTGGGCCCTGATGGCAGAGCCCACCCCAACAGCAGGCACCTCTCAGGGGCAGGGAGCAATTGCCTTCTGGTGGCCGGCTGACCAGATTTGCTCCCGGTCAGGCATCTACACGAGCACTACTGCGCATTTAGTAATAAATAAATTTGCTACTTGCATTTTCAGGTAGCAAATTTACTTGCAATTAGTGAGGTTTACTGCGCAATAAGCATGTGCACATGTAGATGCACATGCTTACTGCCCAGGAAACTACGCTACTTGGCACTGAAGCATCTCAAGTAGACACACCCACTGTTACACTCCACAGAGATGTTGAACAATGAAAGGATGCAAAGGCCACTCCATGGCTGTAGAGATAAGGAGAAATCTAGTTGCCCTTTTTCTGGCGCACACGCAACGGCAATGCAAGACAGGTGATGACTTTGCAAATAGCCTCTTCCTTTCCATTTTTAGTCCTTTGCTAGTTGAAACCCAGACTTAAAAAAAAATAAAAAAATCTAGGTTTGTAAAAAGGAAAATGTAATGCTGTTTTTCTGCTGCTTTCTCTTGCAGGCCAGGATTTTGAATAGCAAAAAGACTGACGAGACTGGCTTTACCTGCAGAAGCTTTGGACCAAGGTAGTAAGGCCTTCCCAATATCAAGCTGCCATGGCCACTATGAAGGTATTTATCTGTCCTGGCTGGATCTTGCCTTCTCCTCAGTATGACATACAGGGCTTTATTTGCAAAGAAAAGTGTGGTTTGAATGGACAAGGGAGAACGGGAGTGAGCGAGCACCAGGCAGAGGGTACACACACCTCTGGTGTTCATCCCGAAAAACAGCATGGAGGCAGAATTATATTCTACCGTATTCTATTCAGGTTCTTACACTGCTGTTGCCTGGGTAGTATCTGAGCCCCTCCCCATTGTACAGTAAATTATGTGACTAATATTTGAGGAAAAGTACTGTGATGCTTGCTTACGCCTATCCCAACCATACAGTTGATCCAATAAAAGATACCGCCCATGAGAATTTGTGACCTTATCTATCACGTGAGCATGGTTCATTCTTTCAACCTGGCTACAGGAATGGGCCCCTGTGTGTCCACTGTAATGACTGGTTTTGTTTTGGGGGTGGTGGGGACTTATTTCAAATGTCCCTAGTGCTCTATGTTGCTATTAGAAGATAGGTGGAAGAAGTTTACCAGGCACTTGGATTGCAGGTGGGGAATTGAGAAGGGATTGCCCATGGGGATTTATTTCTTGATCTGGGACTGGCCCCTGAGAACATTCTGCCTCCTGCCCAGGTGAGCTTTACCACAGTGGCAGAAAGTCCCAGCAAGCCACAAGAGCAAAACTATGGATTCTGGTTCCTATCTCAGAGATTGTGTTGATCTTTTAGACCATAGTTTCTCAACCTGTGGTACGTGTACCCCTGAGAGTATGCAAGACACAGGCAGGGGGCATGTGGGTACCCCAACACTCTCTCGCCCTCTTTTCCTCTCTCTCTCACCCTCAAAACTATAGCAAAAAATTGGTGCAATTAAAAAAATTAAATTCCCCAGTAATAACTTGTTCAGCGCTCCTAGCTTTGGCCTACATCACCTCTAACCCAGGTACATACTTGAGTTGTGCACCCCCGGTGTAAAAGATGGTAACCCTACCCACACCAGATCAGACATGTGTCATATCACAGCCTTATATACACAGCCCTTCTTCCAACATATGGCACACATTAATCTGTAAATATAAAATCCCCTGGAAAATTGAATGTTGGGGTACTTATTAAAATTTTCAGAAGTTAGGGGGCACTTGCTACTTAAAAGGTTGAGAAACACTGTTTTAGACAACCTGGACCCTACAGCACTGAACACCTTGAAGATAAGCACTGAGGACTTGACCTTGACAAGTTAATGTATGGGAGGCTCTTGCAGAAAGCAGAAGGCAGGTCTGACGGGCTTGCAGTAGCCTGAGGATAACTCAGTCCTCAGAGAACTTTATCAGAGATCAGACCGATTACTCAAACTGATGCTTAAATGGGAGCTGGTTCCTTAATGAATGAAGCATGTGCTGCTGCCACCCAGCTGTATGCATCTACCCAGAATGCAAAGAAAGAGAAAGACAGAAAACTATCCTTTCTCATTTTTTCTAAATAATGCTCTTAATATATTTCACTCAATCATTCTGAATAACTCCACCGCTGGGAGAGGATCTGAATCAGGGCTGTTGCCCTGAGCTACAGTTGACTATGACTGGTCCTTGCCCCTCTGATTTCATGGTCTCGGCTCCTTTTTAGTGACTTTTTCCATCTTATCTAACCACAGAATTGGAGCATCAGCTGATTTAAATTGGTATAATTCCAGCTTGAGATCTGGCCCTTTTAGTTTATCAGGACTGTACCATGTGTTTCATTAAGATGCCATTATTATCCCACTGAAATGAATGGATTAAAAAAAAAGAATTAAATGAAAGAAGACCCTTCAGGGAGGAAATGTATTAATTCCATATTAGAAATGCCTATAAAGTGCAGAAGAAAGAAGGCTGGAAGGCTCCATTTTTAAAACTGTATAGCAGGGGCTGATTTTCGCAGTTGCTGAGGGTCCAAAGCCCCTGTTGAATCCAGATAGAATAATGGGTACTCAATACCTCTGAAAAATCAGGCCTCTCAAATCTTACCCTATCACTCAAAGGCCTTGAAGAGAAGTGCTGTTTGCCTAGATAGCAAGCTGCCTGCAGTGCCAGAGCTGTTAAATATAGCATGTGGTATTCTTCAGCCAAGACTAGCGAGAGTGCTCAAATGGTCTGGATACTGTGAAATACATGTAAAGTCATACTGCCTAACGTAGATCTCTCAGGCCCACTTCAAGGAGGCATTTAGGCATATGTGATCATGGTTGTTACAACTAGAGATCTGGGTGCACATCTGCCACACACTCACTGGGTGACCTCAGATGAGTCCTGTAACTTCTTTGGGTCTCAGTTTCCCCATCCTGTAAAATGCGAATCATGCAGTAATTTGCACACTTCTGGAAGAGGTGGTGGGAAACAACTCATTGATTCCTGGATATGGGACTGTTCAGCCTGGAAAAGAGAAAACTTTGGGGGGGATTTGGTGGCAGCTTACAAATATATCAAGGGAGAACATCAGGGGCTAGGGGAACAACTATTCACCAAAGCACCCCAGGGGAAAACCAGGAGCAAAAGGTCAGACTCCTAGAAGGTTTCAGACCGGATATAAGGAAAAACTTCTTCATGGTTCATGTGACCAGACCCTGGAAGAGACTCCCAGCAGGAGTGGTGCAGGCACCTACCCTGGAGATCTTCAAAAGGAGACTGGACATGCACCTTGCTGAGGTTATTTGACCCCAGCAGTCTTTCCTGCCTAGAGCGGGGCGGGGCTGGACCCAATGATCTCACAAAGTCCCTTCCAGCCCTAAACTTCTGTGAATCTGTGTGAATCTGATTCAGTACAGCCACATTATATCAAACCTCCATAAGAGCAGGAGAAGATTTCATTAAAAGAACGGTACTTGTTAGAGCAGGGTTAGTTAATTGGCTGCACTGTAGTAATGAAGGGGTGCGTCTACAAATGCACTTTACTGTGGAGTTGACTAATTAGCTCTGCAGTAAAGCATGACAGTCTACACGTGTGCCCATATTAGAGTGCAGTAAACTAGTTAAGTCTCCCATAGGATAGTACTTCATGGGACAAGTAGTATCCTATGGTGGAATACATATGTGCTGCCTGCTTCACTCTGAAGCATCCTCATTCCCCAGCCAGCCCCTCTGCTACCTGACGCCACCACCCAGAACCTGGGGCTGATCCCTGGGCTCCCTGCTCTAGGTTGGCTGCTCCCAGGCATGATGTCTTCACATATGCCCAGGACCACCCTGGCTTGAACTGCTGTGGTCCTGGGCAAATGTGAGCACACTGCACCCAGGCACAGCTGACTCCAGTGCAAACTGCAGTAGAGTTTATTCAGGCGCACTAATTTCACATGTAGATGTGACCAAGAAGTCAGGTTCTGCTGCTAGAATTATTAAAAGAGGTGGGCATGAAAGACAGGGTTTGTTTCAATGAGACTATTTATAAAGCATTTTTAAATCCTCATGTGAAATGTTCTATAAAAGGAAGAAGAGCATGATTATTGGTTTATTATTTTAAGGGCTGAGCCAGCTTAATGCCCCCAGCTGCAGAGTAGAGTACCTACAGCTGGCCCACATGGTTTCAGCAGAGCAAGGCTGGTGTCTTCTGTACCTGTCAGAAGATGTTTATAGGCTCCAGCCCATAGAGTGGGCAAGGTTTGCACTGTCAGGGTCTCCAGTGGTGGAAGCAATGTGGTAACACTGTGCTTGTTATTCACTTCCTGTCCATGCAAGTTTTTCTCTGCTGACCACCTGGCAGAGGATGAGCCATCTTAACAGTACCTATGTCAGCCTATTCCCTTGTGTCACCCTAGGAATGTGACTGGCCTTCCCTGAACACAGAAAATGCCATACTGGGTCTGACCAATGGTTCATCTACTCCAGTACCAGGAAGGAAATACTGGCCAGAAGGAACTCAAGCAACTGTGAGGCTGTCTTCCTTTCCCTGGTCTGTGCACAGCTTTGGGCAGTGTCCACCAGGTCCTTAAATACATTCAAGGGGCAGTGGGTGCTAGCTGGAGTTCTCTGCTTGGTGTTTTCTTTGGCACCCTAGTCATTAAACCGTGTTCCTGTTTTCTCATGATCTGTCCCAAAGAATTAGTTGTACATTTACTAGCCTCCATCTAGCCCTAGAGGGGAGTTTGTAGTTCTTGGTAAGCCTAGGCCTACCATCATTATACAAGAAACTAGCAAATTGCCCGTCAAGAATGATGGGCCAGCAGGGACAGAGGCCCACTCTCCCCCCGCATCTGGCCCATTTCCCTTTCCCCCTTCCCCTTCCCCCCGCCAGTTCAGGTCAGGGCCCATCCCCCTGCCCTCCCTTCAGCTTGGGGCCTGTTCCCCTGCTTCAGCTCCAGGCCCATTCCCTCCCCTCTGCTGTGGCCCCAGGCTTTTCCCCCCTCCCCTGTGCCACGCCGCACCTCTGCAGGAGCTGCTGGGCTCGATGGCCCCATTCACCATGAAGGGTGACCCAGGCAGGCTAGGTTATAGGACCATCGGACCCCAGCAGCTCCAGCAGAGATGTGGTACTGGGGACCTGGGGAGGCACGTGGGCCCCCGGTCTGTGCATGGGCCATGGGCGGCAGCAGCTGC
>NW_005842333.1:733459-745593 GCF_000455745.1 Alligator sinensis | reverse complement strand
GCTGCCACTGCCCATGCACCATGCACAGACTGGGGGGCCACAGGCCTCCCCAGCTTCCTGGTGCTGCACCTCTGCCGGAGCCACTGGGCTCCGATGGTCCCATGACCCAGCCTGGCCAGGGCCCCAGTCATTTTCGATGGCAATCTCACCAAGGGGTTCAGCACGTGGCCCCCCAGTCTGTGCATGGCACACGGGTGGCGGCAGCTGCAGGCTGCTCTCAGCCTCTGCTCCCTGCCTCCAGCCATGGCTTTGGCAGCTTACGGGGCTCCAATGGCCCCACGACCCGGCCCAGCCAGGGCCCCGTTCAAAGTGACGAGGGCCCCGGCCCGGCTGGGTCATGGGACCATCACAGCCCAGCTCTAGCAGAGGTGCAGCACTGGGCAGATGAGGAAGCACGTGACTCTCTGGTCTGTGCACGGCACACAGGCAGTGGCAACTGTGAGCTGCGCTCAGCCTCTGCTCCCCACATCCTGCCATGGCTTTGACAGTGGCATGGTGCGGCGTCATTTGCCCCTGCGCGTCCCACACATCCTGCCACATGCCCTGGAACCTCTTCCTCCGTGTGCCATGCAACCCGACCGCCTGCCCCGCTCCCTGGCCCCCAACCGCCCTTACCCTCTGTCTGTGTGTCCGTTTGTCCCCAATGATCCGGGCCAATCACTGCCCACCCTGTGGGTGGCACATGTGCAGCTGGCCTGGAGCATTACGGACAGACGGACACACAGCCTGAAGTGCCACAGTTTTTATTATATTAGAATAGGCCTGTCTCTGACAGTAGCAGGAGTAGATGCTTTAAAGGGATTAGAGTATATGAACAGGGCATGTCTAGAGTGATTCATCCCCTGATATGCCATCCCTGGCATCCCCCATCACTGCTTCAGGGATGTCAGAATATACATCCCGAGTGTTCTATTTAATGGGCATGTCTACACATGCTATTAATGCTACAGAGGCTTACTGTACAGTAAAATACTCTGCAGTAAGTCTTCCCTGGGAGCATCTACATGTGCTCCCTGTTTGGAGCAAATTTGCTCCCATTGTGCTCTGGCTTCCTGCAGCAGCCAGGGGGAGCTCCAGGCTCCCCTAGGGTGCTAACCTAGGGACTAGCAGGGAGCACAGACCCATCCCCACGTTCCTGGGGCCAGGTAAGCTCTGCCGCTGCAGCAACAGCTGTCTCCTGGGCTGCTGCACATCAGGAGGGGTCCTGATGTGAAGGGGACAAGAAGATACCTGCCACTGCAGAGCTCTCGTTCATAGATTCATTCATTGATAGATGTTAGGGCTAGAGGGAACCTCATGAGACCATTGGGCCCAGCCCCCTGCCCAAAGGGCAGGAAGGCAGCTTCATGTACATGGACAAACCCCATGTACATGGGGACAAGCCCAGTACCCAAAGGAGCTTCCTTGTGTAGCCAAGGACTAACCAGAAGCTGTTCTGCTTCTGGGACAGCTTCCAGCTAGCCCCTGATAGGGCAGGGAAGTAGAGAGTTACCCCACCCCAGTGCTGCTTGGTCCGAGCTCCTGGGAGGAGCGAGGAGCTGAGCAGCGCCAGGACCAGGGGAATTCCCCATCCCCGGTGGCCCCCTGGTGTTGGGGCTGGCTGGGAGCAAATTTGCTCCTGGTCAGTGTCTACACATGCGCTACTGCACAGTATGTACGATACACTTATTTTACTACCTGTATTTACAGCAGTGGCGATATGTAGGGGGTACACGTGCACCCCCTGAGAGCGCTGGTGCACACCCTGACCAGCCATGCTCCTCACTTAGGCAATGGGCAGGGGAGCAGACCAAAGCACTGGTTCCCCCATTGCGAGTGCCAGTCGGGGAGTGGGAGCTCCAGATGTAGCACCACAGCCACTTCCGGGAGCACCGCAGTCACTTCCTGGTTGGTGAGATTGGCCACAGTGGACCCTCCCCACCAGTCACTGACTGGTCGCTGGTGGGGCACATGCCCCCCTGACTAAGGCAGCACCACTCGCCCATGATTTACAGGTAGTAGCTAACTGCACAGTAGACTAATTTACTGCATAGTAAATGGTGCTCACATGTAGCTGGTGGTGCTTTACTGCACAGTAGATTAGTCTACTGCGCAGTAAAGCATCTCATGTAGACACGCTCAATGGCTATTAATGTACCTGTCCTACATGAATTCCTCTAATCCCTTTTTGAACCTGGCTGCCAAAACAGTTCTCTGAGGTTAATTATGAGGGTGCCACTTCCCTTGGGCTGCTCCAGCTTTGTGAATGGACTTAATCATAACAAACAGGCCTAGGGCTGTGGGAGGCTCAAAGCCCTTTCATTTCCATGTGTGCTTTTCCAGCCACAACTGAAGATCTGGGCCCAAGTTTTCTGTTTCAAACTACCAGCAAGAATATTCCTTCCATTTTACTTTGTAATTTCCCATAATCTCCTCTTGTTATGAAGCAAAGTACCATTACTATAATGAGATCATAGGCAATCATTTGGCTAAGTCACTTTCCCGTAAATTTCACCATCTCTTCCCAAACCTATCAAGGCTGCACTAAAAGGCTGTAATTGCCCTTAAACAAAGAGATGGGAAAATATTAGTGGCTCTTACAATTCTCACTTTTTCTCCAGCCTACAGTAACAGTCTAAAGGCCTGATCTCGAAAACCCGGCATGCCCCAAAACTGTAACTGAGTTTTGGGATGCACAAAGAAGGTAGGATTAACCCCTGATTCAAGAGTCTCAAACAATGCATTTAATAATTTAGATACAACGATTAAATTAATTATAAGACTGCAAAAAATAATTGCAGTATAACCTTTGCATATTTATATGATATAACTATGCAGATCCTGCTTACTGTTGTTCTACTCCTGTAAGCATGTGCAATATCAATAAAAGTCTAGAAAACAAGCTTGCTGAGGTTTTAGAAACATTATTTTTCATTACTGTCCCTTCATATCCTGGCCCGGTCTTAAATTTGAAGGTTAATTTACAACACAGGTTTTAAACTACATATCAAATATCATCCACACCAAACAATGGCAGGGCTGCTAAAAAAAGCCTCTCTCTTCTCACATGCTATCTCCTGTGGCGTGGAAACCTGCCAGACAGTCTGCATGGCCTAGTGCAACACACAGGCAAAACTATGAATCCTGCCTCAAGGATCTGACATTACACATTGGCTAGAGGGTGCATTCCAGGCACACAAAGTTAATCTGCCCAAATCTTCAGAGGAGTTGAGTTCAGCATCTCTGAAAATCTAGTCTCAAATTGCATGAGTCAATGACAGCCTCAGAAGGGCTCAGATTTTTTTGCCCCTATACCACAGCACGGTTGGTTATTGCAGGAAGGCTTCTCCTCTGGAAGTGTTTGGAAGAAGGGTCTGAAGGAAGTTGCTTGTGGGCTGTACAAGGAGGAAGAGGAGTTACAAGGACAGTGCATTGCCCGATGAGCCAAAGCACTGAGACCTACATTGGTGGAAAGTGATATCAGTGACAGCAAAGGAAGAAATGCTTCCAAAGGTTGCCATGAAACACTATCTCTCACGGGCAGCTGCTCAAAGCCTCATCATAACATAAGCTAGGCACAGCCTTCCTGCTAGCACAGCAGCCTACAGCACCCACCTCCCTCACTTCACTTTACCCTCGGGGCCAGTGAGATACAAAGCTCTATGCTCAGCCGTCCTGCCAGTACAGCTGTACTGGACTCACCTTCCAGCTAGTCACTGGGACTGGCTCTGCTTACTTTTCTCTCCAGTAAGCAGGCCAGTCCTCACTGAACTAAGTGGAGCCATCTAAGGCAGGATCAACTAGAACTGACCGTTAAGTAAACCCAAGGGACCAACCAAAGAGCAAGCAAATCCTCCACTGGCCTTGAGCAACTTGTTCAGACTCCAAAGATCCATGCAATGAACTGTAGGTGGAGATTTGTGGAGACTACTGAAATATCTGTTGTCCAACAAGTCCCACCAGCCTGCATAAGAGCTGAAACTCTGAAGACTAAAGTGCTGCAAAGATGCTGACCTGTCAAGAAAATTATTTTAGTACCTGAATAAATATGCACTAAATGAGCCAAAGGGTTCCTCCATAAGCAGCAACCTGCTTTGCTGTTTTCAAAGACCTGTGTGCTCCCAGTCCCTTGTTGCTAAACCATAAGCCATAATTTATTGCTGATAAAATATACTTTAGTCCGTGTGACTGCAAAAAAAAGAAGAAAAAGAAAAAACCCTTAAAAAAAGGTTAACCTGGATGTAAACAGATGTAGGGATAGCTGCCTGTGCCTGCAAACTGCCTAAAATGGTAACCCTGGGAGGTGTGAATTGACTAGCTCACATCAGAGAGTCAAAAGGTTGGTAAGGCCTCAGAATTATCTAGTCCAGGGGTGCTCAACCCCTGGTCTGAAGACCAAATCCAGCTCACCGAGCTGTGGCATCTGGCCCACAGGGTTCCCCAAGGGTCAGGACATTTGGCAGTCTGGGAGCAGTGGCAATTAATACCGCCACCCCTCTCCCACTGCCAAATTCCCCAGTCCCACACAGCCAGGTCAGAGTCAGACTATACCCTCTTTCCTTCCATCTGGCCAGATCGGGGCCAGGTCACAACCCCTCTCCCCCCTGCACAGCCAAATTAGGGGCTGGGCTGCCTCCCTCCCCTGTCTGTGCAGCCAGATCAGGCTCACCAGCTGGATCTGGCCCAGGGAGGAACCAGGCACCATCCATGTGGCCTCCGGGGCAAAAAGATTGAGCATGACAGATCTAGTCCACCCTCTGCTCAGATGTAGGAGGGGCTATTTCCAACCCATTTTAGAGAGATGCTTTTCCAGCCAGCTCTGGTAGACGCCCAACACAGGAGGGTCCACGAGCTCCCTAGTCTATTTGTTCCACTGTCCTAATGCTCTTACAGTTATGAAGTGTTCCCACACATTTGAAGTAAATCTGCTTTTCTGCAGTTTAAGCCCGCTGGCTCATGTCCTGTCCCCTGTGGCAAAGGAGCACAATTTTTCTGTCTCCTTTTTCTGGCAGCCTTTCAAACACTTGAAAGCAGCTATTAGGGTCTCCAAACTAAACACATCTAGTTCCCTCAATCTATCCTCAAGTGGCTTGCACCCCAGCCCTTTTATCTAGTTTCTTTACCTATATTTTAAAATACAGTGCCCAAAACTGGACTCAGTACTCCAGGTAAGACCTCACCAGAGCTGAGTATAGTGGTACTCTCACGTTCTCTATGTTCCACATTATGCTTCTGCTAATGCCAAGCCCTTTATCCTCAAGCTTCCAGTGCGTGTTAGAGAGAAGCTCAACCTGCAAAGATCCAGGTACGAACGTCCACAGTGCTCGGAGGTGTTTGGATTCCAGGGTTAGGGTAGGTCCATCTCATTGCTTCGAGCCCGTGGCAAGCACAAAAACGGCCATGTGGGCACCTCATAAAAATTCCACTGATATCGTGCCAGGAAGGTGTCTGCTTTTCCTGTGTTGGAGTCACTCCTTCTTGTGTACCCTCCACCCCCAAATGGACCCTCCTGTCTAAAACAGCTTACTCTGGGGGCTCATAAAGAACAGCAGCCATTCCTTTACTTCTGAAATTGGTCAGCTTCCACGATGCTGGGTATATTTAACAGCATTTCCCAGCATACTCCTGGCTTCGTCTTCAAGGTCCTCCCCTTACGTTGCGTTAGGATCAATGCAGTCTTTGTATCCTTAACTGGGGTAGATGGACACTGCTCCACTAACTTCAGTGGAACCTCTGAACATCTGGGCCACTGTATTTTCCAGGAATAAAGTATAAACACATGCAACGATGTGCAGATTAATTGAAGTTTGTTTGTTATACTTGTTTAAAAAACTTTTTTTTATTTTTTGGTTATGGGAAAATGGCTTGGGTTTGCATGGGAAATAAGATAAATGGATTTTTCAGTCCTATATTCCTCCTGTCTGCTATACCCCTTCCCCCAGAAACATGAGTTTTGCCACAAGCTAAGAACAAGAATTTTGTGGGAGCCTTGTTAAAATACTGACAGTCGTCACTAGCTCAGCCCTCTTGACAAAATAAAACCATTGCAATGATTTCATAGATTCATAGATCCATAGATTGTGAAGTCAGAAGGGACCACAATGGATCATCGTGTCCGACCCCCTGCCCCTGGCAGAAAAGAGGACCGAGGTCAGATGACGCCAGCCAAGGGATTATCTAGCCTCTTCTTGAAGACATCCAAGCTAGGTGGAAGCACCACCTCTCTTGGAAGCCCATTCCAGATCCTGGCCACCCTTACTGTGAAAAATTTCTTCCTAATATCTAACCTAAATCCACTCTTAATCATACTCAAACTGGTTTCCCTTGTTAAACCCCTCTATTTATTCCCATATGGAAAGTTCCTATAAAATGTAATAGGGAAGAACTTAGAAAGGTCCTGTACAATCAGCTTAAAAATGTACAGAAACGAAGAGAAGCTAAAACCTTTTCTGTGGGTTTTTGAATCACCCACAGAATGAGAAGGGAAATGACTATATTACATTTTATAGGAAGTTAAAAAAGACCTCAGCTTTTCTACAGCTCCCTGCTCCTCTTCTCCTCCCCCCACCGCCTCAGTTTCTGTGGCTCTGGTCAGGGATAATATTAATTCCATCCCCCTCAGTCATTTTATAATTTTAAAGTTTTCATATCTTCAGTGTAGGCACTAAATCCTCCTATCTCAGCAATTCTCATCCAGGGTGCCAAGGAACTCAGGGGTACCACCAGATCCTCTTTAGGCTGCCAAGAGGTGTGAGGGGATAAGGGCTGTGTTAAGAGATAAGCAGATCAATGAATCAGATCAACCAGCCTCAGGCTTGTCTCTGCCTGGATGATCCCACCACCCAGCTCCTCTGCAAGGAGGTAAGCACCCATAATATATCAATTACTTTTTTTAATTGAGCCACTTAATTCACAAGTGTTATGGAGGGTGCCCAAGTCCAGGAAGGGGTGCCTCAAATCCAAAAAGGCTGAGAACTACTATCCTATATTTCATTAGACCCTCTACCACAGTTTGGACACAACAGCTACATGAATACTACAGGACTAAAGGTACTATACGTATCTTATTAGCTGTTGATCAACCCTTTGTAAGGGAATGGCAACAATCGCTTAAGTACTAAGCACAGCTTTTTCAAAGTGGTATCCAAGTTTGTATATGGATCCATTTGCTCTTGCAAATCAGATAGTTATTAAAGGTGGGTAAAACATAGCCCACAGGCTGAATCTGGTCTGCCAACTGATTGGAATTGGCCCGTGGGGGTTGCGGGCACCCACCAACTAATTGGATCTGGCCCACGGGGGGGCACCCACTAATTGATTGGAACCAACCTACAGCTGCCCCCTGGGGCTCCGCATGGGGCCAAGCCCTGTCTGGAGCACCCCGTACCATGCTCCAGCCCGCACCTGCTGGCCCGGCCCCAACCAGCATGCACAGCTTATCAGCACAGCTGCTCCTAGTACTACCGCAGCTGCCCAGGTGCTGGTCTGCTCCCCTTGCCTCCAGCAGGTCCTCCTCCTGCCCCTGCTGCGCTGCTCTGGGCCGAGAGGAAGCTTCAGCCCAGCGGCTCTTGCCCCAGTGGGGCGCAGTAGGTAGAAGGCAGCTGGGGGCTGGAGCTGGGGCCCAGTGCTCTAGGACAGGAGCTACCCAGCTCAAACTTCCTCCCCACCCAGAACAGCACAGCTGGGGCAGGAGCCACCGCTGAAGGACAGGGGAGTGGAGCAGCACCTGGGCAGCTGCACCCGGAGAGGCCATGCTGGTAAGCTGTGCATGCTGGCTGGGGCTGCACTGGCAGGCATGGGCTGGAGTGAGGAGTGGACTGTCCTGGGTGGAGTTCAGCCCCATGCAGAGCGCTGTGGGGGCAGCCACAGACTGCACTGCCCAAATGAGCTCTGCTGCATACGCCCCCTGCCCCCTCCTCTCTCCCCCCCTCACCCCTGGCTGGATCCTGGGACCTAGAGCCTAGGCAACATGCCCCCCCCCAACACACACACACACACACACACACACACACTCCCCTCCCCACACCCCTACAAGGCAGGGGCCACCCCCGAAACTCCACGCCGTGACTCCGGCTTTGCCTACCCGTCTCACTCCCAAACACAGCTCCCACCCACCTACCCATGGCCCCATCCCACATAGGGAGTTTTAGTGTGTTGTTGCGGGCAGCGGGTGGGGTGCTCTGGCCCAGCCCGTGACAACTCATCAAAACTCCCCATGTGGCTTCTGGGCCCAAATAATTGCCCACCCCTGTTTTATAAGGAGCCAGTCCAGCCAGCAGGCCAAATGCCTATTGCATGCATCAGGATGAGAATTGTACGTGCAAATGGATAGATATGCTGAATTTTCTAGTTTAGAAACCAGGGCTTTAGAAACTCCAAGTCTTCTGGAAAAGAGTCCAGGAATTCAATAGAATCTCAATGATTATGCACTAAAATATTGTTACCGCGTTCTTAATACCACTCAGCACCCATAAAGCATTTGTTACGCAAAGATCTCATAGCTTTTTCAAATTTTGATGAAAGAGCATTCCTCTTATAAAATGGTGAAACAGAGACACAGGGATGCCAGAAGATATCCCAAGCAGCCCACGGCAGAGAACCAGGCTGTTGTGACCTCATGTGATCTGCTCATAAAATTGTTATTTTTAAGTGAGCTCTTAGATCCTTCTCCCACTGCCTTCAGTGACAGATTTGTCATGGGAACAATATGGGACCTTTAAAGAGGGATGATCACACTAATTCTGAGAAAGAGACTGGTAACATTTATATAGGAGACAATTTTCTACATTTCCTAATCTACTTGGTTTTACGTAGCAGCTTTCTTCTTTTGTTTGATCCTGCATCACAGCCCCTTTCCTGTATATAGGACATCACAGTTAGGTTGCCATGGAAATTATTGGGATTTACGCAAACTCCACAAATCCAGCCTTATGGAGCATATTCTCCTGTGGCTGTTGCTTTAATTATTTATGTCTGGAATAAATAACAGCAGGTTTCTCTTCTGAATGAAGAGCTTGTGAACGTTAACTTCAGAAAATTAAGCCTTTTGTTCAGGCTTCAGCTTAAGCAGGGATGAAACAAGACTCCCCATCTCTGCGCTGCCAAAGTGCTTCAGCTCTGGCCTGGAGGGACCACCTTGAAGAAGAAAGGTGTCCTTCTGCCTCTGCCCATGGCACTCTTGCCTCTCTGCTGAGATTTCCAGCAAAGAAGCCAGCTGGTGCAGTGGTTCTGTGATACAGACCCCTGCTCAGTGTGATCCGTATGGGAGCAACCCAGGAATTTCCCAAAGATCTGCCACTACATTGACGATTCTACTCTCCCCCCGGTGCCCCTCAGGCTTGCAACCTTAGTGGGATTTCCAGCTCTGCTGCCACAGATATCATCACTAAATCCTAGTGCTCTTTGCTGTACAACAGCTAAAGCAGCGGTTCTCAACCTTTGAGACTTGAGGCACCCCTCAATAGAGTCAAGCCCGCCTCGGATCTTAGTTTTTACTTGTTTTCCACCTAGGAAAACAGCAGAGCAATTCTGTTGCAAAAGCACTCAGAAAGACCACAACAGGGCAGAATATTTTTAACAATATGGATTCCCATCTGAAGTTTATCTTGCGAATCATGTTTGCACAACCAACAGTGATAACGCTATGGAGCACTTGCTCCCCTGAAAGGATCTCAAGGCACCCCAGGGTGTCATAGCACCCGGATTCAGATCACTGAGCTAAAACAATCAGTCTGTTCCCTCCCACGCTCAGTGCTAACCCTCCATCTGGTAACACAATTGCTCTTGGAGGAAGCAGCAGGATCCTGGGGGATCTACTTGGTGAATGGGGTACATCGGCCGCTCTCCCCAGCACCTGTGGCAAGCTGGTTTCCTGGGACTTGTCTGGAGGGAATGGAGACCATGGCCTCCACACCTCCCTGACCCGTTCTAGGAGACCTGTACCCTGAGGATGTTAAAATGGGAGCTTAAGGGGATGATCTTCCTCTTCAATGAAAGAGGGGGTAGCTGCCATGGCTTAACTGAGAGTGTGTACAGGGGCAGTTAGGGGATGTAGCTCCCCACTCTTGTTTATGTCATGGTCACTTGTTCCCAAGCCCATGCCCTTGTTATGCCTGATGAGAAACCATCTGTCCCAGCCACTCTCAGGAACCAATCCTTTGGTTTGCATTCCCTTTGGCCAGAATAAGTTCTCCAGTTCCATTCATGACAACTGTAACCACTTTCCCCTCCTCTTCAAGGCCATCCTTGTCCTTCCCCAGTCCTGAAATATCACTCTTAATCCGTCTCACCTGCTGCTCTGACCACACCTAGACTGTCCTCAAATTCCTCCACCGTCTTTGGTACAACTCACTGCACCAAATCAAAGCCCTTTGTCCTCACTTGCTGGGCCCTACACAATCTGCCCACTGTCATCCTGCCTCCATCTGCTTCTGCCAACTTCACTCAGTCAATACTACACAGTTCACCCTTGCTTGAGTCCATCTCCCACACCCGGGAGTCAAATTTGCCTGGCTCGCAGCTCCTCATTCACCACTTCTGGAGGCTGCTACCTGAGGGTGTGTACACACATACTAACTTTCTGTCAGTTAAGTCAACTTAACTCTAAGTAGACTTAACTGTCAGAGTGTACACATATATGTGGAGCAGAGTCGACTTAAATGTGGTGCAAGATAATATACCTCCGAGGTATATTATCTTGAGTTGCATTAGTTAAGTTGACTTAGCTCACAAGATGGCTGCCCCCGTGTAGATGTGTATGCTCCTATGTGGCTTAACTCAACTTAGTTAAGTCGCCTTATTTTAAGTCAACTTAGTACATGTGATATACCCTGGGGTGCTCCAGAATCGGAGCTTTCATATAATAAAGAGACAAAGCAGTTGTGAAGAAAACTGGCAAAATGCAACCCATCTGTGACCACAACCAGGTTATCTTTCAGTTTCTGGAGACGTCCTGGCACAATAGCTCTCCTTTGTGTGAACTGCCCTTCTTCACTCAATGGGATGTGCACTCTAAAGTCTTAACTGAGCAACTTTATTGTCAGGATTGTTAACTTCTCTGCTGCTGGTCAAAGCACACAAAAGGCGACTATGAGAGGGATCAGACAATGACACTACACAGAACATATAAAAAACAAGAGATAACTATATTATGGAGAGCTGTGCCATCTCTGATGAAGGTCATTTTGGACTGGGTGGAGACTACTACAAATGTTTTCCTGGTTCAAACACTACCTGTGTAGCAAAACCCCCAGTTTTTGGTGATTTTTTTTCCCCATTTATTTTAAAATGCATTCCCTCCCCTTCCCCAATCATTTCTGACTTTTTCTCTCCCTCTCTTTTCCCTATAGATAAGTATAAGTAAGCTAAGACATAAGATAAGCTTTAAACATTTTTATTTTGGTAGCAAGTTTTTGGTTTTGGGATATCCACCGTTTTATACTGTATTATTATCATTTTCATACTGATTTTTACTGTTGTATATTGTATTATTATCATTTTCGTACTGATTTTTATTGTTTCATATGGATGTTGTATGGTTTAGGCCTGTGGTTGTAAGTGAACCAAAATCATGTCAAGTTTCCATTTTATATGTCAAGCCTCCATCTTGTGTCCTCTGCCTGGGCATCCCATGCTGCAACTGTATGAGTCATGTACCCCTCCCATGTAAAGTGGTTCCCCGATGAAGTGTTTCCCCGATGAATGAGCGTGATTGGAAATGATTGAAATAGAATGGTAGTAGGCCTCTACTGAATGGCCTGTAACGAGTAGGCCATCACCTCGCATTGATTCACCCAGGAACCATTGGACCTCACCCAGGAACAAAGACAAGACCAGCATTTGAAAGACAAAGGACCCTGCAAAACCAGCAACTCTCACCATTATAGACACCAGAAACTGCACATCCCTGCTTGGAGCACACATGCTCAGTACACCAGGGGCTGACCCTTGCCTGGGCATGCCTCCTGTCACTAGGGTCACACGAGGTCTGCCTCTATAAAAAGGGGCAGTGAAGACAGACCCAGTGGGAACACCATTTCCATCTGGACCAGCACCATGCCAAACCGCCTATCCACCCAGAAGCCCTGCTAGTGACCCCCACTCTGGACAAGGACCCCTTCCAGCCTGGATAGGTAGATATTACCTGCACACCTCCT
>NW_005842333.1:731151-732712 GCF_000455745.1 Alligator sinensis | reverse complement strand
CCTGGGGGTCTTCAAAAGGAGGCTAGATAGACACCTAGCCGGGGCTGTTTGACTCCAGTATTCTTTTCTGCCATGGCAGGGGGTCAGACTTGATGATCTGCTCAGGTCCCTTCCGACCCTACCAACTATGAAGCTATCATGGCAGTGCTCCCCCACACCATCTCCTGTCCAAACGCTCTTGGAGCACTCTGGGTGTTTCACTCAGCCAATCAGAGTGCAAATAAAGTGTTATGGACAGAGAGACAGACAGAGGCTTTTATAATATTAGAATTGGTTCAGCACTCACAGATGTTAGACATTGTGCCTGCAGATAAGGCAAGGCTGCTGTGCTGAAATGATTATAAATTAGACTGAAAACTTTATACTAAGAAAATGGGCATAGGACTTCAACTAAGCAATGGAGTGAAGCATGTGTATCATGGTTCTAAGATTGCTGTGTGCATGGGGTGGTTGTTTGAAGTAAGGGTGTGAATGTGATGGGAAGGGTGGAGGTATTTCTGATGTATGGAGCAGCAGGTGTTACCCTGGGGGGGGTCAGGCCAACTCTGAGGATCTCAATATTGCGCTGTTAGACAGGAGGGTGTGACACAATTGCACACATACAAAACACACACAAATCAATTAGGTGCACACACACACACACACACACACACACACTCATATATATATGGCATTGTGTGCATGATATACAAATTAGTGATCTGTGTCTAAATTTTGGGGTGTATAGTGTATGTACTTGGTGTGTGTGCACCTAATTGATTTGTGTGTGTTTTGTATGTGTGCAATTGTGTCACACCCTCCTGTCTAACAGCGCAATATTGAGATCCTCAGAGTTGGCCTGACTCCCCCCAGGGTAACACCTGCTGCTCCATACATCAGAAATACCTCCACCCTTCCCATCACATTCACACCCTTACTTCAAACAACCACCCCATGCACACAGCAATCTTAGAACCATGATACACATGCTTCACTCCATTGCTTAGTTGAAGTCCTATGCCCATTTTCTTAGTATAAAGTTTTCAGTCTAATTTATAATCATTTCAGCACAGCAGCCTTGCCTTATCTGCAGGCACAATGTCTAACATCTGTGAGTGCTGAACCAATTCTAATATTATAAAAGCCTCTGTCTGTCTCTCTGTCCATAACACTTTATTTGCACTCTGATTGGCTGAGTGAAACACCCAGAGTGCTCCAAGAGCGTTTGGACAGGAGATGGTGTGGGGGAGCACTGCCATGATAGCTTCATAGTTGGTAGGGTCGGAAGGGACCTGAGCAGATCATCAAGTCTGACCCCCTGCCATGGCAGAAAAGAATACTGGAGTCAAACAGCCCCGGCTAGGTGTCTATCTAGCCTCCTTTTGAAGACCCCCAGGGTAGAAGCAAGCACCACTTCCCTTGGAAGTTGGTTCCAGATCCTAGCAGCCCTGACTGGGCGGAAGCAATTGGTGACGGACAGGGGGGACAAGGCTGAACTCCTCAACGAGTTCTTTGCCTCAGTGTTCCTAAGCAAGGGGCAAGACAAGGCTCTCACTGGGATTGTAGAGAGGCAGCAGCAAGG
>NW_005842333.1:728581-729135 GCF_000455745.1 Alligator sinensis | reverse complement strand
CGTGGGACCTGCTTGTGATGCATCTATGGATGCATGACAGGGTGTGGTTGGCCTTCCTGACCACATCCCCACATTGGTGGCCCATGTTCGTTTTGGAATCAATAATGATTCCAAGATCCTTTTCTGCCTCTGCACTGATGAGAAGGGAGTTCCCCAGCCTGTAGGTCTGCTGCTGGTTCTTCCTCCCCAGGTGCAGCACCTTGCACTTGTCAGTATTGAATCCCATCCCGTTCTCATCTGCGCACCCCTGTAATGATGGTGAGGACACAGGGGACAGAGCAGGGTGGGGGGGCAGGCCCGTTCCCCCCTCCCCCGACCAGACAAGAAGCAGGGGCGGGGCCTGATGTAGGGGACACAGAGCCACCAGGCCCTGACAAGAGCCAGCAGGGAGGGGGAAGGATGGAGGGGGAAGGGGGGCATGGTGGCAGTGCCCTGCTGCCACCATGCCCCAACAGTCCCAAAGGGGCAGGGGGAAAACGGGCTTGGCTCTGAAGCAGTGGGGGCAAGGGTGGGGGAAGTAGGCCCATTCACTCCCGACCAGGAGAGACGTGAGG
>NW_005842333.1:721009-728571 GCF_000455745.1 Alligator sinensis | reverse complement strand
CCCCTGCCTGCCATGATGGTGGGGTGTGCACCACCACTGGGACCCAACAAAAGTTGGCAGGGAGGGACAAGGAGGGAGGGAGAGGAGCGGGAGGGGGAATAGGGGCACAGTGCCGGTGCCCCACTGCTGCCGGATCCTGCCAATAGCTAGGAGAGACGGGAGTGGGAAGGGGAAGCAGGTGGACGTGGGCCGGGTGGACCCAGAGTGTGGGGGAGTGGCACCGGACCCGAACCAAGGGGAGTGGGGGAACAGGCCCAGATCAGAAGCAGCAGAGGAAGGGGAGAACGGGCCAGACCCAAAGTGAAAAGGGGGAGGGGGAGGGGCCAGACATGGTCCTCTGCCCCCCCATTTAATTCTTGACAGGCAATTGGGTAGTAACAAATAGCAGCAGTAGTAGTAATAATAATGCTACAAAGAAGCCATCAGGCAGCATGGGATCAATCTCGTAACTCATTAATCTGATTTATTTACGTATTATTAAAGTAATCCATCCTAGGATTG
Source organism: Alligator sinensis (assembly GCF_000455745.1). Taxonomy (NCBI): domain Eukaryota; kingdom Metazoa; phylum Chordata; order Crocodylia; family Alligatoridae; genus Alligator; species Alligator sinensis. The sequence continues at coordinate 728,070 of NW_005842333.1, read as the reverse complement.
GACTAGTAGGAGTCTAGGACTCTAGCATGGACCATGACTCCATCATGCTAGGTGCTATATAAATACAAACAAAAATGATAATCCCTGTCCCAAAGAGTTTACAATTGAAATACAAGATGAAAGACAACATATAGATACTAAGCTGCACGGCTAGCAAACAAAACCTGTAACTTAACATGTGATTAACCTTACATACGCAGGAAGTCCCTACCAGTGTTGATGATGGGATATGGATATGCTTAAATGCTTTGCTGGTTTGGGGCCCACTTGAATATTGCCTGAATTCCTTTCACCTGTTTATTAATTGGGTATGATTTAAGCTGTCTGTGACATCTCAAAGAAGATATTTTGTGAACCCAGTTCTCTATTGCCCTGCATAATGACTGTATACAGTCATTTACTCCCTTGCAAGGCAAGCATGAAACTAGCCCAGGTCAGATAAGTGGAACATGTTGGTTTGTGACATCAACAATCAGACTGCAATCTGGGCCACTAAGGGAGGGAAGTCATGTTTATCCAGAATGTTTAAACCTTCACTTATTTTGGATAAATCTATTTAGCTATGCTTTTTTGTGCGGGGAAAAAAAACCTACTTCAGGTCTTTTTAAAGCTATCACAAATAAATTTAAAAAAAAAAACACCGTACAAACCTGATAATTTCCCCCTTTTTCATATCACCTTTAAATAACTTGGTGCAATGAGAGTGAAGAGGAAGCATGCCCTGTCAAAGGCTTTCCATGTAACCTCATGCTAGTCACAATCTCTATGCTGCAGGGTCCCTGAGTGTTAAGTGGAGATAAGGAGGCTTTTGAAAAATTGAGGCTCAGTTAATGCCTGGAAGTGCTTTAGCATCATTAAATGGAAGGTGCCCACCATACAGGATCCCATTATTATGACAACTGCCCAGGCTGGAGCTATCTCCTTAGTTATGCTCTCAGACCCCCAGAGTATTGCTCAAGCAGGGATTAAGAGCATCTTCAACACACTGATGTGTATGCATGAAAATCATCCCAGTTGGGACTAATGATGTTTACAGAACTTTCATGTTTGTGCAGGGAAATCTGGGTCACTACTGACAAACCACAAGGCAGCATTAGCCCAGCAAGCGTGTGCTAGCCTGGTCTGGTATATTATCACATAAAGGACAAAGTAAATGTCCCACCTGTGCTGAATCATCTGTCAATGACTGTCAGTAACAGGTTATCTGCTGCCTAAGCACAGCGGCAGATACTGCAGCCTGTAATTGCACATGGCAAGTATATGAGTGAGGAGACAGTTGTGACAATCTCTTGCTTTTTAGTTTGTGAAAAGGACTTTTCAAAGTCTGCTGGGCTATTTCCATGTGGCTCACACTAACTTTATTCTAGGTGGTCCCTTTATTAGTAGGGTTTAGCGCAGCAAACACTGAGATTTCACCTCGGAGCTGGTATTCAACCCATTCCCCTAAATGATTTTGGAATTATGCTGTGGCAGAGCACAGGTTGTGCCTGCCACTTTAAGGGGTCTGAGCAGGCAGTAAGCAGCCTGCAGGTGGGAGCAGGCCCAATCAGGCGGTCACATGTTGGGCAGGAGGCCGCCTGATTGGTGGAGAGGCTGGGAGCCCAGGTATAAGGCTAGACCCCAGAACAGAGCAGGCAGTTGCTGCAGGAGGCCAAAGGAGCAACATTGCCTAGCTGGCTGCTGTGCCCAGAACAGCTTGGAGGTTCAGGGTAGGAACTATGGGGATGGAGGAGGTCCCTGGTCCTGGGGCATGACCTAAAACTACACCCTGCTGGGGAGGATGGTGTGGTGGGGCTGCTAGTGGCAGGGCAGCTTCTAGGACATGCCACACCTGTCCCTCCCCAGTGAAGGGTGAATATGGGGTGACAGAAAGCCTCAGCCTCTACTGCCTTGCAGGTGACCCTGTAGAGGGGAAAGGTTAAGGGAGCACATGCCGACAGAAAAGCACAGGGCCAAGGCCCATTGAGTGGGACCTGAGGCAGGGTCCAGGCTAGCAGAACGTGGCCTGAGGCCAAAGGGGCATTCGGCCCAGACGCCCAGTGAGGGAGCTGGGTGTTGAGGCTCCAGAGGGCAGGGCAGAAGCCCCAGTGTGGGGGCATGGGAAGATAGAAGCCCAAGTATGGGGACACACAGGGCCCAGGCAGGTTAAGGATGCCTAAGGCCAAATCTAGGCTGGGTGAGGCAGAGTGCAGCCCAGCGAAGGGGCCAGAGGCGTTTGTGGATATGGATGCTAACTGCGAGGCATGGGACATGGTATAAGAAGTTCGGAGTGGTGTATTCACCCTTGGCATCACACTAATTAAATGGGCAGCCTCCCACCTGGGAACAACTTTAAACCACAAAGGCAAGGCAGGTGGGTGGACTGCCCTAGACAAGTGGGTGGGCCAATGTCTGGACCAGCCCCAGGATGGCCCACTTGTTACATAGATGATGTTTGAGGTCCTGTGCAAGTCTATCACACAGCTCTAGCTGGTGTTGTAGGGAGTCCATCTTTTAGCATGGCACAGCCTAGGTGGCAGCCTCAGCTAAGCAGGTGATACTTGCCCTGCCTTCCAGTTCACTGATGCTATGACCTATAAACGCCATGATCCCTGTCAGGCTGCCAGCAAACAAAAACAGTCTAATGAGTCAAAAAAGCAATGAGCCAACAAAGCATTAAAGGTGGGAACAGGATAATGCTCGCACATTATGCCTTAAGCCTAAGGTCTTGATCTTGTGTCAAGGCTCTTCACAAAGTGCCACCCATCCAGCCTTTTGCTGTGTCTGCTCAGATGTGATAAGGGCTAGGAGGGGGAAGTTGTTTTTCTTTTCACAGTGGTGGAAACACCTCCTTCCCCTCCCCTTACAAGTAAACTGTAAAGAAAATAAGTTGGGCAGGTGCCTCTTACTTATCATTTTATTTATTTGTTAGGTTTACATGCTGCCCTTCCCAACAAAGGCTCAGGGCGGCTTACAGTAAGAGAACAAAACAACCTAAAGCAAGAGAACAAATCAAGAGAAGAAAACAAGTTACAAAAGCAAAGAGAGTATTATAACAAAGTAGAAAACAATCCCCATTAAACAACATCCCAGCCTGGCCTTGTTTGCTAGGTGCCTACCCAAATAGGAAGGTTTTATAGCACCCCTAGAAAACATCTAGGCTCAAGCTCTGGTAGGCATCAATGAGGAGGGAGTTCCAGGGCTGAGGAGCAATCGCAGAGAACCAACTCCCCTGGTATTCACTGTATGTCAAGCAAAATTTGGCACACGAACACTACTAATAGAAAGCTGTTCTCTGCTGACCTTGGGGATCATGATGGGACATAAAAGAGAAGGCAGCCACTTAGGTACATAGGGCCCAGATTATTTGGATCTATAAGGCCCTAAATAAGCACCTTGAATTGCACCCCCAAAGTTATTGGGATTTAATGCAAACCCTGGAGCTCTGTGGTCCTGGCAACTCATCCCCATCAGAAGGCGGCCTGTCATTGTCTGGAAGCTGCAGTTGGTGCAGACAGTCTTCAAGGGAAGCCTTAAGTAGAACACATTGCAATAGTTTGGCCTTAAGGTGACAAAGGCATGGATGATGGTGGCCAGATTAGAGTCTGAAAGAAAGGGTTGCAGACTTCTCACTTAGATGGGGTTGGAAAAAGGTGCTCCTAGCCACTGCCACCACCTGGAGACCTAAGTACAGAGGATCCTTGGAGAGAGCTTCAAAGCTAAGTGGCAAGGGGAAAGTGAATCCCACCAATGATGGGTGTCTCAGTCCCCTCCATGTCTGCCCAGCACTCTCTCTGTCTTATCTAGATTCAAATAGAAGCTTCAAGAGACTTTAATGTTGTTTTTTTACATTGGAAGGTCAAGGCTACAGCCCTAGTAGGTGTAAACGGTATTTTCCAGATGAAATCAGAAGCTATTTACTGATTTCCACTGGCTGAGGATCTGGCCTTCAGACTTTTCCTGCCCTGGAAGACCTGGCAACTTTAAAACCAATTAAAGGATTTCATAATAGACAAAAGGCCGAGAACAGAGCAAACCAGGACAAGGGAATTCTAATCACACTCTCAGTTTTTGTTAGCACCTATTTATCTCAGAGTAAACACATTTCATTATTCTCATGCCTTCAACATGGTGGGTGGGGAAAGAAGGGGAAGAGAAATCCATGGTTCCCTCTGAAACCTCCAACTCATTCTCCAGCCAAACCAGAAAAGGCCAGACATGATATTCCTGGTACTTCAAGGTTATTTTAAAAAAAAATAAAATAAAAGTAAACACTTGTTCAGGCCTTTTTTGAAGAAGCCAAGGAGACCACGTACTCAAGATTTTATCATCGCTTACAAGCCACCTTTAAGACATTGTGGGAATTTCTGTGTCCAAGTTGCTCTTTGCAATATCATTTAGCTCCATGGTCTGCTCTAGTCTGACACGCCTTATGGATATCTTCCCCATGTGTTAAAAGTCCAATGCTGTGTCACTAACTTTCAAAGTTGGTTGCATTTTTCATTTGTTTAATCCCAAACACAGGAAAAACATCTCACACAAAAGGCCACACAGAGCACATCTACACAAGACACTTCATGCATATTGGACTAATTGTACTACACGTTAGCATGTCACGCAAAAAGCATGCTCATGCTCTAATGTGCAGTAGATTTAGTCCAATGTGTATTAAGCATCACAAAAAGTGTTTATCTGTGCAAATGCACAGTAGCAGCAATTACAGCAAATTAAGTTATTACAGGTGCTAAACTTAATCCGCCGTAATTACGGCACATTAATGAACATGTAGATATGCCCACAGAGATTATTTCCATACTCCTGGGACCAATAGGATTTCAATATAATATTTCGATGTATGCATCACTTTGCATCTTCAAAAATGCTTGCAGACAGCGTCTCCTGTCCATGTTAAGGTAAAACCAACTTGTAACCATCCAGAACTTCCCACTGTCACAGTGCCATGAATCGCAGCCAAAGGGGACTTCACGGTGAAAGCAGTTGGAGAACCCAGGTACTTCTGCACCAAACCTACAAGCCACTACCACTTAAAGTAATAATACAGCAACCAGGAACACTGCAATGCAAGGCAGTGGAACAGAATTTCCAGTGGTTCATTTCACTTTGCAGTTGGGAAAACTGAGGCATAGGGAAATGGTGTTTGATATTCTTTCTGCCAAACTCTAAGCATAAATGTGCTGTAATTACTCCATCTGATGCATAAATGTTGTGTGAAGCAGCAAATGCCTCTCCAGGATGTACCAGGATCTGCCATCTTCTGATGGTGAAGATTGCAACCTACTGGTAATGAAAACACAACATTGTTAAGGCCTTGTCCTGCTCTCGCTGCAGAGCAGCAAAACTCCCCTTTGCTCCAGGGTGAGCAGGATCAGGCCTTAAAAGAATAAACCCTTTGGGCAGGGACTGTCTTTTTGTTCTGCATTTGTACAGAGTCTGGCAAAATGAGTTCCTGGCAATAACAAAAGGAAAGAAGGTGGTGAACGCATGCCTACCATTCAAGTTGAAATAAGCCATTGTTTAGAAGAGGAGATATGGACATAGGGATGCTGAAGCTGACAGCTGATCTCTAGTGAAAGAGATCCACAGTCAAAAGAAAGCCTAACCCACATATGCCGAGTCACATTGTGGACCTGATCCAAAACCTTTCAAGTCAGTGGGAGCTCTAAGAACATAACGCCACAATCAGGTTACCCTTTCTTCAGAGACCCCACCCAAAAATAAGGGCCTTCATGAGGCTTCTTGATTAACACCTATATTTAGGACATAACTACCTATAGCAATGAGTAAACTGGACAGTCTTAACTAGATGATGAGACCAGACTCAAGGCATGGGCACGTGTAAGAAGCTGCACAAAGAAAGAGGGCAGCCGAATGCATCGTGTACTATTTCTTTGAGAAATCTCCCCGCCAACTGATCATTTATTAATTATCGGGGTTCTAATAAAATAAATGACTGGCACAACTCCCCAAACTCAGAGATTTGATACCCACCCACCCAGCTGCAGAAACTGGAAGAAAGCATGATGGCCCACTTGTTCATTTAATTACCTTACTGCAGAAACCCAAATGTCCTATGCCCCACCCTAACCCGCTATTTGCCCAACACCACATGCGTTACATGGTACGAGGCATAAGTTAAACTGCTGCCTTTTATTCACGTCCCTTTGTTTCTAAGAACTCTTGGTGACATGATCACAAACTGCTTTCTAGTGGTGGGATTTGGAATAGTGGAAGAAGAGCAGCCTTGGACAACATGACAGGAAGCAGACAGGATATATTGTCATCAATAAATACCTGCAGAGTCGTACAAAACCATTTCAGTATTTAACGTGCTCCCCCTGACTACAGTGCCGGTCCAACAGCCACTAGCTGTTGCCAGATTGCATCACCTGGGCATTTAAATGCTTCTCTAGAAACCCCCAAAAGCTCCACATCTGACCGGACATGACCACTCCCGGGCTCCTTGCGATTATGGAGATGGCCAAAACCCACCCCAGGGTCCCACACATCCCAATCCCACTGGCCGGTGGAGACCTCAAATGCATCCCTTCTAAACGGTGCTGAACGGGCATCACCGCAGCACATTTCTTCCAGACAAAGAAAGCGACAAGGCCTTCGGCACCCCACCCGCGATGACTGGCGAGCCCTGCCTGCGTGCGCCTGGGTCTGCTTCCCAGGATCGGTGCCCTTTATAAACAAGGGCACTGATCCCGGCGCTGCGCTAACCCAGCTGGGCCAGACTGCCAGCGGAGGGAGCTGCGCCCGGTCTGCCCTTCTGCCCGTACCGCAAGCCTGACACCCCTAGCTCTCGCCTCCTGATGCCCCCCACATGCCTCTTCTTGCCAGAGGAGAGAGATTCACTGCCTCTGAGGGGTGTTGTCTGCCTGGGGAGCATATCCAGTGCCTTCCTCCATATTCCCTCCAGACTGGCACCAGGGCAAGCGGGGTGCGGGGGGTGTCGCTTTCCCAATGTGGTATTCAGGGGCCGGGGGTGGGGAGGATCGTGTCACCTCCCGATGGCAGAGATGCCGAGGAGTAGCCGCGATGCCGGCAGCGCCCTCTCG
>NW_005842333.1:711873-720719 GCF_000455745.1 Alligator sinensis | reverse complement strand
GGGCCGGAGCCGCCCCTCGAGGGGCTGGGCTGGCCCGGCCCGGCCTGCAGCGAGGTGCGGGCGCCGGTCTCCGCACGCACACGGGCTCCCCCGCAAGAGGAGATGAGAGCCCCGATAACAGTGTTCTCTCCGTGCCTTTGTGCAGCGGGACAGTGCAGTCAGCCCACACGAGAATAAAATACGAGGGGTCGTGACATTTGCCTGGCAAAGGCAGGAGGAGGCTGCATCACTTTGTGCTGACACATTGTCCTCATCATCATCATCACAGCCAGGGCAAAAGCGCTGCTGGGCTCCGGCTTTCACACCGTGGGGATTCAGACCAGCCACTCCAGGTCTGGTAGGGCTGGTGTGGCCCTGATGGTCCAGGGAGGTCCGCGAGAAGCAGGGACGGTCCAGGGAGGTCAGCGAGAAGCAAGGATTCTTGTGAGTGTTATCTGTTATTGGACCAACTGCCTGGTTGGGAAAGTTTTAGACACGCTTTCAACCCCAAGAATGCCCTGCCTTCCAAAACCTGGCTTAGGCTGTTCTCAGCCATGCTCTTGGTTGAATGAGAGATAAATCTCCCACAATAATCCTTGCCTTCTACTAAATTCTTCCCATTTAGAGGGAGAGTTCTTCTTTTTGGACAAGTTTTGAGATGGGCTTTGCAGTTTTGTGCTGTTGTTACGGTGAAGGATTTTTCTGTGCACATCAGTCTCACATAAATCTTCGCTGTAATCTTCCAAAATCTCCCTCATTTATATCCTCATAGCTTGGCTGTCCCATAGGATAGACTAGAATCCCTGCTCAGACAGAGTCCTATATTCTGGAAGTCACAGTGGGGAAGAGAGGGTGAAGGGACCTTAAAAAGGAAACAATGAAGGAAGTAGATGGAGAAGAAAAAAAAAAAAAAAGATTAAGAGTGGAACATGGTAGCAGTTTTCAAGTATCTGAAAGGCTGACAAAGAAGATGGGAAACATTGTTCTCCATTGGCATAGAGGGCAGGACAATGGGCAATGAGTTCAAACTGCAACATATTACATTTCGATTAAATCAAATTGTCATTAAATCAAAAGGAAAAAGCTCACGTGTAAGAGCTGTAGGACAATGGAACAAGCTGCCCAGCGTAGCTGTGGAATCTCCTTCACAGGAGGTTTTCAAGAACAGCCTGGATTAACATGCCTGATGTCACAGCCAGTGGGGCATGTGGGCAGGGGCTTGGATTAGGCAACTCCCCCCACGAGGTCCCTTCTATCCCTTTAGCGCTATATTGCAGTACTGTATGTATGCAAATAGTTATACCCCACTTGGAATCAAGACAGCACAGGAGGCACCAAAATATCAGACATCAAATCTGCTATTTATGTTACAGTCACACTAAGGTAGAGGTTTCATTGTGTTTATGAGCTGTATGTCCGGACATGAAGGGAAGCTGTATGTCTGTTCCCCAAAGAAAAAAGGGGGACAAAACTAACAAAAGAGGTGGAGTAATATTATTAAATCCATTTTAATGAAGAACTGAATCAGAGAAAGGTTAAATGGACTTCACATGGGAGGTAGCAGAGCCAGACAGATCTTCTGAGCCCCAGTTCAGTGCCTTGCTCACAAATTAAATAAATACATAAATAAAAGCCCCATCCTCTCTCACAGGTAAGAAATAGCAAAATTATAACAATACCTGGCTCTTACATAGCATTATTATTCCAGTAGATCTCAAGGAACTTTAAAAAAAAGATGAGCATTACATTGTTATTTATTCCCTTTGAACCCAATTCCCAGAACTGCTGAGCCCCTTAAGTTCCCATTGTCTTGTCTTCAAGTGGAATTATAGCTATTCAGTGGCTCAAAAGAAAGAAAAAACAAACAAACAAACAAACAAACAAACAAATCAGATTTTACGTACTGATCTTCCAAGAGATTCAAGCACTTAAATTTGTCCCATAACACCATAATCAAAATTGCTCTACTTCCTGTAGCAGGTCTCTTCCAATGCTAGGAGGAATGTTTCTGCATAATGCTGATGACTGCATATATATTCAAGTTACTCACCTACAAACCATGTTTCAGGATATCAGGAACAAAAACAGGCCTTCCGCCTTTCTTAGCTATACACCATTAGTACAACACTGGACATTGGTATGGGCGGATCCAGGATTTTGAAACAGGGAGTGAAGATGGTGCGGCACATCACATAACTCAAAACATTTTTTCTCCAGTTAAAAAGAAACTAGATGCTTACTAATGTGCTAGGGAGTTAGCTCTATATTATTCAGTTTAAAATTAAAAGCAAAAATAAATATAATTATTAGAATGTGCACTGATTTGCTAGACTATACAAAAATTTAAAAAACAAACATCACAACAAACTAGGCATAAAAGTCAAAAGACATTGCATCATTAGTCCTGTAGTCATTATAGTTAAATATACATCTCTTATTCAGATTGAGCATCTTGACAGTGCCTCCAATACTTCACTGTCACTCATTTCTACACCCGAGTTAATATTACCACACTTAAGTTTCTTAGCTAGAGATAAAAATCAGCCTGCAGGGCTGTGGAATAGAAGAGACATTACCAGGAATGACTAACAGACAGTAAAATTGCAAAAGAAAGGATAGTTGGAATAGTGGAACATCAAAAGCATTAGAAAGGACAGAGGGTTGTTAAACACCTGTGGAGTGGAGAGAGATTATCCTACATCAGCCTGAACTCAATTGAATCCCTCAGGACTGCCTGAGGGAAAATGTTGCTGCCCCTCCCAGAGTTGGTTTTCAAATTTGAGTGGAGCAGGAATTACAAGGGGGGTGCACCACTGCACCCTGCCTAAATCTGTCCCTGGACACTGGTTGTAACACTCCCAATTATCTCGGGGTGGGATTTTCTCAAATCCCCGCCAAGTTAGGCCTCCCCTCAACTTGCCTTCCACAACTTTTGATGATAAACCATTGAATAGGAGGGGTTTAGGGTTGTTTAATACAAGGGTCCCACTTGGGGTTACTCACGGATCCGAGAGTGTTTGAGGAAGGGGGTCCACCTCCCCTACACCCCCAGCCATGTGCCAGCCATTGGTGATGAGATGACGGACTGCTGCGGTGTTCTGGCCTGATCCAGGTTTTGACCTGAGGCAATTCTGAAGGCACTTCCTAGCCTTGTCCGGATTGTTCTCTTGACTCCTTGCAGACAAGGAGTTAATCTTGGGATCAAGCCCTGACCTTAGGACTCTGCTGATCCTAGGCGGCCTTCCCTCAGGAAAAAAAAAAAAAAAAGAAAGAAATGAAGAGGAACCTATTTCCTTGGAGGGGTGCCTCTAACGGGGATAATACCCGTCTTAGTCTGCCGGCAAATAAGGCTTTACTCCCTAGCCTCAGGAGTACAAAGCATGGACTGTTTGATATATATTGAGCCCTGGGGCTCCGACACCTCTCTGCCTCAGTGTCCTGTGCCTGCTGCTGCCTCTGCCATCACCAGTGCAGAGGCAGGCTCTCCTTCCTTTCACTCTGGGTGTCTTTTAAATCTCCCACGGCAGCACCGGGGGCTGACATTTTCAGCCTGGCACTGCCCAGTTTGATTGACAGCTGGCTCAAACTGCAGCAGTGGCACCATGCATCATCACTACCCTGCCGCTTCCTGCTCTGGGGGGAGTTTTGCATTTTATTATGGACTTGTTCAGCACATTTGGGGTTCTGGTTAGTGCCCATGGGGTCTCTCAGACCCCCATCATTACATAACCCCTCCTTAAGTCACCTCTTGGCATCTGCAAGAGAGTTTCCTCTTGCTTAATATTGCTTGATGAACCTTCTGGTGATATTCCAGTGCTTCGTTAGACATGCCTTCCTTTATGATGCACCTGGAGACAATATCAGCTACAGCATTATCCTTGCCTGGTCAGTGTATGACCGTGAACCTGAAGGGCTGTAAAGCTCATGCCCAATGAGTAATACAGGCATTATCAATGAGATTGTGTCAGCCACTGCAAAGGCATGTGATCTCCGACCACCGTAAATTCTCTTCCCAATAAATAATATCCAAAATAATCTATAGCCCACCTTATGGCCAGGCATTCCTTTTCTATCGTTGCATACCTGCTTTCAGTGAAACTGAGTCTTCGACTTGCGAATGCTACTGGCTGTTCTTCCTCCCCTCGTTTTTGGAGTAGTACTGCACTGAGTGCTTTGTCAGAGGCATCTGTCTGCAAGACAAAAGAGGCTGAAAAATCAGGAGTATGTACCAGCACCTTTTGACATAATGCGACTTTAAGGCTCTCAAAGCTCTGATAAATCCGAGGGGACCACTTGATTGAGCCCGTAATTCTCCCTCATAATGAGTCAGTCAGTAGCACTGCCAACTCAGTAAACTGAGGTATGAACTTTTGGTAATAAAGTATCAGTCCCATACATGAACCCATTTGCCACCTTGTTTGTGGAGGTCATACATGGCGGATCGTCTCTACCATGTTGGTCAATGGTTTAATGATTCCTTGGCCCACCTCCCTTCCCCACCCAACCACCCACCACCAGCACTTCCTCAGGTGCACTGCAAATCTCAGGGTGTGCACATGCACCTGCGTATACCCCTACACGTCGCCAATGTGTTGAAATGATGGACTGCTGCAGTGTCTGTGGAAATCTCTTATTAAAATCCAAGTTATAGATTCATAGATGCTAGGGTCAGAAGGGACCTCAACAGATCATTGAGGACAACCCCGTGCCTAGCCAGCAAAGAGTGCTGAGGTCAGAGGACCCCAGCCAGATGCCTATCCAGATGCCTATCCAGCCTTCTCTTGAAGACCTCCAAGGTAGGGGAGAGCACCACCACCCTCGGAAGCCCATTCCAAATGTTGGCCACCCTTACCATGAAGAAGATTTTCCTGATATCTAGCCTAAATCTGCTCTGTCAGTTTGTGACCACTGTTCCTGGTTACCCCAAGAGGTGCCCTGGTGAAAGGAGCAGCTCCCATTCCCTGCTGAGTCCCCCTAATGAATTTGTAGGTGGCCATGAAATGACCTCTCTCTCATCCTTGTACTGCATCCTATTGTGTACTGTCCACTTTTCTAACCTGTCCAGGTCTGCCTGCAATTGTTCCCTACCCTCTGGAGCATTCACTTTGGCCCACAATTTAGTATCGTCCACAAACTTGGACAGAGCACACTTCACACCCACATCCAAGTCACTGATGAAGATATTGAAGAGTACAGGTCCAAGGACCAAACCCTGTGGGCCCTCACTACCCACATCCTCCCAAGTCAATACCAACCCATCTACTACCACTCTCTGGGTGTGACCACTAAGCCGATTTGCCACCCACCAGACTGTGTAATCTAAGACACAGCCTCTTAATTTATTTATGAGAATGGGATGAGATACCATATCGAAGGCCTTGCTAAAGTCCAAGAAAATGACATCCACCTCTACTCCTGCATCTAAGCGTTTTGTGACCCTGTCGTAGAATGAAACCAGCTTGGTCAGGCATGATCTGCCTGCTACAAATCCATGCTGGTTGCCCAGCTACATTATTTTTCCTGCTGGACTCCCATAGATATGATGCTTCATAATCTTTGCAAAGACCTTTCCAAGGATGGAAGTGAGATTGACTGGCCTATAATTACTCAGATCTTCCTTCCTCCCCTTCTTGAAAATAGGGACCACAATGGCCCTTTTCCAGTCCTGTGGGACCTGACCCGAGCACCATGACTGCTCAAATGGCTGTGCCTGTGGTTCTGCTATGACACCGGCCAATTCCTTCAGTACTCTCAGATGCAGCTCATCCAGGCCTGGTGACTTGAACACATCCAGTCCATCCAAGTGACTCTGCACCAAGTCAGCATCAACAGTTGGTGGGCTGGTGTCCCTCTGATGCCCATCTAAGAACCCATTAGGAGACTTATCTTGGAGCCCTCAGTTCAGGAACACTGAGGCAAAAAACTCATTGAAGATCTCAGCCTTGCCCCCCTGCCCTGTCACTAACTACTCCTGCTTATTCAGTAGGGGGTCCTATGCTGCCCTGCCCCTTCCTTTTACTCCCTACGTACCTAAAAAAATACTTTTTGTTGTCTTTAATGTGTGTTGCCAGCCTCAGCTCTGTAGTTGCTTTGGCCTTTCTAACTGCTTCCTAGCTAGTGCAAGCCAAGTAGGTATACTCCTCCTTGGTAGCTGCCCCCTGCTTACACCACCTATGTGCCTTCTTTTTTGTCCTTAGGCTTTCCTGGATTTCCCCGTCTAGCCAAGGAAGTTTTTTGGCTCCTTTCCCCCTTTTCCCTCATATTGGGATTGTCTCCCTCTGTGCCCAAAGGATCTCTTCCTTTAGGAACAACCACCCTTCCTGGACTCCCATCTCACCAATACTCCTATCCTGCAGTGCATCATTGACTAGACTCCCAAGCACACACAAACTTATTTTCATGGTTGCTTTAGACACACCCCTATCAGAGCAAATTCTAGAATTACAATCTACCTAACATTGCTGTAGTACTCATTACAGCAGTGCCCCTTAAACAAGCTTTTCCAAGACTTAATCAGACACTTTCAATAGGGGTAAGACCCAAGAAAATAGATTTATGCTGTGCAGTTCCATCATAAATCCACCAGCCTTAGCAAAGATCCCTTTTTTCTCAGTGTTTTTTATCTCCTGAGATATAATCATCTTCTAGGACAATCACCACCTTCCAAAAACTGGTCAGAACCAGCTTGCAGGTGGTCGTTCTTATCTAGAGTCTCCATGCTTATCTATCCACCTGCCCATACAGTTCTTCCCTACTTTTTTTCCTTTATCTCTTTCTCAAGGATATTTTACTTTTCCTCCCAAGCACAGGGAGGCATCCGAGCCTTGCGGTTTGTTTCTTTTTATATTATATTCCCCCCAAACATCTAGGTGTCTGTACAAGCAGCTGCTAGCTGCAGATAAATCAGTGGTCTTTATTTTAGGCAAGGACCTTGGGTATTTTACGACTGCAGTTCATCTTTCTCTTATTGGCATTCCTTTAACTCAGTGGCACACAGAATATCTTTCTTTCTCTGGAATACTTTGCCTGTTAAACCCTAAATGCTGAACTAAAATTTATATCTAATAATACATAATTATTTAAGCAATGTACAAACTATAATACCTTTCTTTGTATATCAACAGCTACAATACATTTTGTTTATATTTTTTTTGTCCAACTCAAATGTGCCATTCTTACTTTTAACTAATAATAACCATTCTTAAATATGGGGCGAGCTGTAGCTATTTCTGTGTTGGTAAGAATCTAGTGCATCAGAACTATTTACCGTGGAGGTGTTAGGGTGTATGTTCACAGACTTTGTAGCACAGTTCTTGTTAATTGTGTGATATTATTAGGTATATGATGTCATAGGTCAACCTGAAAAGCAAGTTATATACATCAGCATAAAGTACTTGCCATGTGCAGCTGAAATATAGGTTAGTCCTAACAAGATGTCCCCATAGGAAAAAGATATGAAATCAAAAGTTCTCTTTTAAAGGGTACAGTAGTCCTACCCAGTTACAGTTAACTAATTCCTTGCTTAGACCTTCCACAAAAATAAATGAAGTGGAGCTATATAGTAGGGCTGTGGATTGAAAGCCTGATCAGCCTGTCAAAGGGAACCTGGGAAATTCAAGTGAAATACCTACCTTAGTAATAGGGAGGAAGGCAGGTGTTCAAATAATGTATTCACTGATCAAAGCAATCACAGCAAGGCCCCTCACCCACTCTTGTTTAGTTCTGGTTTTCAGTAACAATTGCATATTCCTTTTTTATATATATAAATCTGTACACATGAAAGCTCAAGAATAAAGCCTTGAAGAGAAGCTTTGCTTGAGGAAAGCTTTTCCTATGTTGCTGAACTAACTGATACAGCCACAAAAGGGATAGAAGAGAGAGAAAAAGAAAGTTGTAGAGGTGTTTAGATGCATCTGCAAATTCAGACGTACTGATTTGGTTCAGTGCTCTCCCTCTATAGCACCCACTTTTGCCACTGTCAGTACTGGGCTAAATAGATCATTGGTCTGACCTAGTGTGGCAAGGTCCCGCTACAGACAGTAGAACCTGGCCATGCTGGCTGGGAACTTACCCGAGCAAGCCTGGGAGAGTCACATGGCCACCGGTGCACTGGAAAAAGGGTCTGGGAACAAGGCCCAGGAAGGGGATAGACCCCCAAAGACAAATAGTCATGTGCCAGGGGTCCCACCCTCACTGGCCCAGAGGACCAACAAGACAACAAAAGGAAGAGCTGGAAGATGTACCCTCATTGGGCCTTTCCCCCACAGAGGGGATAGTACAGTAGAGCCAGGGAGCTCCACATGGAGACGTGGGACTTAGAAGGACGAACCAAGGAGTACCAGAGGAGCATGACCAGATCTCGGCAAGGACCTGACCAGAGCTAGGAAAGTGAGTTAAGTGATGCGGGTTGCTGGGTTAATAAGGGGTGGTGCAGTAGCCCCAGGGACAAGCAGAGATAAGTGCCATGCCCGGAGACAAAAAGTGAAGGCATTGTAATTGTGAATACAGGATGAAATCACATTCTTGAGTGAGGAATACGACTGTCCATTGGGGGATGGAGTTGGGAACTGTGGAAGGATGGAATATATGAGGCTTAAAATCAAGAAATGAGAAGTGGATGTGTTCATGGATGTGTGTGTTGAGAATCAAGAAGTGAATTTATCTGGGGACATTTTGAACGAATGCATACAGTGGATTCAGAAATAGGATGTGAATTAATATTATACTTCAAATCGAAGGACATGGCATGACTTAATGCCTAGATATTTGTTGTGTGGAATGAGAAGTGAGAGAGAGGCGAAATGACAGACTGAGAACACAAACGTAGGACTTGCATGAGTTATCCACTGCAGACCTGAAAGGAAAGG
>NW_005842333.1:702556-711842 GCF_000455745.1 Alligator sinensis | reverse complement strand
TGTAGGGAAGGTGGATCCCTGCAGGAGAACAGGTGGTCCAGCTGAACCAACTTTCACCCTGAGGGACCATCAAACCTCTCTGAGAGAATCTGAACATCAAGATGTGTCAGGCAAGAGAGAGGGTGGGATGAAGGAGAGGCGAGTTCCAATAGAGTGGTGGTCTGAGAATTCGCACCCATTCACAGTGGTGCATTGGCTAGGAAACCTCGAAACCATGACCAAGTGTAAAGGAAAATGGACGTGGATCAAAGTACGACAGGTTTAAGGGTGCCATAGGATTGACAGCAAGCTCATGGTTTGGTGCTCCAGCTACTTCAAGGCCAACAGGCCCAAATGGAGAAACTAATTTGGGTAAAGACCAAAGAGGCAGATGCTTGGAGTTCCTGCTACCTATTCAGCAGCATAATAAGCAAAAAGATTGATGCTCATCAGGAAGCCATAATTCATGCCACAGAAAGGCTAAAAATGCCATAGATGACCTCAGAAGATAATGCAAAAGCCTATTTGGAATCGTTTGAGAGGGCAGCCTTGTCAGCCAGCTGGGATAAGGCACATTGGACCAGGCAGTTAGGCTCATTTTTGATAGACCCCGCACAAGTAGTGTACAGAGCATTGCTAAGGCCCAAAGGCAACAGACTATGGAAAAGTAAAAAGCTGTTATATTATATAGGCTAGAAATTTTGCCTGAGTACTACCAGCAACTGTTCCAGACGAAGAAGAAATGGGAGGAGTGACAACTCTGAATCTTGGCCCAAATACTGCGAGACCTGCTAGAAAGATGGATTAAATGAGAAAGTAAGACCCTAATGGAGGTTTTAGGGGTCTTCACTCCAAAGCAGTTTCTGGAAGACTTAGAAGATGATGCACCAAGGTGGGCTTGAGGACACCAACCACAGACCATGGAAGAGGCCTAGTAATTAGTGGAAGACTTTACTGCTGCTGAGGGGGGACACAGGCAGGGGAAGAGCCATGAGGGCAGGTGTTGCCCCAATAAAATGGATAAAACACTTAGGGGTACCTGTAAAGAGGGTCAAATCATCCCCACGCCTGCTCCGACAACCAAAAAGGTTAGAACCTCAAGAGGTTATATACCATCAGTGTGGAACCCCAAGGGATATTGGCTGGCATTGTCTGCAGCAAATCTGGAAAGGGCAGCCCGGGGAGGAAGCCCCATGATATCCAAACAAGTGGTTCCACATAGGCTCCCATGATGAAATGATGGACTGTAACTTTGGACAGCAAAAGACAACCTTGGGGGTCCCAAAGCCCATGGTGGATGTCAAAGTGGGTGCTCCGATCATCCCAGTGGTTGTCAATTTTGGCTGTGCTCAGACAAGGTTGCATAAGGTTACCATATTTCCAGTTTAAAAAAAAAAGACTACACCTGTTGGGAGGATAAGGTTACCATATTTCCAGTTTAAAAAAAAAGACTACACCTGTTGGGAGGTCACCTCACTCCCAATCCCTTAGGCCCCTGGCCCTGCCAGTGCCCCTCACTCCCAGCCCACAGCCCCCCCACCCCATGCCCGTCTCTCCTGCTGCCCCTTACTCCCAACCCACACATCCCTGGCCCTGCTGGTGCCCCTCACTCCCAACCTGCTGCCCTCTGGCACTGCCAGTACTCGACTCCCAACCCACAACCCCCTGACCCTCTGTGCCCCTCAGTCCCAGCCCACAACCCCCCCAGACCTGCTGGTGCCCCTTAGTCTTGACCCACAGCCCCCTGCTCCTCCCAGCCCTGCCAGAAGGGGGGCCCCAGCTGCCCCCATCATGGCCAGACCAGAGTGCAGTGGCTCCAACTTATGCGGGCAGTGGTGGAGCAAGTCTGACCCCAGCACAGGCTAGAGGGAGGAGGGCACACCTGTAGCACTGTAACAGGGGGGGCCTGCTCTGTGCCAATCTCACTGTGGCCTGCCCACCTGTTACTGGGCTAACCACCCGCCTTCTTGTCCACCATGCCTTGTTGTTAATTGATGTTGATTAAGCGGGAGGCTGCCCATTTCTTGCCCTGATGCCAGAAGGCACTACCTGCAGCTCTGTTCCTCCCCTACACCGCAGCCCAAGCCTTGCAGATGGCATCCAGATGTTATCCATATCATCGGCCTTGCACTGGGCCCCAGAATCCTACTAGTTGGACCCCACTTAAATCCCTTGTTCAGGCAGCCTATTCAGCCTTCATTCCCAGCTGCATAGCTCCCTGAGCTGCTTCCCCCTTATGGGTGTGGTCCCCCTGGGACCTTCAGCTCTACTGGCCCTTGCCCACCTCCAGGCCAGTCAGATCCCCAGGCCCTCAGCTCCTGGGTGTTCCTCACGGTGGGCCCCTGGCCCTTCGACCCTTCCGGTCCTGGCCCCAGCATTGACCAGTCAGGGGATGTCAAGACAGGTTAAGAGTCTGTGGCCTGACTCTCTCTCTCTGGGGTCCACCTTCTAGACCCTACAAAGGGGTAACTCACCTGGTTGTGGGAGCTGGGGTTAGGGTGCCCCAACCCACCTTTCACCAGGGTGGTAACTAGCCTGGCATTTCCTGGGGACTCCCGCACCACTGAGCGCCCCACCAGGCCACCCACTCCCAGCACGGTGCAGTTTTAGGTCATGCCCAGTACTAGGATCCTCCTGACCATCCCCTACAGCTCCTCCCTTATCTCCAGGAGACACCAGCAGCCCTCCGGCCAGGTGATGTTGTTGCTTGGCCTCCAGCAGCACAATGCCCTGTTTATATGGGCAGCCCTGAATCTAAAATGGCTGCCCTCATCAGGCACCTGCCGGCTGTTGTCTTCTGGCTCTTGCCCCCTGCCACAAGCACCCACCACCCTGGACCGTGGCTCCTGTGCTGCACCAGGTGGCCTGGCCATGCCCCCACCCTGGGAAGCATTTCCCAGCCCCGCACCCTTACTAGCATGGTCCTTGGTGCCATCAGCCCAGCCACAGAGCTGGCCGCTGCCCTCGAAGCCCCCCACCCCTCACTTTCTCTGCTAGAGGGGCAGATGCCTCCCCATCTTGCCGGACCCCCAGTGCCCAGACAACTTCTCACAGCGCTAGTAGGCATGTGCCCCACCTCATACACCCACCCCCTCCACACACCCACTTACACATACACCTCCCCCCCACCCCCAACAGTACCCCAGCCCTGGCCCTCCAGTCTCTGCCCCCCATAGACTTACTTGCACCCATCTGCCGAGGCTGCTCCCACCACCCTGCCTGGCTGCATGCTGGCCACATGCCTCCAATCACACCATTGTGAAGAAGAGAGGGGCAGCAACTCAGAAAGGATAAAATAGTGTCCAGGTTAATGCAACAAGTGTACTGGTTGGGCCTGCATAAAACAGGTGGAGGTATTCTGCCAGGGGTTCCCCAATTGTCAGAAGGTCTCTTGGAGCTCAATGGTGATTGTGCCTAAACCCAGTGGGACTATAAGATTATGTATAGATTTAAGGAAGGTGAATGCTGTGTCCACCTTCAATGCTTTCCCCATGCCCCACATTGAGGAGATGTTAAAGAAAATAGGGCAAACCCAGTTTATATCTGCCCTAGACCTGACAAAAGGATACTGGCAGCTCCCCGTAGCCAGAGGGGATAAGGAGAAGACTGCTTTTGGAACTCCATGGGGCTTGTTCCAATTTACCGAGAGTTGAGTTGAGTCCATTTGGGTTACATGGGGCTGCCACCTTGTTCCAGAGGCTTATGGACCAGCTCCTGCCCCCCCAAATCCTATGCAACCACCTATATTGATGACATTATAATCTTTTCGGAGCAGCAGGAACAGCACGTGCAACATCTCAGAGCAGTCTTGGGCGAACTCGGGTAGCTGGGCTAGCAGCACACCCAAAAAAAATGCTCAGTGGGACAAGAAGAAACTAAGTATTTAGGCTTCCAGGTGGGGCAGGGCCAGAAAAAACCTCTGGCAGACAAAGTACAGGCAATTTGGTCATACCAGCCACCAACCACCAAGAAACAGTTAGAAGGCTTCCTACACCTGGCAAATTAATATCGGAAATTTGTACCATGGTTCTCCGACATAATCTGCACCCCTGACCAAGTTAACAAAAGGTAGGAGAGGGAGTGCCCCTTCAGTGGATACCTGCTACATTACAGGCTTTTGGGCAGGTTAAGGAGGCCTTATGCCAGCACCCAGTGCTTTACACAGATGACTTCACAAAAACTTTATTTTTACAAACTGATGCCTCTGGCATAGCTTTGGGGGCTGTGTTTAGCCAGCGGGTGGATGGGGAAAACTGACCAATTCTGTATGCTATTCAGAAACTGCTTGCCCTGGAGACATGATATTCCACAATAGAAAGGGAATGCCTGTTCATAAAGTGGAGTATAGAACTTTTCCACTACTATTTATTGGGATGGAAAATTATCTTAATTACAGATCACACCTCACTGAAATGGCTGTAGGCCACCAAATCCAAGAACCGGATAATGCAGTGGGCATTAGCGCTCCAACCTTTCTATTTCTCAGTAGAATACCAGCTGGTGAGGCAAAATGTGACCACCAACTTCCTGTCACAGAGCCAAGACCAAGGAGGAATTGACCAGGAAAGAGAGATACCCAAGTCACAAAGGTTGAAGGCAACTGATAAAGCCCCCTGACCTGCTTATCTAAGGGGAGAGGTGTGTCATAGGAGCCGGTGGCAAGCCCCTTCTATGGACAACAGAACTGAGAAGTTCTAAAGGAGTACAACTGGGACTTAGCTCACTTTCCTGGCTCTGGTCGGGTCCTTACCAAGTGAAGCAGGCTGCCAGGATAATAAAGGCTGGCCTGCTGGCCTTGGGACAGGCGGAGGTAAGTGCTGTGCCCCAAGGCAACCAGTGCAGACATTGTAATTGTGAATACAGGATGAAATCACATTCCTGAGCAAGGAGTGTAACTGTTCATCAGGGGATGGAGTTGGGAATTGCAGGAAGGACAGAATTTATAAGCTTTAAATCAAGAAATGAGAAACAGATGCATTTATGGATGTTTGTGTTGCGAATCAAGAAATTAATATGGGGACACTTTGAATGAATGCGTACGACAGATTCAGAACTAAGACATGAATTAATATTATATTTGTGAATGTTCAACTGACAGACATGGTGTGACTTAATGCCTAGATATTTGGTGTGTGGAATGAGAAATGAGGTGCAAAATGAAAGACTGCAAACCTGAGAGGAAAGGGGCAGGGTGTGGGGAGGTGGAGGCCTGCAAGAGAACAGGTGGTTCAGCTAAACCAACCTTTGCCCCGAGGGGCCATCAAACCTCTTCAAGACAGCCTGAACATCAAGATGTGGTGGACAAGTGAGAGGGCAGGATGAAGGACAGGTGAGTTCCAACAGAATAGTGATCTGAGAATTCACACCTGCTCACACCCAGTATAGTGTTCTTATTTTCTTTTGATACTGAAGATAATGATGTTAATATGACATTTTGCAAGAACCTGGGAAGGATACCATGGCAATGGATGCAGTGTAAAATTATAAAAAACACAGCACAACTCTATTGTAGCATCTGAGCATTGTTTCTCAGATAAAACAACCAACTAACTGATTTCCCAGAACATGGAATGGAGACACTACAGCTTGCCATAGAAACCATAAAGCCTCCCTCGAGCTGAGTTCTAACAGGAAACCAATTTTCAAGGGAAACTGGTCTGTGTCACTGTCATCAAGAAGTCATGTCAAGTGAAGCAGACATGACTTTTAGCTCTCCCTTTCAGCTCCAAAGTAGAGCTGAAATCATTCATGGGGGGTGGGGGGTGGAAATCAGTACATGGACTTAGTTTCTGAACAGTGCCAAAAAAAGTCCTAGAACAGTTACAAACAAATGTTCACAGGACATTGCGATGGTGTTTCAACTTGATCTGGAAATGCCAACTACAGGGAGGGGAGGAATAGTTTCGAAGGCATTTTTGCCTAATGTAACTACGAGAGATGTAACAATGCAGCTGGGTGCCCAGTGCAGCTGTGACACAGAGGCAGCAGTGATTTCTGACTGCCACTGTGCTGCTGGCATGATTGTATAGCTGCAGAGGATGCCGCGCGGGGGGGGGTCTGTCCCCCAGTCCGCTCCAGTTGCTCCACCCTAGTTATGCTACTGGTAGCTAACCAGTATGAGATTCAAGAGTACTGGTGAGAAGCTAGTCCACACTCCACTGCAAAACATATAAAACTCATTCAGAAAATACTACATTCCAGACAAATGGTGCCCAATCTTTTGGCCCCAGGGGCTGAAAGAGTGGTGTGCGTTTGGTTGGTCCATGGGCTGGCTCAGGCCTAATGTGACATGCAAGTCCTGGCTCTGGCCCCAGCCCCATATGTGCCAGATCAGGCCCACTGCCACTACCCTAGCCCCATGTATGTTTGATTGAGCCTGTGGCCCTGGCCCCAGCCCCAGTCCTGCCACCAACCCCATGCATGCCAGGCTGATCCCATGCATGGAGCCATGTTACCTGGTCCCTGGGGCTTTGAAATTTGGCAGTGGGGGTGAGGTGGTAGCATTAATTGCCAGCACTCCCTAACTGACATAATTTCTTGACTCTGGGGAAAGCACTCCAGGCCAGATTACATGGCTCCATGGGTCACATCTGGCCCATAAGATGGGGGTTGAGCACCCCTGTGCCAAACTAAAAGCCTGCCATGGAATCTGAGCCCCTGAGACTGTTTGGTGCAAGGATGGAAATGGTATATTTCTGCATAGATTCTGTCCCAGGTTTTAAATAACACCTACAATTAACCCAGAAAAATATGATCAGTTAATAAAGGAGCTGTGCCCCATTAAGAAACATAGATACGTAAGCACCCTAGGAGCAATGATTTCAGCTGAGTGATCTCTTGGATGTATACATGAAGAAAAGGATTCAGAAATGCTCATTTGATCAACGCCCTGTTACTGTCAAGAAGTCTGGAGTAGGAGCTGGGACTTGTGACTCAGATCCCAGTCTCCATTATTAGCAGTACACTGCACTAATTAGGTCAAGATATTAAGCCCAACACATTAAAATGTGCTATTTGACCTTGGGTGCCCAACTCAGTCAGGTCTGAATATCAGAAACTAAAGTACTCATAGCTCCAACTGAACAGTGATGCTCAGGATTTCCAATTACCAGGGTCCAAATATCTCCAGCTGATCATCAGAAGTTTTTTGAGGAGTTTATCCTTCACCTCTCAGTATCCATGCCTATAAAATACACAAAACACACAGTTGTAGTGGACTGATTAATTAACATACATAAAGCACTTAGAGATTCTTCTGCTTGAAGGCAAAGAGAGAAAGACTCCAAGTTAAACTGGAACTCGGTTTTTATAGACTTGAATATTAATAAAAACATTAATGAGATAAGAGGGAGAAATCAAGGTTAGTAAATAACCCACAGTTCTCTGGGCCCCCAAGCAATTAGCCTTTCTACCCATTTGATTCCTAATAGTGTCTTCTTTCCACCACAACTTGTCCTAATCAGATCTCAACTTCTTGGTGATCTACCACTCTGCTGATCAGTCCTTATGTGTGCTGCTTGGAAGAGTTTACAATCCAAGTATAAGACAAGAGAACAGGTTGATATGGATAGACTAATTGGCACTTAATTCCCTTAGGCTCCTAGGACCCCACCCTGCCTTGAACTGCATGAGCTGTCTTTTGTTCAGAGGCCGCAAGAAAGGGCCATGCACTGAGGGAGTCTGTGTCATGCAGTCTCATATGTCAGTGCCGTGAGCCTTCTCAAGCACGGGATTCCCACGTGATACACATCTGCTGGTGCACCAGGAAGTGTGCAGTGTGGGTGAAGCCCTCTAGCACCTGTAGGCCCTTACCTGCATGGAGTCTTTGGTGCATGAGGAGCAGCAAACTGTGGTTGAAGTTCTCTTTGCAGTCGGTGCATTTATGGTGTTTCCCCGATTTAGTGACCAGGCTCTGACCAAAACTTTCCCACAGTTGGCCAAGGGGGTGGTCTTTCCTCCTGGTGGTTCCTCAACTGCTTGATGATGTCTCAGGTGTGGTGGTAGTCTTAACCTATCCTCTCCCTGCAGGATTTTCTTGGTTGGTTTTCTGGGAAACATTTTCTTTCAGTCCTCCCAGTATAGGATCCAGATTCTTGTGATCTGCCTCTTGTGGTTTCTCTTCTTCATTTGTGCCCATAATATCATCCTATGCTAAAATAAAAAGAGAATGCAAGTATGACCAACACATTCCCTATGCTAGGGATGCAGGAAGCCTATGAAAGGGAAACCACGAGAAGCAGTGAATAATGAAACATCCTTTATGAGAATGCATACCAGAAGCAAGGTCTATCCAAGCCTTCTGTTTCAACATCTGACCTAATGACTTTGAGACAGGAAAGGAGAGGACCGCACTTGTATAGAATGCCCAGGAGGCATTTTAGCTGTTAGGAGGCTCAGGCTTTTTCACATGAGGTACTAATAGCCAATTTTTTCAAAAACATACCAGGAAAATGTGACAACTTTAAGGTACAATACTGCATAAGGAACATGGAAACACAAGAAAACTAGCTGTTCTTATGCATCCAGGAAAGAAACTGTCCTTAGGCATTGCTTACTGGCACTCCCAAGTAACACACTCTCACTGCAACCATGTCCAGATCTCTAGACAGAGTCCTATGCTTACAAGAGGACTTTCAGAAGTGAGACTGCCACCCACCCCTCCCAGTCCTAAAAGTAAAGGAGCTGATCCCCCACCTTCTCGCACTACACAGTGCACCCTGCACCCAGAGTAAGGACCCTGGACTTCAGAAAAAGCAGACTTCAACTCGCTCAGGGAACTCATGGGTAGGATCCCCTGGGAAGCCAGTCTGTGGGGTGAGGAGTCCAGGCAGGGGCAACATAGTGGGTGCACATGCACCCCCTCAGCATCTGTGGGTGGTTGCCAACCCCTGGTTGGCACTCCCCCCATCTCTTCCCCCACCACCAACAGCACCGGCGGTGTCTGCGGGAGCTCCCACTTACTGCTGCCCTGCTGCCACCACCATGCCCCCCCAGTCACTGGAGGCACACATCATTCATGAGTCTAGAAGAGCTGGCTGTATTTTAAAGAAACCTTACTGAGAGTGCAGGAACAAGCCACCCCCATGTACAGGAAGACTAGCAAGTATGGCAGAAGACCAGCTTGGCTTAGTTTACTGAAGATGGCCCTGCTAAGTCACAAAAAGGAAGCTTATAAGAAGTGGAAGCTTGGACAGACAACTAGGAAGGAGTATAGAGCATTGCTCAGACATGCAGGAATAAAGTCAGGAAGACCAAAGCGCAATTGGAGGTACAGCTGGCAAGAGAGGGTGTGTGTGTGTGTGTGTGT
>NW_005842333.1:692982-702525 GCF_000455745.1 Alligator sinensis | reverse complement strand
GGGGGGGGGGGGGGGGGTCGTAACCAGTAGGGTTTCTACAAGCATGTCAGTAACAAGAGGAAGATCAGGGTAAGTGTGGGTCCCTTACTGAATAGAGGAGACAACCTAGTACCAGAGGATGCAGAAAAGGCTGAAGTATTCAATGCCTTTTTCACCTCAGTCTTCACAGGCAAAGTCAGCTTCCAGACTACTGCACCTTTTGGGGAGGAGGTGAGCAGCCAACAGTTGTGAAAGAACCTGGCTGAGAATCACAGCTTCCGCTACCAGGGCAATGTACCTAAACATTGGCACTGCCGTGATCAACATTTGACCTACATTATCAGTAAGGTGATGCTTAATGTTAGTTCAGCTTGGTCCCCTATTTAGAAAAACTGGACATATTTAAGAAAGGGAAAAAGGAGGATCCAGGGAACTGCAGACCAGTCAGCCTCCCTTCAGTCCCTGGAGAAATCATGGAGCAGATTCTCAAGGAATCCATTTCTAAGCACTTGGGGAAGATTAGGAACAGTCAGCATGGATTCACCAAGGGCACGTCATGCCTGACCAGCCTGATTGCCTTCTATGATAAGATGACGGACTCCGTGAATGCAGGAAGACTAATGGATGTGGTATAAATGGACTTCTGTGAGGCTTTTGATACAGCCACCCACAACATTCTCGCAGGCAAGCCAAGGAAGTATGGGCTGGCTGAATGGACTGTAAGGTGGGTAGAAAACTGGCTGGGCCATCGGGCTCAGAGGGTAGTAAATTAATGGCTCGATGTCTAGTTGGCAGTCGGCATCAAGCCAAGGGTTGGTCCTGGGGCCGGCTTTGTTCAATATCTTTATCAATGACCTGGAAGATGGCATAGCGTGCACCCTCAGCAAGTTTGCAGGTGACACCAAGTCAGGGTTGGGGGAGTAGTAGATATGCTGGAGAGCAGGGCTAGGATTCTGAGTGGCCTCAACAAATTGGAGGATTGGGCCAAAAGGAATCTCATGAGGTTCAAAGACAAGTGCAAAGTCCTGCACTTAGGACGGAAGAATCCCATGCACCGGTACAGGCTGGGGGTGACTGGCTGGGCAGCAGCTCTGCAAAGAAAGACCTGGGGGGTTACAGTGGACAATAAGATGGATATCTGTCAGCAGTGTATCCTTGTTGCCAAGAAGGCTAACAGTATCCTGGACTGCATTGGTAGGAGTGTTGCCAGTAGATCAAAGGAAGTGATTCTTCCCCTTTATTCAGCACTGGTGAGGCCAAATCTGGAATACTGTGTTCCGTTTTGCCCCCCTCCCCCTTGCGCCCACTACAGAAAGTATGTGGACCAATTGGAGACAGTCCAGTGGAGGGCAACAAAAATGGTTCAGGGGCTGGGGGACATGACTTATGAGGAAGGCTGAGGGAACTGGGCTTATTTCATCTAGAGAAGAGAAGACAGAGGGGATTTAATAGCAGCCTTCAACTACCAGCAGCAGGGTTCAAAAGACGATGGCACTGGACTATTCTCAGTGGTGGCAGATGACAGAACAAGGAGCAATGTTTTCAAGCTGCAGCATGGGAAGTTTAGGTTAGATATTAGAAAGAATCTTCTCACTAGGAGGGTAGTAAAACACTGGAGCAGGCTACCCAGAGAGGTTGGGGAATCTCTATCCTTAGAGGTCTTTAAGACCTGGGTAGACAAAGCCTTGGCTGGGATGATCCTGCTTTGAGTTGGGGGTTGGACTACATGACATGGCATCCTGAGGTCCCTTCCAAACCTAATTTTCTATGATTCCAAAGACAACAAAGACTTCTCCTCACCTACACAGCATAGCATTCATGGTTGTCATGGGCTGACCTAAACTACCCTGACATCTGCTGGGAGAAGCAATCAGCCAAATCTGACCGTTCATGTAGGCTTTTAACCTGCGTGCAGGACCTTCACCTAATGCAGGAGGTATGCAATCCCACTAGGGGAAACACCTTGCTGGACTTGGTGCTGGCTACGGGGGATGACCTGGTGGGGGAATCTGCAGGTACAAGACAACCTAGGGCATATAGTGACCATCAGTTGACTGAATTCACTATTCGGCGAAGGGTGGGAAAAGTAACCAGCAGGGCAGAAGTGCTAGACTTCAGAAAGGCTGGCTTCAGTGTGCTCAGGAGATTAGTTAGTGGGGAGTTAAAGCTCAAGAACATTGACAAAATGGGGGTCCAGGAAGGGTGGTCGTTCTTCAAGGAAGCAATCCTTCGGGCACAGGAAGCAATCCCACTGCATAGAAAAGGGGGCAAACGGGCCAAGAAACACAAAATGGGGGTCCAGGAAGGGTGGTCGTTCTTCAAGGAAGCAATCCTTCGGGCACAGGAAGCAATCCCACTGCATAGAAAAGGGGGCAAACGGGCCAAGAAACACTCCTGGCTAAATAGGGAAATCCAGGAAAGCCTAAAGGGCAAAAAAAGGGGCATACAGGCTGTGGAAGCAGAGGGTAGCTACCAAGGAGGAGTATACCTCCTTGGCTCACACTTGCAGTGAATCAGGGAGGAAGGCCAAAGCAGCATTAGAGCTCAGGCTGGCAACAAAAATTAAGGACAACAAAGTCCTTCTTCAGGTATACAGGGAGCAAAAAGAAGGCGCAGGGCAGCACAGGACCCCTACAGGATACACAAAGGCAGTTGATGACAGATAGGAGGGACAAAGCAGAGCTCTTTAATGAGTTTTTTGCCTCTGTATTCTTGAACTCCGATCTAGACAAATCTCCCAAATGCATTACTGACAGAAGCAGGAGAAACACCAGCCCACCAACTGTCAGCGCTGGCCTAGTAAAGAGAGACACTTGTAGAGGCTGGATACATTTAAATCAGCAGGACCGGATGAGCTCCATTCAAGCACGCGGAAGGAATTGGCCAGTGTCATAGCGGAGCCACTGGCACGAGTGTTTGAGCACTTGTGGTGCTCAGGTGAGGTCCCAGAGGACTGGAAAAGGGCCAGTTTGGTCCCTATTTTCAAGAAGGGGAGAAAGGAGGATCTGGGTAACTACAGACCAGTTAGTCTCACCTCTATCCTTGGGAAAACTCTTGAAAAAATTATCAAGGATCACATCTGTAGGAGTCCAGCAGGTAATATAATGCTGAAGGGCAACCAGCATCAGTTCATACCAGGTAGAGCCTGCCTGACTAACCTTGTTTCTTTCTATGACCAGGTCACTATAAGCTTAGATGCAGGAGTTGAGGTAGATGTCATCTACTTGGACTTTAAGAAGGCCTTCAACACAGTATCCCATCCAATTCTTATAAACAAACTGAACAGTTGAGCCATAGACAATTACATAGTCATGTGAGTGGCAAATTGGCTTAAGGGTCTTACCCAGAGAGTGGTGGTGGACGGGTCGGTATCGACCTGGAAAGATGTGGGCAGTGGGCTCCCCCCGGGCTCAGTCCTTGGGCCAGTGCTGTTCAAGATCTTCATCAGCGACCTGGATGAAGGCGTGGATAGCACTCTGCCCAAATTTTCAGATGACACCAAACTATGGGGCGAAGCAAACACACTGATGGGAAGAAACTGAATCCAGGCAGACCTGGACAGGTTGGAAAAAGTGGGTAGAGAACGACAGGATGAAGTTCAACAAGGACAGGTACAAGATGCTGCACCTAGGGAGAGGGAATCATCAGCACACCTATAGGCTGGGGGATGACCTTCTCAGCAGCACAGCAGCAGAAAGAGATCTCGGAGTCGTTGTTGACTCCAAGATGAATATGAGTTGTCAATGTGATGAAGTAATTAGCAGAGCTAAACGCACTTCATCATGCATTAGTAGGTGCATTACGAACAGGTCCAGGGAAGTGATACTCCCTATCTATGCGGCACTGGTCAGGCCGCAGCTAGAGTACTGAGTCCAATTCTTAGCACCACTATTCAAGGAGGACAGCACCACTATTCAAGGAGGACGTGGACAACTTTGAGAGGGTCCAGAGGAGGGCCACTCATATGGCTAGAGGCCTGCAGGGAAGGCCCTATGAGGAAAGGCTAAGGGAGCTGGACCTTTCCAGCCTCTGCAAGAAAAGGCTGAGAAGGGATCTTGTAGCAGTATACAAATTCACCAGGTGGGGGCAGCAGGAAATAAGATTTCATAGATTTCAGAGACATTAGGGCTGGAAGGGACCTCGGAAGATCGTCGAGTCCAGCCCCCCGCCCAAAGGGCAGGAAGTCAGCTGGGGTCATAGGATCCCAGCAAGATAAGCATCCAGTTTGCTCTTGAAGGTGTTCAATGTAGGCGCTTGAACCACCTCCAGTGGCAGGCTGTTCCAGACCTTGGGGGCTCGGACAGTAAAGAAATTCTTTCTTATGTCCAGCCTGAAACGGTCTTGTAGTAGCTTATGACCATTCGACCTAGTCGTCATCCCTTGGGGCGCTCTGGTGAACAAACGTTCCCCCAGATGCTGGTGGTCACCCCTGATAAACTTGTAGGTGGCCATCAGATCACCCCTGAGCCTGCGCTTTTCCAGGCTAAAGAGCCCCAGGGCTCTCAGCCTGTCATCATAGGGTCTGCTTCCCTGACCTCTGATCATGCGCGTGGCTCTTCTCTGGACTCTCTCAAGCTTCTCCACATCCTTTTTGAATTGTGGAGCCCAAAACTGGACGCAGTACTCCAGCTGCGGCCTCACTAAGGCCGAGTACAAGGGGAGAATGACATCCCGGGATTTGCTTGAGAAGCATCTATGGATGCAAGCCAGCGTTTTGGTCGCTTTACTAGCTGCAGCATTGCACTGCAGGCTCATGTTCATCTTGTGGTCAATGATGACCCCCAAGTCTCTTTCTTCCATAGTGCTAGCCAACATAGCAGCCAACAAGAGATGCTCTGTTTACCCGAGCACCCCTTGGAATAACCAGGAATAAGCTGATAGAGAGCAGATTTAGGCTGGACATCAGAAAGAACTTCTTCATGGTAAGGGTTGCTAGAATCTGGAACAGGCTTGCAAGGGAGGAGGACCTCCCTTACCCTGGGAGTCTTCAAGAGGAGACTGGACAAGCACCTGGCTGGGGTCATCTGACCCTAGCACTTTTTCCTGCCACTGGCAGGGGGTTGGACTTGATGATCCTTTGAGGTCCCTTCCAAGCCTAACATCTATGAATCTATGTGATCCCTGATATTCTACCCCTCCTTCAGACTCCCTTGGAGTTCTCCTCCCTAAAGGATCACTTTACAGCCCACTACGGCCCAGAGATTTTCCAATCCAAATGAAATGGACTTTCCCTGCTGATCCCTTGATGGTAATGGTGTATCCACTCTGCTGTCAATGCTGTGACCGCAATTCATATAGGCACCCCCAGCCAACTGTGATGCTGGTAATTGAACTCAAGGCAGACTAGCCACTTGGGTCTCTCTCCAAGGTTGAGGGAAAGTTTGACAGTTCATGTTGCGATAACTACAATTTTAGCAGTACCTGAGCTAATTCATTAGTTTAAAACTGGCTTATCTGCATGAGCTATGGCTACAGCTGCAGTGTAGACCTGCTCTCCACATCAGCAGTGTGGACTCATTGGCAAGACTGTAGTCAGTTGTCACATTGCTGCGGCTTTCCAAGCCTAGAGTAATAAAAGAAGCATTGGAACAGTCTGTCTGGGGAGCTAGGCAGAGAGCACTGCATCAGCACTTGGCATCTCCTCTTGGTGACCATAAGGGCAAGACATTGTTTTTCACATGACAGTTTGGATTCTGCAGTGGTTGTGGGCATGCATCTTAGAATGCTTCCTGTATGCCACAAGCAAGGGGATTTTGCAAGGCCTTTGTAATGATTATGGGAAACGCACATAATGGACAGCTTTGGCCATTCAGAATTAATCCTTATAATATCATTTTGTTAATCTATCTATATAGACATATTTAACACATCTACGAGGTGAACATTAGATTAGCAGAAGGATTAGCCTTTGATGAGGATATTACTATATTGTATTTATATAACAGTTTCCTGAAGAGTAAAAGGTACTTTACAAGTGTGGGGAAGTTTCTGTGGTTAACAGAGAGAAAGGGAAACACAAAGAGGTAAAATGACATGAACCTATGTAGTTATGAGTCATTGCGTTAACGTGCACATGATTGAACCCTGCTGTTTCCTAGTTTCCTTAACTCTAATTTGGAATAAATAAAATATTAATCAACTATACAGGCTGCTGCAAGGCTAAATTCATTCATATTTGTCAACATAGTTTTGAGATCCCCAACTGGAAGGGGCTGTAGCAAAACTTATCAATATGACAAGATAGCAAGGTTTCAGCCCTGTGTGTTGACTAAAATTTGTTAAATCTTACTGTAAGCCAAATTAGTGTCACAGCACTTGGAGATCTGACACAAGATTTTTTCAAAAATGTTTTGTCTGTATAAATAATACTTAAATGAAGAGTTTTCACCCTTGATTCCTTGAAGTTCTTTGAAGAAATAGTTTGGCTACATAATAAGATCTGATTCTCCGGGGTTATTAGTTATAGCATACCCTACTTTAAAACTCTGACAGACTGCTTATTTATGTTACTAGTGCATCTCCTGCTCTCTTCTCTCACTCTTATAGACTTTTAAGGAAATTTGGAAACTTCAGGCAGAAGAAATTTACAATTTGTATATGGAAATTGTAAAAGAAAGACAGCATTTTTCCTTCATGTTTGTGGGCCCAACCCATCAAAGATTTCATAGACATTAGGGCTGGAAGGGACCTTGGAGGATCGAGTCCAGCCCCCCGCCCGAAGGGCAGGAAGTCAGCTGGGGACATAGGATCCCAGCAAGATAAGCATCCAATTTACTCTTGAGGGTGTTCAATGTAGGTGCTTGAACCACCTCCTATGGCAGACTATTCCAGACCTTGGGGGCTTGGACAGTAAAAAAATTCTTCCTTATGTCCAGCCTGAAACAGTCTTACAGAAGTTTATAACCATTCAACCTTGCCATCCCTTGGGGTGCTCTGGTGAACAAACGTTCCCCCAGATACTGGTGGTCACCCCTGATAAACTTACAGGTGGCCACCAGGTCACCCCTGAGCCTGCGCTTTTCCAGGCTAAAGAGCCTCATAGATCTCAGCCTGTCATCGTAAGGTCTGTTTTCCTGACCTCTGATCATGCGCGTGGCTCTTCTCTGGACTCTCTCAAGCTTCTCCACATCCTTTTTGAATTTTGGGGCCCAAAACTGGACGCAGTACTCCAGCTGCGGCCTCACCAAGGCCAAGTACAATGGGAGAATGACGTCCCGGGATTTGCTTGAGAAGCATCTATGGATGCAAGCCAGCATTTTGGTGGCTTTACTAGCTGCAGCATCGCATTGAAGGCTCATGTTCATCTTGCGCTCAATGATGACCCCCAAGTCTCTTTCTTCCGTAGTACTAGCCAGCGTAGCACTGCCGAGCCTATAAGGATGCTGAAGGTTTTTCCTCCTAAGGTGGAGAACCTTGCATTTTTCAGTGTTAAACACCATCAGGTTCTCGTCCGCCCATTTGCTGAGCCTTTCCAGGTCAGCCTGAATCGCCCTCCTGTCTTCTGGTGTGGATGCCTTGCCCGAAAGTTTGGTGTCATTGGCACTTGAACACTATGAAGAGGGATGCTTAGAGAGAAAAATGTTTAGTTTCAATGAAATGCATCCAACTGAGGGAGTTTCATGAAAGGTGGAAAGAGGCAGCAGTTGCAGACATACCGCCCTGCTGCAGTACAGACACCCTCTCAAACCCTCTCACCCATCTCACCAGCATCTTATTCCTTGCTGCACTGTGAGAGGTCAGGGAGAGAGAAAACAGCACCCCTAGTCACACAGGAGGGATGAGGCCGAAGAAAGCTTAATGATCAGCTAACCAATCAGCTGTACTTATTTTCCTGGCTATTACTGCATTTTGGCCCCTCTTGTGAATCTGTTGAGAAGTCCAACCTACCTATTGTTTTTTTTCTGGGCTTTGGAGGTGTCAGTCAATTTAAACATAGATTACTTCTAAACATCTACATGCAAAGGTTACTGTTTCTCAGTTTGCTTTGGAATATGCGTTATCCAAATCTATGTTCCCCACAGACTTACGTTTTTCCCCTTTTATTGTCCATGTTATTGAAACAGGTGGCCCATTTCTTTCTATCTCACAATAAAATGTGTTTCAAAGACATTTGTGGGGAACATTCAAGTTTCTTGTGGATAGGGGCCAAATACAATTTACACAATAATAGGAAAATCCAGGGATTCAAAAATGTTTTACTGGGTAACATGTATTGTTCCTCACAAGAAAGCTACTGTTACCCCCATTTCACAGGTGGAGAAACTGAGGTGCAGTGAAGTTAAATGGGATGCCTATGGACACACAGCAAGTCAGTGGCAAAACACACAGAGCTATCTTGCAGTCTCAGGCTCTTACTGGAGCTGACCAAAGTATTATCAGGCATTTGTCTCCTAAGTCAATACTCTAAGAATTTCTCAAGGAAGGGGAAACTCATCAATTCTCATGTTCTGCTCCTAAAGAAGTCTCCATGCTCAATTTCCAAAACACCTTGCTCTCATCTTGAAATATGGTGACAGCTCACTAAATGTTACTAACCCCCAAAATAACAGTGCTCCCCATATAATACCTTTTGCTCTAAACCATGGTATAGACAGTAAGTGCAATGGAGCAAGCAGACGAACAGTGAAATGAAAAGGAGTTTCCAATGTAATGGGCTCTACTAGTGAAGATTTGTCCTTGGTGGGATTGAGCCAGGGGGCTAACAGTAAAAGCTATAGACCTGATAGCTTCTTTCACTTTTGCAGGGTTTATAATTCATAATATTCAGTATTTCCAGCAGGTCATGCAAATCTTTAGTGAAAGTTTGTTAAGTTCTCCTGTACTGCAACCAAGACGTGATATTACAAGAAAGTAACAGCAAATGAATCCTGTCACTGTGATCCCAGAGCTGTGTGTATCTAATTTATGAAAGTACTGTATTCATTTCAGATAGTTAAGATTTATTACAAGTCTCCTTGGCATATGTACCCACTATGCGAGACAGCACACTGAAAAACACAGATTGGAATTAGAATAATAGAATTATAAAATTGTAAGGGATCTCAAGCATCATTTGGTCCAACCTCCTGCACTCATGTAGGAATGCCATTCCTAAAGCATCCCTGTCTGATGCTTATCCAACCTCCTCTTGAAAACGTCCAGCCAAGGAGTTCCCGAAGGTTAGAAAAAGTCTGCAGTCTACTAAAGAGAAGAAGAGTCTCTGTCTAGCATGAAGAAATTTAATCAGCTAAACATATTTGTTTAAAATTAGAATGGATAACAAAGCATTTGATAATGCTCTCCGAGAAGCAAACCTAGCCCTGCATGGGAACGGACATGATGATTTACCAGCATTTGCCAACTCCAGATTATGTTATTTTAAAACAGCAAGGGAACTTGGACATGACTAAGCAGCAAGATATTAATAATATGGCACCTTTTCAGTTTGTCCTGAGTCTTTTTCAGGTAAAATTAATTAACGAAGAACAATTTTACCTCGGTTAATTAAATAAAGAAATTGAAAAGTAGGAAACATCTTTGCTCAGGCTCTAGTTGTTCCTGCTGGCAGACAGATAATGTTAATAA
>NW_005842333.1:689122-692951 GCF_000455745.1 Alligator sinensis | reverse complement strand
TTCCTGCTCTGTGGGCATTGGATTCCCCAAGTCTTTAATTGTTTACATAATGATACTAATTTTTTTTCAGTGAACCAGCTCAGTTGTAATGTCATATTATGATTCATTTGAATGCTTAACCAATAGTACAAGTGCATTTTTAATGGATTTTTTTTAAGTGACAGGTTATGTTTAAAACCAAAACCAGTATCAAATTGACCATATCTAACATCCCAGGTTTGCTTAAGATTATTCTTCTTTTTGGGGGGCAGGGGGGTATGTTTTTTTTTCTGGATTTTGTCTGTAAACTCCAATTTGACTTAAGATAATTTTAAAGGGGGAAGCAAACTCATTTGAATTTTTTTTTCTAAAGTCTCCTCCCACAACTATCTCATTTTAGGTCTGAAAGCTAGTAAGTCCATTGCTAACCCTGTTGATTGAAAGCAGGTAAAAGAAAAGCAAGGCAGAAACCCTGAAATGTATTTTGACAGCAATGGGAAAAAGCTAGTTTGGAATTCCATTTTGCTAGGTGTGATTTCCCTTCAAGTGTAAAATTTCTTCTTTAAGCACTCTACTGTAATTCACATATAAATATAATAAACACTAACAATAATGAAGCTGAGCTCTCCTTACCGTTCTTTGACTTGCTCAGGAAATGGGAGAAGTATAATTTAATTAAATGAAAGACATCAACTCTTGCAAGCTATAAACTTCTTTCTTTAGAAGCTGGCAAACAAATGAGCTAGTAAAGGGAGAAGAGCAGGCAACAAGTCCCCTAATATGCAGAGCTGATCTGAATCAGCTGTGCAAATGTGCCACCTCTCTATATAATTTCTTAGGTGGCCCCTTGACTGTTTGAACAAGAGAGTATCTTGGAAGACTGCTACAAAATACAGGTCCTTTCTATCATTATTCTTTTTCACCATAGGATTGGAGCCATTTGCAATAAGATTTGCTAACGAAGTCAGGCTAAGCGGGTGAGTTCAAAACTGTGATATTTTGCCACTGAGTAATAAATCCATGGGAATTTTTTTCCAGGGGTCCCTCTCTTCTCCTCTCCTGCCTGTTTTCATGAACCACTGAGTACTGGTGATTTCAGCGGGAACTGAAGGTTCTCAGTACTTCCCAAGACCAGACCGTTGGTTAGTAAGACTTGAGCTCTGAGTAGTCTGATTGTGTGCATACTTTCAACTTTTATTACGTTTCCACTGCTTTTTGATTTACTCCTTCACTATGAAGGGATGAAGTGTTGGTCTTTTAATTTTGTATTCTTACAGAACTCAGTACTACAGGGTCCTGACCATAACTAGTGCTTCTAGGCACTATGATAATACAAGCAAAATAGTAACTACAGTATCTAGTGTTCACCATTAAGACTATTCTCTTGATTGTATTCGAACTTGAAGGTTCCCTTGAGGTTGCAAGGTCAGAGTCCTTTTTAGAGACCCATGCCCATTTATACTAGAAATAGTTCTCCTTTCACATTTAATGCTAGTTACCTGTTGCTGTTCTGTGTAGAAAGTTCCTATTTTGCACACTGATTAGTGATATCAATTATTTGTTCACATAGGAAACCCAATTTTCAAATGTAGGCAGCTAAATGGATCATTGCATTCAAATGGTATCAACACAATCAATGTTTGTTGTGTGTGCGCGTGCGTGTGCATGGTTAGATACTTTATATTCCT
The DNA here is from genome assembly GCF_000455745.1 of Alligator sinensis. Taxonomy (NCBI): domain Eukaryota; kingdom Metazoa; phylum Chordata; order Crocodylia; family Alligatoridae; genus Alligator; species Alligator sinensis. The sequence continues at coordinate 691,284 of NW_005842333.1, read as the reverse complement.
GAATGCAGAATTTTTAGGCAACAAGTTTAGGAAAAAGGGCTGTTTGGGGAAAAACCTTCTACAGCGCATACTTTTTGATATCAACTTTCTGTTCACCTGTACAACCTCTTTGATCTTCAATGCTAGCTGCAGCCATGAAGAGAACGTCTATGGTGGAGACAATGCCACCAGCTTACTGTAACTTATTATATAATGATTAAAAGGCAGATTCATTTCAGGTCTGTTCAGCAGTTTTTGCTTCAGGAATGCTTGAATATGTGTAGTTTTCATTTTCAAAACTGTTGATGTGCAGTGCTTAGTTTCATTCCAGTCTGTGTAGCCAGCTATACAAAAAGCATGCACCAAATGCCTTTCTGTTAGTAGAAAAGGTTGAAATGTACAATTCTGTAATTTTATCAGAGGGTTATATATATCTAGCAATTCCTTTGAGTTGCAAAAGCCAGCATAAGTTCTGTTTTTCTAACGCTTATATACAGGCATTCAGAAGCTCCTTAACACAGTTTAACAAGGCATATATTTGTGTGATCTGTGGGTGAATAAGTTTCCAGACCACCAAACATTTTTCTGAAATTACATATTTCCTTTTACATTATTGATACATAGAACAGATTCAAGGAAATACTTCAAGCAGATGTAAATTCCTTTGGAGGCCATCTGAATTAGCAAGAGTATAACCAGGCAAACAAAATATAACCATTTTATCTTTTCGTTAAACTGTTTAGTAAAAATCCTGGGTTTTGAGACTGCTCCAAAATAGGTGATGGATTAAGTATATGCTGAAATAGGTTGATCTGAGATTACAATCCACTATTACATAATACATTGTGAAGTCTTAAGAGGCTGGGATGAGCTCTTGTCAGATTTCCTACATGTCATAGACCACAGGATTTCACCAAGCGCATCAAAATTGTAACTTCTAGTTTAGCTAGGTGATTTTAGAAAGAAATTCAATCTTGATTTAGTCTTCAGGGCTAAGTCCAGACAGTCAAAAGGCTTGAGGCTAAATCGATTCAGTTTTTGCAGGTTAGTAGTCCAAGATGCAGAGATTAAATTGAGAAACAACTGGACACACCTTTACTTTTGATTCAGGAAATTCAGCCACATGCCTGCAGTGGCTCAGGCCAAAAGTCAGGGGGTGCTAGAGCATGGCTCTCTGGCACATAGACAGCATGGGATGTGTATTCACTTCCTCTTCCTGCTGCCCCCAAGGTCTCTGGGATTTTTGGTCCAGAATCACAGTAACAGGACTCTGCAGAGTTGATCATCACTTATTCTTGCTTCCAGGTGCCTCTGGAACTTGTAGCCCACAGTCGCAGCCAGCAGTAACTTTCAGTAAGTTTAGCAGGGCATGGCAGTTCTGTATGCAGGGGAAGCAGGGTTTAGCCAGGGGAAGGGGGATTTAACCGCACCCCCAGCCCCAGCCAGGGTTTGTTTGGGGCTGGGGTGGGGAGGAAGTCCCTTCTCTGCTAGAGCAGACAGCACAGTCCAGCCCAGGGCTGGAAAGCATGTTGGGATGCTGGCGGACTCTGATTTAACTTAAACCAGGATGGGCTGTGACAGAAGTTTCATAAACCAGTTTGACCCAAATCAGTTAAGTCTGATACTACATTCAGCCAGGTTTATCTTAAACCAGTTTCAGCCATTTTGAAACTGGTCTATGTGCACTGAACTTCTATTTTGTTACAGGTTTAAACCAGTTTCTGATGACTTAAAACAGTTTGTGTAACTTCTGTCCCCAACCCATATGATGGGGAATCTATCACATCCCTTAGGGAAATGCTTTAACATTATTTCTCTTCACTATAAAAATCATGTGCCTTATTTCTAGTCTGAAACCATCTAGCTTCAGCCTCCATCCATTAGATATCATATGCCTATCTTCCCTTTTCATGGTGATCACTACGGATGACTGGTGCCTCCTGAATCGGGGAGGGGGGGGTACCAGATCACCAGTGGGGGAGGTGGGGGTTCCTCCATGGCTGATCACCGAGCCAGTAGTGAAACCGTAAGTGCACTTCCCACTATGCATCGCCAATGATGATCACCTCTGGATGTTTAAAGTTTGAGGGAGTTTTTTTCTGTTGTGTTGTTTTGTTTTTGTCCAGACTTTCATTTTTTTGTGTTCTAATAATTGCAACTTCCTTTTCTCTGCTCTTGACAAT
>NW_005842333.1:686357-689112 GCF_000455745.1 Alligator sinensis | reverse complement strand
TATTCAAATCCTTTGAAAATGCTACTGCAAAGTTCATTTTCTTAGATCATCCCTGTGATCATGACACTCTCCTATCATCCCTTCACTGACCCCTTCTTACTCTTTCATATGAATCATAAACAGTTTGCTTTCACTTTCAGGGACATTCATGGCCAGTTTCCAACCTATTATCTCTCATTTAGTATGGAGAAATCAACTAGAGCTAAACTGTTCTCAGTGGTGGCAGATAACAGAACAAGGAACAATGGTCTCAAGTTGTAGCAAGGGAAGTTTAGGTTGGCTATTGGAAAAAACTCTCTCACTTGGAGGGTGGTGAAGCACTGGAACAGGTTGCCTAGAGAGGTGGTGGAATCTCCTTTCTTGGAGGTTTTTAAGGCCTACCTTGACAAAGGCCTGACTGGGATGATCTAGTTGGGGATGGTCCTGCTTTGAGCATGGGGTTGATGTGGTCCCTTCCACCCTACTTTTCTGATTCTGTCATCTTCAATCAGTCCATGATGCTAGCCTCCATGGCACACACATCACATTTTTCAAAATAGCACTTTTGTGCTTTCTTTGTGCCCTCACATGAAGGAATAGCTCTCCATAGCATCCTCAAAACCTCTTCACTGTTCTATTTCACGTCGTCCCCTGACAATGTCTACAAAAAAATTACAGACTATTGGTATGTATGACCACACTGACTGATACTGTCTCCTTGTTTCCCATCAGTCTTTGTTTTCATTTGTTGCCTCATGTCTTAGATTACAAACTCACACAGGCAAGGGCTGTGTGAGGGGGAAGGTACTCATTATACCAAAAAAATTAGCATAATGGAGCCCCATAATTAGGGCTTCTAGGTTCTATGATAATACAAGACATTTGGTGGATTGGAATGCAGATTTAAGTTTCTGTCATGCTTTGCTATTGATTGTAGCAATTGAAGGTCCATTCCTATGTGCCAAATGGAATTTAATACTCTTTCTAAGTAAGCCTTTTTTTTTGCTTTCTTTTGATGTAATTAATTAGCATTCCCATAATATAGCTACAGTTGTGATTCTTAGGGAAAAGTCCACTGTGATTTCCATGTATGCCATTGATGTTGGTCAGATATTGCATTTTTCTTTGAATGAAGATGCTACAGAATACCGGTTGATATTGCTGCTGAAGTTCCTTAAAAGTTTGGGCATGATTGTTTTGGCTGTGAGATTATACGGATTACATATACTAATGTTTTTGTTCCTTTGTTGAAAGGGGATAATGGCTGAAGAAGGATCAGAAGGGAAGCTGTGAAGTGAATGGGTGGAAAAAGCTTGAGGTGGAAGGTGAAGCAGCCAGCACAAGTGAAGGATGGTGTCTCTGAAATGGAAGCAAAAGAAACCAAACAAATGGTGGCAATGTTTAATGGGTAGCAACAGTGTGGCAGACTCCCTGGCGCTGAGGTGGACTTCTGGGGGCAACAGAAGCACAGACCATCTTGAGTACTCCTTTCTATCGGGACACATGCTGGTAAAGGTATGGACTGTGGTTTATCTGCTTCTTCTCTAGCTGGAAGGAAACATGAGAGGTTTCCTATCCTGGGCACTTCTTTTGCCATTTTCCATTACACGTCTCACTTGACACCCTACTTTGGAAAAGCAGAAGCTGGCCAGATGGGTGTCCATGTTACCTTGAATTGCAGTCAGACTGCCTCATGGTACTGAATGAGACTTAGCCAAATCCTCAGTTTTGTGGAACAGAAACATTCGTTATAAGTGTACGCCAAACTGAGTACTTTACTCGGTTGGCTGCTAAGCGCTATGGCGTGCCTTTTCATAACGGTAAAAGCCATGACTAGCTCGTCTATGCAGGGTAAGCCATTGGCTGCCTCTGAAACGTGACAACTTGGTTGTATCGTGCAATTCCCTTTTGCTTGGGGTTTCTCCAAAGTTGAAGGCATCTCCAACCACAGGACCCTTTTCCCAAGGCACGGGATGTGCATGTCTGTTCCACTGATTCATGAAAAGTGCAACATGCTGGGTGCTTATGGATGTCCCCATCTATCTCGCCATGATGGCTTAAAAAATCAGAGCGCCTAGATGTCTCCATGGGTGCAAGCCAGTCGTCCAGCACAAGACCCTGGCTGCACCCTACCTCATCCTTTGCAACCTGCCAGGCTGCTAAACAAGATGGTGGCCTCTGCAAAGCCACAGCCTCATGTCTCCCCAGGCCCTGGCAACATCGCTCCCTCTACTGCACATGCGCAACGAATGCCAACAGCAGGTGCCACGCCCTTCCCTCTGCGCGCACGCGCACACGGCCCCCAACGCTCCCCCGCAGGTGTGCCCCACCAGTGTGCGCCTGCGCAGACAGTCCTGCAGGTGCCACCCCTTCCCCCCCCTCCTATATCTGAGTACGCCGCGAACCGCACGTATAAGGGGCCTCTTCACCCCTTCTGCCTCCACCAGAGATCCCTCCGCCATCCCTTAGTCATTCTCCTTAACTTGCCCCCTCAAAAATTAAAAAAAGGCCGCACGGATGCCGTGAGCGACAACCCTTCCGTTTCCAGGCTCGGTCTCGTCCTCGGCGCTTCCTAAGTGCGAGCGAGTCCCGGGACTCTTTTCTCTGCTCCCCGCGGAAGCATCTCTTCTCAACAGCACTTCACTAACAAGCCACCCCCGAGGTTGGCTCCGCCCCACGACCAATGAGAGGCAGCGACTGCTCGCGGGCCCTGCCCCTTTTCCCGGGGCGAGCCAATGAGCGCAGGGGGAGGGGAGGGGGGGGGGGGGTGAATGGG
>NW_005842333.1:637012-686273 GCF_000455745.1 Alligator sinensis | reverse complement strand
CCCATCCCCTAGCAGACCCCCCACCCCCCCACTCCAGTGCGATCTGGTTTGTAGCCGGGTGAAGTTTGTTCCTGTTTCTCCCCCCAGCACCTTTGTTCCTTCCCGTCCTGAAGAGCTGCAGGCTCCCCCATGAGCTAAAATGACGCTGGGGCTGCAGGGGAGCTGGCCTTTGCTGGTGGGCAAGAGGTTCCTCAGCCTGTCGGAGGAGGAGGAGAAGGAGGAGGAGAAGAGCGGCTCCTGGGAAACTTCGCCCGTGTCCGAGTGGCCGTGGAAATCGGGCAGGATCCGAGCAGTTTCGCACACGGATGTTTCCAAGCAGGACCTGAAGGTGGGTGGGAATTGTCTGGAAGGGCAAGCGTGATGTTTCTTAGTCAGATGGTGATTTTTGTTTTGTTTTGTTGTGGGTTTTTTTGGCGGGGGAGGTCGTTGAACCAGAAAATATTATGAATAAACATATTCCATGTGGGTGGCAATATACACGCTGGTGTCGGAGGCTTCGGGTCCGCTGGGATGTTTCCAAGAAGCTGCAAGTATGCGTGTGTCTGTCTCTGCAACAAATGTTGCTCGAGTTGCAAGGTGAGCAGATTGGCTGTGTTGCAGCCTGCTCCCTAGGTGTGGGGACAGGTCTTGTGTTCACAATTTGTTTTTGTGTAGAAAATCAAAGGAGTAGAGGACCTTCCAGTGCTGACAGGGTGAAAACAGGGGCTGCTATTGCAATACCTCTGTTATCTTCGTGTGTGGCATGGCATAATAGGTATTGACACTGTTTTAAACGACCGTGGCTTAATGCGTCAGACTATGGCTTCTTGGGTTTTGTAATATGGACCTATTAATTGTGATTGTATTAAAAGACAGCTTGAAACGAAATACTTCCCTCTGCTTTGTTGCAGTTGCAGTAGGGATGTCATCTAGCTGCCAGTGAGATTTTTAGATGACTCACAATATATTAGGGGGAAACGAGGAGGAGTTAGTAACATGTGACTTGCCAATGGGCCACCAGCAAGTCTTCCCTGAACCATGAGCCCTACATGAAGTATGTGCCAAAGGTGGGCCTTTGTGGTAGGAAGGGGATTTTGTTATGTTTGGTATTTGTTCATGCTGGTGGCTGCTATATTTCAAGGTAAAATTCTTGTTGCCATTTTCTTTCTAAAATCACAGTGTTGTTTTTTTTCCTTGACCTTTTTGGTGGGGAAACTTACTGATGATAATCAGAGTTCCTTTTCTTATTAAGGAGGTACCAAGTGGGTTTTATTAGCTTATTTGTGTTTAGTGTGTAAACTTTCTGACTTCGGATGAAGTTTAACTTTGAGAGGGCAGTATTGTAACCATATATAGTATGGTGGGGTGGAGTCTCATCCATACATGGCATGTTATGGGCGGCATCAAAGCCTTACATGGCACGGGGAGGAGAAACTGTTCATGGTGTTGTCCACACGGAGCACTCTCTAATACTAAAAAGGCAGAGGAGGAGGTGCTGCTGGGAACTTTGTAGGGCTTTGGTGTGAGCCCTATAGCTGGTTACAGCTCTGCTAGAAGAGCTTCTTTAATGCGTTCTCCAGTATTAACATGAAAGAAGTTGCCAAGATGGCAAAAGATAATTGGAGCAACAAAGACTGTTTCATATACAATGTTTCTGTTCCTAACTAACAAAGGAAAGTTGTTGCAAAAGGGTAATGGGCTGGAGAACCAAAAGGAGAAAGCAAAGCTTGTATGATGGTGTGTAGAGTATTTAGTCTCATGTAATGTGTTTGATTCTCTTTTTTTAGTCTCTTACTCCAAGTTCCTTTTGAGTAAGATCAAGTATAAAATTGTCAACCCTACCTGAATGTATTTTTCGTGACCCTTGTTGATATCACACTTCAAAGTTTTTAAAATGTTCCTTTGGATGTAGTGTTGCCTTTTCACGTAAAAGAAAACAACATAGTTTTCTGCTAAATTTGTAATTTGCTGAAGTTAGTTAAATGAGATCAAACCGTTTAATTTTTTGTTCTTTTTTTTTTTTTTTTTTACATCTATGATCTGCCTGTTACTACAATACCGAAGTGTTTGGGTTGCATGTTGTAGGGCTGTGTTCGCCAACCAGCGGATCTCGATCTACCGTTAGATCTCAGAGCCTCTTGGATTTGATCCAAGGCTGGGGTGGGGGGCTGAGTGCCTGCATGCATGCACGCACATGCGCGCCCCAGCCCAGCAGGTCAGTCCATGTGGGAGGGAAGGGACAGGGGCTAGATCAAGGCCCCGTGGTGAGGGACTGTGCCGCAGAGGCAGGAGCAGGTGTAAGTTGAGTGGGGCCCTGGCTGGGTGGGACTTACCTGCTGGGGAGGCGCACCCCCAAATAATTTTTTCTTCCTCTACCTTGATCTGCTCCCCCTTTCTCTGCATAGACTTACCTGCTGTGGGGGGTGGCAGTGGTGGTGCACGGTAGATCTTGGGTTGCTTTTAAATGCCAAAGGTGATCTATTTAAAAAGCTTGGAGCCCACTGTTGTAGGGGGTTTCTTCTAAGATATAGATTATCTATATTTGAGTGTCTTTTTAAAAAGATTCCAAAGTTTCATCTTAATACATTAAAAACATCTGATGTGCCAAGGGTCATCTTTAATGCACATAGATACAGACAGGTCTTGGAGGCTGCATTTTGTATCATACTTCATTTTTTTGCCTTTTCTATATCACTTTCAAAGGAATTCCAAAACCAGTTGGTCAAGCTTAATGGTGATGCTTTCCTTATTTGGGCAAAATAAAATAACCTGTCAAAAATGCAGCTTTCTGGGTGTTTTTTGAGTCTCCAAATCCTGACGATATATACCTAACAAAATGGTCAAAAAACGTTCAATCTCACTTCACACTGTACATATTGACTGTAGCTCCTTTTTTCTGGCTCTCCTTTTGGGAAAAGTGAAATTAAGCTCTTCAGGGACTCTGATCTTTTTGTTTCTGTAAATCAGCTGGCACACTTGAGTGCTGTAAAAATAGCAAGTGAAGATCTTGTGATATTGTGCCTTAGTATAAAAATAACTAAGTCTACTGCTCTCTTCTGTTTTAATGCTAAATTGTTTTATACTCTGCTCAGGAGTGATAGTGGAGTTCTGAACATGCACACTTTTTCTACTAGAGTCTGGCCCTTTAGAGAGAGAGAGAGAGAAGCAGGTAATTTGAGATAAAACTCTTCCAATTTAAATATATTGCATATTATTGATGGGGTTAGAATTTTTTTAATTTAGTTAAAAGCTATAGTCCAGTCATTTTATAGTGATAGTTTAATTGTGAGACAATACAGTTATTGGGTGCTCTAATGATAAGCGCTTGAAATTTAATTTTTGGAAAGCAATTCTTTTAATATGTTTGACTGTTCACACTGGCCTCTTGTCTTCATCCTTGTGCGACACGTCCATGAGATTGTATAGAAGACATTTATTTGGTTTGCATAGTGTTTGTATTTTAGCAGCTGCTTAATGTGTTCTTTTCCCCTTTTCCTTCTTCAGGTGTGTGTGGAATTTGATGGTGAGTCATGGGAGAGGAGAAGGTGGATAGAGGTATATAACCCGAAAATGAAAGGGTTTCTAGTTGAGCAGAAGTTGGTACTGGCTGAACGGAAGTCTCAAGTTGCCTCTACACCTGCAGTGCAGTGGCCTGCAATGGCAAGTATCCAATTGACTTGATTGACTTTTTTTTGCATGTTAATCTTTTAAGGCACTGTTTCCTATTTGCTTGTTTTGTGGGCTAGAGAACTCCTAAAGGCTTTTAACTTGGCTACAGTCAATGGCCCAACAAAATCTAAAATATATTGCTTTGAAGACACATTCTCTAAATGTAGGATAGATGTATTGAAACAAGCCATAACCCAACTTTGCCAATGTGGTTCTGTTTTTTTGTTGAATCCCATGTGCAGCCATGGTAGGGCAGGGTCTAATATGCTGTTATTGGAGGCAGTGTATGCCACTTTTAAATGAGGGGTTGCCATGTATCCCTTCATACAAAGACACTTGTTCCCAAAACTGGTTTGGGAGTGAAGCTATGTCAAACTGTTTCTGCTCCTGGGATTTGAATTTGCATCTTCCACTTGCCAAAAAAATGCCCTAGCCCCCAGGCTATTGGCTGGCTAGACTGAGGGAACCCTCTACCCCTTCTGTTGAACCTGGGCAATGGCCAGCCAAGAATGTAAGATGTGGGGCTGGAGAGCAAACTAGAGGAACTTGTTTCTTGCCTTGTGAGAGAGGTGCTTCCTTGGGCGCGTCCAGACGATCATGAATGTTTGGTTCCCTGGGGACAAGTAGCAGTGGCCCACCTTGTGCAGCTGATGCTTGTACCCAGGGAACGCCTGTGCCACCTGTGCTTTGGCACGTGGCAAGTTACCCTGGGTGGGGTAGGAGCAGCTGGGGTCAGCACTGTGCCGGCCTCAGCAGACTTATCTGGGGTTCTTGGGGTCTCCTGGGGCTGCATCAGCAGTGATTCTGCTGGATAGAGCCTGGCCAGCAGCCATTGCGCAGCTCTGGGCAGCCCAGCTCTGCTTTTGAGTGGCATACATTGCCCGTGTATGCACTGCTCTGCTTTTATTTTTTTTCCATGGTGTTTGTTTGTTTGTTTGGTTTTTTTTTTGGTTTTTTGACCCCTGGATATCCAGGGGTCAAAAAAACCTGCAGTGAGGTGGGAAGCAGAGCAGCACACACATAGGCAGCACTCCCTTTTTTACACGTCTGGCACCACGTACCACATCTGCGCTCATCTGGACGCAGTCCTTGAGTCCTGTTTCCTAGTCCCAATACTGTTTTATCCAATAACTCTTTAATGCAAAATGCGCAGGCTGTCCCAGGGGCCAGAGCGGCTTCCTCCATAGTATGCTGGTTGCTGTGGATGGCTACCAAAAGTTGTTTGTGGGGCAGACATGTTAACATTAGCGTAACATAAATCAGGTTGTTTTTTTTTTTTTTTTAAACTGTCAATTATGCTGATAGCTGAAAGGGACAGTTAGAATTTAACCACATTGATAATTCAGCTAAAATGTTACACATTTACTTCAAATGAATCTTATGAATGAATGCTCCAAAATACTATATAAACTACATACTGGATAGCAATGTTATTAATGACCTCACCCACACAGTAATTAATTACAAGCATTTATTCCAGAATATTTACAGGTAGGCTGGTAGATTCTAGCCATCTCATCCTTGCTGATACAAGCAGGTCTAACTTGTACTAGCAAAGCCCCCCTCTCTCTTGCTTCATTGTATCTAGCTGGAAAGTTCCAAACACCTATCTTGTTATTCCCAAGGCATAACTCCTCTTTCTTTGTTAATCCTGGTGACCTTTCTCCTGGAGCCAAATACCTAGACTTCCCTCCCCGCTTTCAATCTCCTTGTTATTGTTGACTCACCTTTTTACCTACATTAGCGTATCTGTTCTTCTTCTCACTTCATCCATCCTGCCAACATTAACATTGTGTGCGTGTGTGACCATGGATTCCAGGCAGATTGTCATGCTTATGTTTGTGATAATAAAACATGCTATCATCTGTTGCCTAATTAGGTTACATTTCATAATTCCTACAATGGGCTGATTGGCTGTCCCAAATTATTACCTTTAATAAGGGCCACTAGGTAACTGGGAGCCAGTAATAGCTTGTTTCCTCAGCAAAGAGTACCCCAGGATGAAATGGACTAAAGCTGTGAACATATGACTTGGGTAACTTAACCTATGTTTTAGTTGTACCTGATTTTTTTTTTTTCAAGAGGCGACTGGAAGTTGCTCTACTCCAGGGGTGGCCCAAAGTAGCACAGGCAGCCTTATGTGTATGGCATGCAGCAGATAATGGAGGGGGCAGGCAGCACAGCAGGTGATAGGGCAGAGAGCAGAAAACAGAGCAACAGATCAGGCAGAGAGCATGGGGCAGGAAACAGAGCAGTGGTGGATCAGGCAGGGCAGGGGGCTAGAAGTGGCAATTGGGGAGGAGAAGGGGCTTAATCTGTGGCATGTCAGCCAAAAACGTTGCTTCCCCCACTGCTCTACTTCATAGTGGTATGTTTTATGTCCTCTCTACACCAGTATAAGTCGAAAGGCTGATTTGTGATGGTGTAAAGGTATTGTCTGCACCTTTAATATCTTAATTTGAAAACACCTAGGACTCGTAACTTAATTCTACATATGTGTGTGCATGCCCAAATTTTTGACAAGAGAATTCCCAGTATGTCTTTTTTGTATGTGGCCTTAAATGTACTTCCTTGGAAAACTAAATACAAATTTAAGTTATTAGTCCATTATAAACTGCAAATGATAAGGAATTGTCTCATTCTAGTGCTAGCAGGAGGCTTATGCCTCCCTGAACAAGTTAGTAGGGTGCCACGCACCTGCCGTCTGTCTAGTACTAGTGTTCTTGAATTACAGTTCTGCCATTGTGTTGTAAGTCAGTGTTGTCTCTTTAATAAAGGTAATGAGATGGTGGCCTTCTCTGGTGATATGGCTGCAGATAAAATACTTTGTAAAAGCTCACTTCATACAGAAAATGTCTTAAAATACAGTACTGCAGTCTGCCTTGCAGAGTTTTTTGGCTAATATCTGTGAAAATCTTTGAACATGAACTATTTATGAAATACGTAGTATATAGTTATTTTAAAACAAGACTAGCAAGAACTGTCACCTCAACTTGAATTATTTAACATTTTGAATGTATTAATAACTTCTTAACTAGTGGTATTAAGTTTCAAAACATCTTTCTGAGATGTTTGAATATCAACTTTACTGACATTAGCACAAGTTAAAAGTGTCATAATGGTTCATGAATTTGACAAGTATTTTAGCCTGAATTTTGAATAAAGGAGAAAAGGGCGAAGAAGCAGGGAAGAAAACTAAACAAGCTTCTCTTGTTTTCTAGATTTATGAATCCTTATTGGACAAAGCTGGCTTGGGATCCACAGTTTCTATACGCTTTCTTGGAGAAGAGAAATGCATATTTCTTTCTAAAGATCTTTTTCAGGTAACCTTATTTTGGAATAGCTCATAGAGGTTTAGGGAAAAATCAAGTTTTATTTGTCTCGGGTATTCACTGCTGAAACCTTACATAAGTAAAACCTTGAAGCAGGTCCACATTGCTGTAGTTTTGAAAAATTGTTTTCTAGTATGGTGCTTGGGTATCTTATAAAAATCGCTATTAAAAAACCTGCAGATGATAGCTCAGTGCACAAGCATTAGAAAATGCTTGGTGTGAATATAATTTATAAGTCTCCTGGTTCCCTGGCTGGTGAACTGTAGTTGTGCTGGTAAAATGGAGAACCATTGGTCCTCTGATTTATGGAAATAATCACCACCAGATTAGCAAGAAAGGAGTGGTGCATGTATGGAGTGGAGGATAGATGATGATTCCTACTATTAAACAGAAATTATTCACAACAGTTCAAGATAGGAAGGGGTGAAGAATAGAATGTAACAGAATTAGCTGTTAGTGTCAGGGGTTTAGGTTGTAGCTGTGTTGGTCTAAGGATATAGGCAGACAAGGTTCCTTGGGTGAATTTCATATCTTTTATTAGACCAACCCAAATGGTTGGAGAATAATTATTAAGCAAGCTTTCGGGTTCAAAAACCCTTCATCAGGCTAAGGAAGCTGCAGCAGTTGGTGTGTGCTCTTCCTGGATGGGATGACAAGTAAAGAAGCCAGGGGTTGGGCTGGGCTGGGCTGGGCTGGGGAGTCAGTTGCCAGGCGGATTGTAATGTATCAAAAATCCAATGTCTATGTTTAGTCCCTGATCTCTAGTATCCAGCAGGTTGATGAAATGGAGCTCATAGGCTCGTCTCTGGGATGTGTTGTGTAAATTTCCCTTGAGGATCAGGACTGAGAGATTGGAGAGAGAGTGGCCGCCACTCCTGTGAGAAATGTGCCCCCACCAGTAATTGGGTGTTTCTGTCTTTGATGGATTTCCGGTGTGTGTTCATTCTGGTGCGCAGTTGTTGTCTGGTCTCTCCTACATATCTTCCATCAGGGCATTTGGTGCATTGGATGAGGTATACTACAGCTGTCTGACACCACCTACTACAAAGAATTACAAGAAGATCCTACTCCCCTTTTCACCAAAAAACTCAACAATACCATCAAATCATTTCCACCAAGATTACAAGAAAAACTACAGACCTTGATCCCCCCGCTACCTAACCCAGGGACTTTTTACATGCTCCCTAAAATCCACAAACAAGGGAACCCTGGCAGACCTATCATATCCAACCATGGGACCCTAACTGAGGAAATATCAGGTTTTGTTGAATCCATCCTAAAACCGCTTGTCACCCACAGAACAAGTTTTGTCCAAGACACCACAGACTTGCTACGGAAACTTAAAAACATAGCCCACCTTCCCAGCAACACGCTCCTAGCCACCATGGACATTACCAGTCTATACACCAACATCCCACACCAGGATGGCATCCATGCCTGCCTTACATATCTACAGGAACAAGATTACAACCCAGAATACAGACCCAAAGATATCACTGAGCTTATACACTTCATCCTCACACACAACAATTTCACTTTTAATAATCAACACTCCCTCCAGATGATGGGAACAGCTATGGGCACTAAAATGGCCCCACAGTATGCCAACCTTTTTATGAGCCACCTGGAAGAAGACTTCCTCAAGAACTGCACCATCAAACCCTTGCTGTACTTACGATATATCGATGACATCTTCATCATTTGGAGTGAGAACCTGCAATCTCTGATTGAGTTCCACCAGAAATTCAACAGTCACCATCCCTCCATCCGACTTTCTCTAGAATACTCCAACACCAACATCCCCTTTTTAGACACAAGGATCAGTATCCAGAAGGGTAAAATACAGACCACAGTATACAAGAAACCCACAGACCAACATACATATCTGCACAGAACCAGCAATCACCCGAAACACACCAAAAAAGCAGTGATATACAGCCAAGCCCTCAGATACCACCGCATCTGTACTGAAGAGAACACCCGGGATTGCCACCTCACCAATCTTAAAAAGGCTTTCACCCAGCAAGGACACTCCTCCAGAGAGGTAGATCGCACGTTTGAAAGAGCCACCTGGATACCACGTGAAGAACTGCTGCAGCACATCTCCACTATTACTACACCCCACAACAGAGCCATCAGCATCCCAGGATCTTACAGCTGCACCTCCAGGAATGTAGTATACCTCATCCAATGCACCAAATGCCCTGATGGAAGATATGTAGGAGAGACCAGACAACAACTGCGCACCAGAATGAACGCACACCGGGAATCCATCAAAGACAGAAACACCCAATTACCGGTGGGGGCACATTTCTCACAGGAGGGCCACTCTCTCTCCAATCTCTCAGTCCTGATCCTCAAGGGAAACTTACACAACACTTCCCAGAGATGAGCCTATGAGCTCCATTTCATCAACCTCCTGGATACTAGAGATCAGGGACTAAACATAGACATTGGATTTTTGATACATTACAATCTGCCTGGCAACTGACTCCCCAGCCCAACCCCTGGCTTCTTTACTTGTCATCCCATCCAGGAAGAGCACACACCAACTGCTGCAGCTTTCGCAGCCTGACGAAGGGTTTTTGAACCCGAAAGTTTGCTTAATAACTGTTCTCCAACCATTTGGGTTGGTCTAATAAAAGATATCAAATTCACCCAAGGAACCTTGTCTGTTAGTGTCATGTTTTTATACCACTCTAGCAAAGGTTCCCATGGGATTTTTACATAGATGTTTGGGAAGTATACCCTGTAGTTTATCATATTGTGGCATTAGTAGTCCTGATTGAAGCTGAGAATGAAATAGTTTTAAAATAGTACAGGGAAGGGCCTTGTCTAATAAATAAGTACACGTTGTAAGAAGATTCTTCACTTCCAAAGCCAGAGGTTTTCAGAGGCAAGTTGATCTTAAACTGTCTCCCATGTACCACTGAGTTGTACAGTAGTGAAACAAAACTGTAACCCCATATTTTTATTTATTTATTTATTTTTTTAGATAGGCCCTTTGCCCTCTATGCTTCACCCGCAATTTACTGGTATTGGTTCAGGTGAGATTTGAGGTGATAACCAGGGATCCTGGGTCTCTTTGAAGAAAAAAAAAATCAGAAAATTTCTGATTTTTAACCCCCCCCCCCCACATTTTTCCGTGATTAAAATGAAATGCCACTTATATCTATATAAGTGGTGTTTCATTTTAATCACGGAAAGTGGATTTTGGGGGGTTTTTTATTTACTTTAAATCAGAAAATTTTTGATTCTTCTTTTTTTTTTTTTCCAGAGAGATCCAGGATCCCTGGTGAAGCTGTCTTTCACAAATGTTCATATACAAGCTCTTGCAAGTTTGTTATAGTTTTAGACCCATACATGTTACAAAAATGAACAAGGGGAAAATTGGTGGTTCAATTAAACTCTGTAATCTTTTGATAAGGAAAGAGTCTGAAACAAAAAATAAAGTGAAATGCAGATTATTTGTAGAACAATGCCAGAGTAGTTCTGGAGTTTTTTCTTTCAAATGGTCAAAAGTGTTAGTTATATGAGAAGTCATTGTATTTAGAGCACAAATCTATGAAGCAGATGTATCCAAGTAAGGAGTAATATCCATCAGGTTTCCTGTACATTGTTGCCAGTCTTTGGAGACTGACAGTGCTTTTGTTTGAAAAGTAATTGTGTCAAACATTTAGTGCTCTAAAGAACAACTCTTTTTTTGACCAAATACTTTCATCTTTAATAGGATGTGGACAGTTCAAAGCTTCCTCTTACGGAGGACCAGAATATTAATGAAGAAATTCAAGCTTTCAAAATGAAATGCCAAGATGAAAGCCATTTGTTGCAAGGTACAAGACCACCCTCTGTTGGAAAGATACTGGGAGTTACTCTTCATTGCTGATATCCACAGAAATATTGTCATAAGCTAGAAAATTCCCTTTTTGATTTCCTTCTCTACGCTTCCCTGAATGGTTGTCTGTTCTGCTGCCCATTCCCAACACAGTGGGGTTTTGTTTTGTCTTTTTTGTTTTAGATTGCTGGGGCACTGACACAATTTAAATGAAACACTAAAATATGCAGTAATATAGAGACTAGATCAGGACCTCCCCCCCCTCCAGCGGTCTTTAAACATAGGGACCAAATATAGCCTCACTTTTTTTCTCCTAGAAGTGGCTGAGCAATATCTATTGAATTCAGTGAGAGCTTCTTGTTTGCTTGGTACAGTACATGTAGAAATCAAGCTGCTTATCTATTTATGTGCCTGACTTCAAATGCACACTACTTTTAAACCCTTTTTCTACGCAATTCCATGACTAAGTAGAAACGCTTTGGAGAGCCTTTTTTGGTAGAGTTAAAATTTGCTGATAGTAAGGCTCTCCAGCAATCTTCAATACTGGTTCCTACAAGTCCTATTTTGTATAGATAAATGTGTGACTTCTGGATAAGAAGTGATACAGTGAAGTTAAGTGACATGGGAGTCCTTGAAAACAGGAAAAACCCCACAAATGTAACACACAGGGATCCATTTCTAGGTCTGTTAAATTCTCAGTCACCTTGGCCCCTGATGTAAGTGGTGGCAGCCAGAGAACCCCAGGGGACTGTTCCAGTAGGTGGGCAGTACTCCGAATGCAGAGGTATTGTTGTCTAACTCCCTTCTCAGAGTTATGGCAGTACCTTCTTGGCTGGTATCGTAGTGGATATGTGAAAGTTTCATCATGTTACTTTGCTCACTATTTTCAAGTGTTGTTCATTTGATTTCTGGTATACAGTCTTGCTGGCTAGGCAGCAAGGATACATGGGGAAAATAACAAGTTACCATAGAGCGGGAGGGCGGGTCAAACTCACCCCCCAGCCAGAGCCAGACTTGGGGCTGCTCCCAGGCTGGATCTGTGGAGGTGGTGGCAAGGGGTCTGGGTAGGTGGCAGGGGGTCCAAAGAGGGGGGAGGGGCCTGCCACTGCTTGCCATGTCCATCTGGGACTGGCAGCCCCAAATTCTGCAGCAGGCCCCTCCCTGACCCCACAACTTTTGGTAGCCTGTGGACTGTATGGAAAGGCTCTGTAGGCTGGATCCACCCTGAAACCATGTCTTTGACACTGCTGCCATAGAGCACGTCCCACTCTCTGAACCCCCTCTTTTTTTTCTTAAGGTGGCAAGAACATAATTGGTTCAAAAATAAGAATCTATAGTTTGAAACCATCTACTCAGTGGTTCACAGCAACAGTTGTAAATGGTAATTCGACTAAAAGAACGCTGGAAGTCAACTGTGAGGAGGTAAAGCAGCAATTGATCCAATGTGGGTAGCAAAGGCTGGAGTGGTGGGGGCGGTGGGGGAGGAATGGGACCCACCTTGTACCTAGTAGTAGTTTTGTTCTTGCATATCTACCCAGCTGGAATGATAGATCTAACACTTCATTCCAATAGATACAGAATATTTTATGTTGGGAGCAAATAATTTATGGCACAAGTAGAGGAGCAGAGTATTGAAATGTCCCTTCTAGATTAAGGAAAAAGTAGGTCAAACCCATTATTTTAGAATCTCTACTACTGGTACAGTAGTAGAGGCAGCTGGTTATTTCTGAGGATGCCTTCTAAAAACGCACATTATCAAACTTTGAAGGAATGCAGGCTTTAGTCATCTCTGAAACTTTGACTTCGGTTCCAAAAAGTTAGGTATTTTGAACCTGAAAGGTTCAAAAATATAAATTTCTCCATAATTGGAGTATTACAATATTTTTTTCCCTAAACTTAAAAAATGCTTCTGTTTCTCCTAAATTGCAGAGACTGTAGGCATTTGGATCTAGAACATCTCTTAGAAGTTTTTGAAAAGCATTTTTCTGTATATTAACTTTCTTTTATAAATAGATTACTCCATTCTTTCTTTAAGATGCCAGCTTTAAAAACACTTGATCCAGAACTGATTCATGTTGAAATTATACATGGAGATGATGGAAAGTGTGGTAAGATCTCATCTATTAGCCTGTAACTATATATAATATTTCGGTATGGAAAACAAGGCTATAACTTCATTGATTTCTGTTTCAGATACGTCCAAAAGAAATAGGGGTCTGAAAAGAAAATCATCTGAGAAAAAAGGAAGTGTTGGTGCCAAACAAACAAAATCTTGTCTTAAGGTAATTCTGTCCTTTTAAATAACAAAACAAAACATTAGAGCATTGTCATTTAAACGTTAAGGAGCATTAGGTAACATAGTTGGTTATACGGAATATAGATTTTTCTCTGGTTATTTATTCAGTGCTAGTTTAGCCATGGGAGTAGCAGTCTTTCTTTCAGTCATTAAGTGGAAAAAGAGTAATTCAGCTTGGTTGAGATCACTTTGTCATAAAAGAAGCTACAGTCATAGGTGATCATAGGGGTTTTTTTTTTACTTCCAGGGTATACTCTTCCCTTGTTAGCTGCTTGTTTAGAGAGATTTTAAGGAAGAGTATGGTTTATCTAGCTAAAAAGAAATCTAGGAAGAAGGGGAATAAAATAGTTATCCTGTAACGGTGCCTACCTACTTGCCTTGGGGACTAATGCTACCAGACAGTAGCATCTTTCATAGATACTGTATGTTGTTTCTTCCCTGCAAACAGAATCTGGTAGCAATCCTAATTTTTCCATTTCAGTGTCAGTCTGTGGCTTAAATTCAGGAAAGCTGTCTAGTAAAAGTCAAAGGAAGTTCTTCTGGGTGACTTAAATATGGAATTCAAAGTGGAGAAAGTGGCTTAGTTAAAGAACAGCATTTCTTAATTAGTTTCAGGATCTTGGACCTGAGAGATAAGGAAGAAAGGAAGATGATGTGAGAGCTATTGCCTTAACATTGTACTTCTGTTGATGAGTCCTGCACTAGAACAGCTATTTAACTCTAATGATTAGGTGTCACATTAGAAAATTTTAATGGCTTATCAGATGGGAATTAGCCTGGAGTAACTGCTTTTGTGCTTTCTCTGTGGATATTCTTTATTTTGTGGTAAAGGTACATTTTGAGCGGTTAATCTGCACAAAAATTGTCTTAATGTGGCATATGACTGTCCATAGAGGGACTTAGTATCAGCTAATTTGTTCTGATTTATACTTTTTGACATAGATAAGTCATAAAAGTATAATAGTTGCATCATGATAGAAATATCTTTAAATGTAGGACATAGAGGAATACATCAGCTGTTCAGACCCCTCTGGAGGTATTTTGTAAACTTTTTCAGGAGATGTTTAGGTATGGCAAACCAACTTTTTTTTTTTTTCTATCTAGTCAGGAAAACCTGAAACAAGTGTATTTTTAAATGAGATGTTAGTGAGAATGTAGATGAATAAATCAAAGAACAGGATTTTTCGCTTTTTCTTGTTTTTGGAGAGCAGTTCAAAGCACCTTCAGCCCTTGTGGTAGGTTTGTTTTTTGGGATTTTTGTGTTTAAGATTTGGAGGCCATTTTCTGTGAACATTTGCTTAAATTTTGAAGTTCAGCAGCTCCTTTGTTTTAGTTTAGTATCATATCTTGTCAAACTATATATCAGTCTTGACAGACTGGATTCTAAAGCATAAAGCAGTAACTTGGTTAGTCCTAGTGAAATGCATTGAAGGAAGGATACGGACACTGGATTTGACCCATTATTCTGCAGGGAACTAATGAAAAAGATCAGTGTCCTTGGAAGGTTTTGATCATAGTATCATAGTATTTAGGGTCGGAAGGGACCTAAACAGATTATCGGGTCTGACCCCCTGCCCCGGGCAGGAACGGGTGCCAGGATCATATCACCCCAGCCAAATATCTGTCCAGCCTCCTCTGATAAACAGGCAAGAGTCTGTGTTTTGAACCAGTAGTAGCTATAAAGCTGCTGTCTTCATAACTAGGTACAGATAACTATGTCTAGGCTACTATGGGGGTTTTATACTACTGGCAGTTCCATGTTTAGATTGATATGGAAGTTCTCTTATATAAACAGGTAAAATAACCTACTGCTACTGGATCTACTTTCCAGGGGATTTTCTGCACAAATTTAGATTTCCAGATAAGTTCTAAATTTTGTTTTTGACCTTTGTAGTCCATGTTTTTCAAGGGAGCAGCCTGTTGTGGTTTGTGGGCCGCAGTTAACTAAGATCACAAGATTTTTCTAATCTCCTTTCCGTGTTCCTTCTAATGTGTTCGCTTTCCTCAAATCCGCTCAGGAGTCTGAAACCAAATTTTCATATTCTGGGGAAACTGATGCTTGTTTTGAGGTTTTTCTGTTTCCCTCATGAACGGAAAGAATAGCTTACTGGAGCCTGTTGCAATTATGAAAAATCAGTGTGTAACTATGTATATTGGATAGCTTTAAGTAGTCATGGAAGAGTTTAGGAAACTTTTTTTTTTCCTGCTGCGACTAAATGTTTGTATCTCTTGATCCTTTCTAGGAATCTCCTGGTCAGGGCCATGTGCAGTCGGTACCAACAGTGTTTGGTGAAGCACTGCTGGGATGTACACCTGCAACTCCTGTTAGTAAAGGCCTGAGGCACCAAGGCATGCCTCAGCCGGCTAACTCGCCTCCCAACCTTGGTGCAGAAACTCCTCAGGGGTAAGCAAGTGGTGATCGATTATTCTATTCTGTTGTTTATGGCGTATAATACTTGTCTTCTGTTGACTGGAAGTTATTGGAGAGATGGCTGGGGGAGGGGAGGGGCGGATTTTAGAAATGATGGTAATTTTTTTGCATTCTTTGTGGATAAGGAAAATATATTACTATATTGTTAATTGGCATGAATATATAATTACTTCGGGTTATAGTCTCGCCTCGTTCCTTTGACTGGGTGTAATCCTGGCTTGGGTTGGGGGGGATATCTTAATTCTCTTCATGCTTCCATACATCTTTTTTTTTTAAAGATGGAGAAAATATGTTTGTATATTTTCTGAGGATTAAAACCTTTTTTATAAAAGATTTCAGTATGTGGTTAGAATCTTTTTTTCAGGGGTTCAAAGCGTCTTCTAAAGAGAAGGAGGTATGCTATGGGGTGAGGGTTTGGTAGTCCCGTGTATGGGGAGGTTTGGTGCGTGAGATGCCATTGATTTTTCAAATTGTCAAGCTATAGGAAAGGCCAAGGGCACTTTAAATAAGAGATTGTGGATGTAATTATTTTTTTAATCTCTGGTGGAACAACTGTTTATAACTCTTTGGTATTTAAATGTTTGTAAGGACAAGACTGGCTTTAATAAACCACAGTTTGACAACACCTTCTATAGCCTACCATTATATGAAAGGGTTTGTTTGGTTTTTTTTAAATTTTGATCAAAGCTTCTCTCTTTGTTTCTTTTAATGAATAAGGGAATAAAGTTATAGGAAAGGGCTTGAATTCCCCAAGTTCACATAGGAAGCCTATGTAGAGCCTGAAACAGAGTTCTGATTTTCTGACTCGGGCTGGGCCTTGAACCACAAGACTCTTCTTTGTAATGCAGTGGAACAGGCTTCATACAGGTGTCCTGGGCTGCTTGTGCCACAGAAGGTTGATAGCTACATTCCCAAGTTGTAGTAAACTTCAATTGCTTTAATTGGACTACTTTTTCTCTGAGTGTATTTGGTCATAATCTACTTTTTTCCAATTTAAAGCAGTATCTTATTCCTGATAGCTATGAAGGGCCAACGTAGGCATGTGAAAGTGATTTGGATATTATTATGAGCTGTGCACAGAATCATAGAGAAGTAGGGCTGAAAGGGACCTCCTGAGGTCATCTAATCCAACCCCCTGCCTGAAGCAGGATCCTTGCTATCCAAGCCATCCTATACAAATCTATTGTGTAACTTCTTAACAAAACTACAGTCACCCCTGACATCACATCCACATTGTTAATAAAGATGTTGATGTTGGGCTGAAGAGCTCACTGGCTAAGTTCATGGACGACACCAAGTTATGGGGAAGCGTGGTCATGCTTGAAGTTAGGCTACAGATACGGGCGGACCTAGACGGGGTAGCGCGTTGGGAGGATCAGAACCTGATGAAGTTCAATGTCAAGAAATGTAAAGTGCTCCACCTTGGGACAAGCACCCCCTCCAACACACCTACAGGCTTGGTGGCACCAAACTGACTAGCACCACAAATGAAAGGGACCTGGGGGTAATAATAGACCACAGTATGAATATGAGCCGGCAGTGAGATGCTGTAGCCAGTAGGGCAAAAAATACTGTGGCATGCATCAATTGATGCATCTCCAGCAAAACCAAGCAAGTGATTCTTCTGCTGTACTCAACACTGGTGAGACCACAGCTGGAGTACTGCATCCAGTTTTGGGCACCACACTTTAACAAGGATGTGGACAAGCTTGAGAGAGTCCAGAGAAGAGCCACCCGTATGATCAGAGTCTTACATGGCAAGCCATATGAGGAAAGCGTGAGGGATCTGGGAATCTTCTTTTTTCAGGCTGAAGACTGAGAGGGGATCTAGTAGCAGCTTACTGCTACATTAGGGGAGTACATGAAGGACTCGGTGAGCAACTGTTCACTAGAGCACCTAAGGGGAAAACTAGGAGTAATGGCCACAAACTCTTGGAAGATTGATTCAGGCTCAAAATTGGGAAAAACTTCTTCACAGTCAGGGTGTCCCGACTGTGGATTAAGCTCCCTCCAGACGTGGTGCAATCACCTACCCTGGAAATCTTCAAGAGGAGACTAGACAGTCACCTTGCTGGGGTCACCTGACCTGCAGTTATCTTTCTTGCTAGGTGCAGGGGGCTGGACCAGATGATCTTCCAAGATCCGTTCCGGTCTTACCATCTATGAATAACAGCCTAATCTGCCACAGGTAAATCTCTAGCAAGAAGAAGTACAGCAGCCAATGTCCTGCTACTGTAAAGGTTGTCAGTATATGTTGGAGAGATGCAAGGAAGAGGGCCATGCCCCTTCTACAGAGGAACATAAAAACCCAATCTGACCATAGGATAAAATTCCTTCCTGACCCCAAATGTGGTGATTAGTCTGACCCTGAGTGAAGGGGCAAAACCTTCTATTCAGAAACCTCCAGATTTAAGTCTCAGCAAGAGAATTGGCACACCCCACTCAATTTGCTCAGCCTTGGTTGCAGCCAACACCCAATGCCTCTGAGAAAGGCTTTAAAAACCCCTGATGGGCGTAGCAGCAGGCTGGTGGGGGTTCTCTTCCAGCCCCATGTGGCAGCCAGCAAAGCCCAGAAACATAGGAAATATCCATAGTAGAAACAGGAATAACTATACCCAGGTCATCCCTGACCAATTCCTGTCCAACCTCTTCCTGAACACCTCCAGTGATGAGTCCACAGTTTCCCATGGCAGTCTGTTCCGCTGCCTCGTTGTTCTAACAGTGAAGACGTTTTTTTTCTGACACCCAGTCTAAACCTATTTCCTGCAACTTCAAGCCACTGGTCCATGCCCTGTTTTCTGCAGCATAAGAGAAAAGGCGCTTTCCCCTTTTTTTTATGGCAGCCCTTTCAAGTATTTGAAGATTACTATCATGACCCCTCTTAAGTGCCTTTTCCACAACCTGAATAGTCTTGGCTCCTTTGGCCCCTCCTTGTATGATTTGACTTCCAAGATCTCTCATTCTTGTCACCTGCTTCTGGATCCTTTCTTAACTTTTCTGTGTCCCTTTTAAAAATGCAGAACCCAAAACTGCACACAGTACTCAAGATGAGGTCTAACCAGTGATGGGTAGAGAGGCACTATTGCCTCTTTTGTCTTGCACCTAATGCTTCTGTTGATGCACCCCAAAACCACATTTGTCTTTTGTGCAGTGTGATGCAGCTGCAGACTCGTATTGAGTCTGATTTACCAAGACTCCTAGATCCTTCTCCATAGTCATAGGCGACATGTGGGGGGGGGCATGTGCCCCCCCTGAGATTAGGGCTCGCTGGCTGGGGGCGACGGTCGGTGCTCCTCCTGAGAATGTGGTGGTGTCGAGAGAAGCGCCAGTGGCACTTCCAGTTTGTGATCAGCTGCTGGGGGAACTACCCCTCTCCCATGGTCAGTGATTGGTCCCCAGGATCAGGATGTACCAGTTGCCCATATCCATAGTGCTGCCATCCAGCAAATTGTCACCCATTTTGTGCTTGTATTTTTAATTATTCTTCCCAAGGAGTAGCAACTTGCATTTGTCAGCACTGAACTTCACCTGGTTAGCTTCAGCCCAGCTTTCCAATCTGTTGAGATCCTTCTGTGCTCTAGTCCTCCAGTGTACTCACAGGATTGTGCTCCAGTCCTCCAATGTGCTTACAGTCCTTCCCTGTTTTGTGTCATCTGCAAACTTGCTCAAGAAGCTTTCTGTTTAGTTCTCTAGCATGAGAACAGAGATGGAGAGTTAAAATCTGAAAATCATGCTAAGTTTATGGTACTGGTAGTCTTGCATTCTGCTCAGTTAGCACATTTTATCTGAAGCGCACACTCTCCTTTGTAAACTTGATCCTGCAGTACCATTTAGTTGTTTAATGCAATATACCTGTACTATGCATTGAGCTCAATAATTGCTAAAGCATTTGTTGGATTTGGTTAGTTCCTCTGTGTATGCAGCTCCTTCACACTGCGACAGTGTTAGAGAGAACTCAACTGTTGTGCCTGCAGTTGCCTTCCCTGTTTGTGTGTTTAAAGCCGTGTCCTATGTGCAACTTTTGAATTCTCAGGGGCATTTTTGTTTGTTTGTTTAGCTCTACTAAAATCCATGATTTAAGTTTCTCTTTAGCCCTTAACCCTGGTCCCAAAGGATACCATATTTTCTCACTTAGACCATACCTTGGGTTATAATACACACCTTATTTTTGAAAGGCAGAATGAAGAGAAAAAGATCTTTCCTTGTAGAAACTGGGTAGCAGCAGCAGCTAGGGAGCTGAGCCTGCTTGTTCTGCTCCAGGAGGGTCAGGTGCAGATCTTTCACTTGTGTCCATATCTGGCAGAAATTGTTCTTATCACATTTCTTGAATATACTGTGCATTACAATTTTCAGCAGCTGTTTTGGGCATTGTGCGATTCTTTTTGGGAGGAAAATATAGTAGCTTAAGATGGCTGAACTCATTGGTTTGACTTTTTTGGATATCATACTATCTTTAATATTGCATATTGTACATTTCAGCATCTGCAGACCAAGTCTACCAGAAGCACATCCTTCCAGTCTTAATACTAGTGTTAAAATGCCAAAAGAAGATCCAACTGCCTTTCACACAGAGCTTCTGTCTAAAGAACAAACTAAAAATCTTACTGATCAGAATGGTATCTATACCGCTTTGACGAACCCAGAATCTCCATCTTTGACCGACTCTCACAATAGCAAACCAAGTGACTTGAAAAGCAAATGTGAACCCTTTGTCAGTCCAATGACAAATGCCCCAAAGGAGTGTGTTTCTGTAAAACCAACACAGCATCTTAATAGCTCTTCCAGGTCAATGTCAAGAACCAGTGGAACTTCTGAACTTCAGACATTTTTTGATTGTAATCCCTCAACATCGGATGCCCATTCTGCCCCTTTTACTGAGCCTGGAGTTAAATTGCAGAACAGTTGCAAGGCAAGCCAGGCAGAAAATTCTTCATCTGTATGTTCCTCAATTAAAGGAAACTGTAGTGAATTTCTGTATGAGAGAAATGAAAATGAAGGGATTTCGAATGGAATCGCCAGTAAAGTCCAGGATAATAGTAAGTATGTCTAAGCTTAGGTATCCGCATAGATGTCTAATATTTAAAATTAGACCTTTCAGAAAAATGTGCTTCCTGGATAATGAATTACATGACAGCAATTTTTGTTTGACTTCTTAACTAAATGTCTCTTTCATTTTTGGAAGAGAAGATTAAATAATAAGATTAGGGTTCCCAACAATTATTTTAAATAACACAATCTAGCAGTTGAGTAAAGCTGTATCTGCATGTCTATAGGAAAAAAGCTTGTCACCACAGACTTGTATTCATAACTGGAACACAATTCTTTTTATACGCATAAGAAATAAGATTGGGAAGAAGGGTTGCAAAAGTTAGAATAGACATAAGATATAATATAATATATATAATATAATAGACTTAGATCCTCCATAACACAGTGGGAACCAAATTCTGCAGCAATACTACTAAATTCTGTGGAAACAAGGTCTTCTAGGCTGCTTTGCAGCAAAATGCTGAATCGTAGTATCTGAAGGTGTGTGTGTTGGTGGCATGGTGCGGGAGGGCAGTAACAGAAATTAGCTGGCTCATATGGCTAAGAGGCATTTTCAGACTGAAATTGGCAGGTGGTGCTTTAATTAACATTTCATGCAGTTAAGTACACTTAAAAAAGTCTAACATCCTGGGGCTTAGTTATTCAGGAAGGGGTGAATCATATAGATGTAAAAAAAGTGAGGCTCTAACACTGCCAATAACTCTTCTGAAGAAGCTTATGCTCTTTGATCAACTCTTGGACTCTCTCTGTTGAGGTCCCTTCCAACCCTAGCTTCTGTGAATCTATGAAATGCAGTGTAAAATATTTGATTTTTTTCAACTCCAGTAGAGAATTTAGCAGAAATGCATAAGGCAGGCAAGCGTGTGATTTGAATGCATTTTTTTTAGTCATTCGGATTCACAATCTGCACCTGCTTTTCCTGCAGTAATTGTTCGGAAGTCAATTTTGGCAGATGCCAGTAAAGTTAAGAAGCTGCAGCAGAGTGGGGAAGCATTTTTACAGGATGGTTCCTGCAATAACATTGCACCTCACTTGCATAAGTGCCGGGAATGTCGCCTGGACAGCTACCGGAAAAACAAAGAGCAAAGGGACTCCACTGTCTTCTGCAGATTCTTTCACTTCAGGAGGTGAGTTGAGTTTTCATGTATGTGTATGATGATGTTCTGCAAATGGGTTTTATGAGACTAGGGCTGATCTTGCACGGTTGTTGGTTGTAGCTGTGTTGGTCTAAGGACATAGGCAGGCAAGGATCTTTGGGTAGGTGTGATATCTTTTATTAGACCAACTAAATGGTTGGAAAAAGTTCTTTGTAAGCCTTCGGGCACAAACACCCTTTGTCAGGAGATCTCGGGGAAACCTTGGGATGGAGGATTCTCCCACTACGTTACAAAGTATTGACTTTTTCTGGACATGTAGTGGCAGAAATACAGCCCTGACAGCTACAGGGAAGGGGCAACAGAAAGAGGAAGCAAGGGAAAAGGGTAACATAAAAGCAAAGGACTTTAAGAGCAATATTTTTTTTAACTTGTGGTTTTATGTCTGAAAGGCAGCTTTTTAATATGTTGCAACGTTACTTGTCTCATGTGAGATTGTGGTAAAAAAATCAAACAATGCTAGCTTATCTTGCCAATAATATCAGTTGTTTTAGAAGTCTTGTCAAGTAGACCTTTGAAAAAGAGGTCTTGTGCAGTCTTTCTGCACACATGGAAAAGTATCATGGTGCTATGGAAAAGTGTTTAATTCATAGGTAAAGCTTTCTTGGCCAGGGACTGGAGGGCAAGTATTTCCTCCATTGTACAAAACCTGCATTGGAAATTGTCACTTTACTTCAGAAGCAGCTATCTTGAACTGTTTCATATATGGGGTGTATAAATTGTTTCAAAATAAGCAGTCTGATTTTCTTTTTTGTTGGTAGTTTTAACAGCATTTATTCTGAACTTCCTACAGGAAAATCTGAATAAAGTATAAGTTGGAAAGTAAGGGTTAATCGTTTCTATTGGGCTTCTTTCAATGCAAGTTGTGATTACGGTTAATTAGTTTAGGAATATTCTATTTTGTTTAAGTTTGAGTTAACAGTGCACAAATTCTGGCATTTAGTACAATGAACAGTCTTTGTTTCCTACAGCCTTAAAGGGTCATATTTTTGCAAACATATTTGAGACCTGTTGGTTTTGATTTTTAAGATCCAAGCAAAAACTAACGTTCTGTATTTCTTTCCAAACTAGCAGGGTTTAATTACACTAAACTGTTATAGTAGTGAGCAGTTGATACTGATTAATAGTAATCATTGAACTGCTTAGCGTTGTTGATTAACATGAACACACAAATTAACATGCTGATCAAAATGAATGGAAATGAACTAATAGAGCATGTGATTGTTTTCCCCTTCTCCAGGCTTCAGTTTAATAAACATGGGTTGTTACGTGAAGCAGGTTTCTTAACTCCCAACAAATACGACCCCGAGGCTATTGGCTTGTGGCTGCCACTGGCAAAAAACGTTATGGGTCTAGATCTGGACACTGCAAAGTATGTTTTAGCCAACATTGGAGACCACTTCTGCCAGCTGGTGATATCTGAAAAGGAGTTCATGTCTACTATAGAACCACACAGTAAGAATAACTCTTTTGTAAAACAAAATAAAGGACTTGTAAAATAAGTCTTTCCATCCTTCATGGAAAGGGATTGTGACACTCTGGTTTTGCTAGTGAGACTTAATACTTTAATTCTCAGTGGAGGGAAGCAGTACTACTAGCCTTACGGGTGCAACTATACAGTATTAATGAACCCTAATCATCATTCAGGCGTTCTAAATTCCCTTTGCTGAAAAGAAACAAAATGGTTCCTGTACTCTTACTCTGAATTGGTCTGGCAACCCCTCCTGTTCCAGAGAGAGGCTAGAAGTGCAGAAGGTAAAAGATGCTTTCCATGCTCTATATTTATCTGTTGCCTGTGTATAATCAGTCAGGCTTTCCAACTTAGTGATGAATAGCTGTGCTGGACCAGCACAGGTGAATGGAGTGGTGTCCTTTTCTCGTGCATCAAGTCTGAATCTTGCTTATTGAGTTCCATGCTGGCTACTTGACCTCAGCGGGGCAGGATCAAGTCCTCATAAAATAGTTAAGTTTCAGTCAGGTTCACTGCTATGACCTCCTGGGAGGCGCAGCAATGAAAAGAGAATTTAAGTGATAACCTAGCCTGGAAATATTTTTATTGCACCATCAGCATGCTTTTCAGTTTGAAAAAACAAAAATAAGGGGCTCCATTAGTTTCTACACAGTAGCTCTTCAGGGTAGAATTACAGTTAAACTGTGTGTGCGTGGGGGGGGCGATGTTCTTCTCCCTGTAGTTATCGTTGTGTAGTGAGAGGTGTGAGAGGATGGTTGGTTGCCTGGCTTCTCTTGTATGTTTTATATATGGATGTCATCACCATATATTTGGTACTCTTAACGGCTGTGCTTGTCCTCTCTCTACTAATCGGCCTCTCTAGGATTTATTTGTGTTCTAAAACTAGCATGGATTTGGACTTAAGGTGTATTTTCAGTTTCTGAAGCAGGTCCTGTTTAGACTCGTTGAGGGTCTTATCTAAGCTCTATATGATCACGGCGTTATCCTGCACCTTTTGCAATTGATGAGACTTCTGGTATCGATTCCAGCAGTAACTACAGAAACCTGACCTTCCAGGTTGAGAGACAAAACCGAACTTTGTATTGATTCTTAAGCCTCTGTTGGCAATGGTTTAAAACTCCCCAGTTTGAGGTGCATACAGAATGTGATGAAATGATGTGATTGAAAGTTGTTGCCGTTCTTTTGGAACTAGCTTCACAAATCGCTTGTTTTGCTAAATATTTATTGTGCGTGTTGAAAATTCAAGCTGTTTTAAACCTAGTTGTGGGCTTATGAATTCTTCCTGAGGGATGTGAGAGAGTTTGACAAGTGCCAGTCATTCCTATCCTGGACCTTTCTTTTTCAGGTCACTTATGTACAAGTATAATAAGCTAGACACGGATAGGAAATTAAGACCGTGGATCCATTGATTGCCACTTGATATGACAATGCTAGCGTGTGTTGCACTATTGAAATCAAGCATGGTCACAGTAACTAAACTATAGACAACTATTCCATTATGTCTAACATACTAACTTATATTTGTACTATCACTTACCTCAGAGCAGGTAGCCTGGAAGCGTGCTGTCCATGGGGTTCGAGAAATGTGTGATGTCTGTGACACAACAATTTTCAACCTTCACTGGGTTTGTCCCAAGTGTGGTTTTGTAGTATGCGTGGATTGTTATCGGATGAAAAAGAAAAGCTTACACCAAGGTAACACTTTTCTCTTTAACGAAAACTTGTGTTTTGAACAGTTGAGTTTAATGGAAGAAGGGACTTGCTGGAAATCATTTTATAAATGTGTAATCTGTATTTTGTTGAAAGAAGAAATGGGGGTGTTGGTTTGGGGTAGATGTGTGTGTTTGGGTTTTTTCTTATTAAACAGTCAGTCAAAATGTTAATTTGCTTTCAGATGGTGTATCTGAGACATTCAACTGGTTTAAATGTGTGAAGGGTCAGTTGCATGAACCAGAGAGTCTAATGCCTACACAGATAATTCCTGGAAAAGGTATTGTAATTATTTATGGAAGTGTGTGCAAGAATACTAAGCTTTCTGTTTGTTTGCAAATGATAGGGCCTGATTCAATGCCTGGGAAGTCAGACTTCATGAGCATTGGGTTTGGTCTTTAATAGATACTTGAATAATGTTGCGATTTGAGTAATACAGGCTGGTAAATGGTCAAAAAGCATATTTGCAGTCTGGCTGTACAATTTTCATCTTGCATTTTATACAGATGACTCCAGTTGGCATGTTAGTGTTTCTTTGATAGTTTAAATAGAAGTTGTAAAACTAGAGCGATGCAAATAAATCTGTTCTGCAAATGCTTGTTTCTTCTTTATCTTTGAATTGTAGCATATGCAATATAGGTGAATTCTTGATATCGTTTACACTTGCTTTAGCTATGAGTTCATTAATGATTTCTCATTTTAGCTCTCTATGACGTTGGTGACATTGTTCACTCTGTAAGAACAAAATGGGGAATAAAAGCAAATTGTCCTTGTGCAAATAAACAGTTCAAGGCACTATCAAAGCCGACCTTAAAGGAGGATGCAAAACAGGTACTGCTTCTGACTTTTTATGATTTTTTTTTTTTTTTACTATCTTCTGTAAAATATGGGCAAGACTGCAAAAGTGTTGTGTGTTGGCCTAATGCTGCCCCATTGAAGACAGTGGTTGATTTCTGTAACGAGTGGAGTTTAGGCCAATACTGACCACTTCTGAAAATCCTGCTTGGCAGTTTTGGCTTATGCATGTATACTTTTCCTACTTCAGCTTCCCTCAGTGTATGGACAGATGTATTTGGAACATTCTCAGTGTTGCACTTTAAACCCCAAGAGTCTAGACATGCACGCTACTTCAGACCGGTTTACCTTTCCTGGAATGTTTCAAAATCACACCAGGAAAATCTGATATTGTTTTGAGCCAGTCCTTGAACCAGTTCTCTTATGTGCAGACACAGAACATTACATACCTGGATGATTGACCAGACATTAGGTATCCCAAACTGCACTGCTCCTCACTGCCCCTCAACCCCCCATTCCAAAACCTATGCAGGACAGCAGGGCTGCCCTGGGATGCAGCCAGGACTCTGTTGCCCAAAGATCTAAACCTATGCAGGACAGCAGGGCTGCCCTGGGGTGCAGCCAGGACTCTGTTGCCCAAACATCCATTGCCCACAGAGACCACAGTCTGTAGGGGTGGGGAAGCAAAAAGCCTCCGTGGCAGTTTCACTTCCCTGTTGGGGGGGGGGTCCCAGGCTTAATTGGAAGAGGGAGTAGCCAGGGGGAGGGGGGCTTTGTGGCCCCCTCTTGTGCTGGGTGGATGATTGTGCCTGTTAACACCTGTGGGGGGCTTGAACAAAGCTGTTGTATAATGCACATTTCATAGAAGAGAATGAGCATGGAATTGGCAGCCAATGTGAAGTGGAATAGCCTGTTAGGCTGCTTGCGGAGCTCTAAAAAAATCCCCAAACAATCCCCAAGCTTTACTGAAAGAAGCAGCATGTTATTTCAACCCAGCTCTGCAGTGTCTGTATAGACCAGGCGCTTCAGCGGGGCTTCTCAGCACTTTTATCTAAAGCTGAGTCAACTGGCTATTAGATAAAAGTGCCAGAAAAGTCCCACTAAAGTGCCTGGTCTATACAGATGTCGGGTGAGTTGGATCCATCTAATACACTGCCTTTTCTGGGTATACTTTGGGCTTGCTGCAGGAGTGCATCAAGTTTAAAATGCTAGTTTTTCATGTCTGCAAATAGCTTTAATTGTTCCTTGCCTTCTGTGCTGCACTCTTGCAGCCAGCCCTGCCCTGCAGGTTGCACCCTGCATGCACATATCTCTGTGGCATTGCAAGGTACTTGAACAGCTTTCCAAGGAAAGTCTTTTCTAAGCCCCAGGTTGAGACTGGGAAGTCCCAGAGTACCCAGTTCGACCCTCCCCATCCCCAAATGAAACCACATGTGTTGTCGTCCTCTCCACTTCCCCCAGACCTGGTCAGCTAATCGGTGACATTTTTGGAACGGTTCAAGTTACCTTTATCTGTACCCTCATTAATGACAGAAGACTGGCATGCAAAAAGGAATAAATGGTTCAGAATTCTTGAAAGCAGAATTCATGTGAAATTCCTAGAAAATGAAAAACCTGTTTGCCTTGAGGATTCTAAAAATTAAGAAAAGAATAATATAAGGCAGTGTAGCTAATTTTAGTCTTAATGGCCATGACAGGAAAAATTGGCTGTTGGTGGTAGTTGAGTGCATTTTGTTTACAGTAACCAGACTAAACTTTTAGTGAACATGAATGCTGTTTTCTTTAACTAAAAGTAAATATAGCATCCATTTATGAATGACTGAAATCTGCAAACCAGTACCTTTTTTGGAATTCATAGTAGCCTAAAATAATTGCTAAAAAAGATTAAAGGTAATAGATTGATCTTCAGTAGAAATCAGGTGTTTCATAAAAGCTGAAGTATGGGTGTTCTGGGGGTTTTGTGAACTGAATTGGGGCAGGGGGGTGTTTTTGTATTTTTCCTTGCAAAAGAATTGGGAGCTGTAATTGTGCTGCTGTGTGTGGGTTCCTCCCCTTCCTTCCTAAAGGAGGATGTCTCTTTTAATATAAGTCTTCACTTTATTTTGCAGAATTTAGTACCTGGAGAAAAATCCACCCATCTGCATAATTTTGTCGTAGGCCCACTAGGAACTAGCTGTGATTCTCCTATAAAACCAATGGTTGGAAGTAAACTAGTCTCTTCAGTTAATACGTCTTCCTTAAATTGGCTGGCTGGCTTAACAAGTGGAAATGTGAATAAAGAAAACAAAGGTAAAGTTGTGAAAAACAAAAGCCTTGCATTACTATCAGTATTTAATGATCTAGTTAGTCCTATCGGCAGGATTTACTAAAGCTGTCCCTACTTACTGGGGTAAGGGTTTCACAGGACAGGCCCTAACTAACAACTCATTGTCTTGTGGAGGTGTCTTTATTGCTTAGGCATATCTTGAAAATTTTACTCAAGTCAGTTTTTGGAAATGTGATTTAGACTTCTAGGTCTTCTGCGCATTTTCAAAAACATTTTTTCTTGGACACTTCAGAAAACTATATGCTCTAGGCTACAGCCATCCAGCAGGAGGAATTTAATCAAGTTTTTTTTTAATTTACTTAATCTGGCACAGTACATGAATTGCAGCTTTGAGGAAGAGAATAGCTTTTCCTTCCTTATCCCTCCTTCCCCAGGAAATACAAGTCTCAACCTTTTATGGACTCAAGGCACCTTTAGACTCAAGTTACTCTGTAAGTTTGTGAACTGAGTGGCACCCAATTTCAAAAACCAATTTATATAATACAGTGCTTATCTCTTTGCAGAGGGGCTGGGGGATCAGTCAGGTAGGAACAAACCTGAGCCTGTGCTAAATTCTTTCTGTCAAACTTCTTCAAAAGATCTAGTGGCACCCCAGGGTGCCACAGTACTCTGGTTGAGAATAAGTGGCCTACCATCATGAGCCCTGGGTTGCCCTAGAACTGGGAGCTGTTCCATGCTGCCTTGCCCTCTGGGACAGGGGCAGGAGTGGGAAGTAGGGAAGGAAGGGGAAACCTAGAAACCTTAGCTGCTAGTGCAGTCATGGAGAAGGCCAAGTGGGAGCCTAGTGGGTAAGGGAGGAGGGGATGTAGAGGCAAAACTTAACCCCTTGTGGACTGCATATTGCCTGTGGGCTGCTAGTTGGCCAGCCATATCTTAGTGATCAGAAGCATAGTCAATTTTGCAAATCTGTTAAGTGTCATGTTGTTTTACTAGCCTGGGCTTTTGGTAATGGGAAGACTATCTGCTGGTGTTAATAGTGAACTCGTTTCTATTTTATACACTAACTAGCACTTTTAAAAAAAATTGCTTAAGCGGTAGTATCTTGCATTGAACCTAGCTGCATTGTAATTTGGCAACAGAGTATATAAGAAACTGGCTACCTTTTTAAGGTGCATATGTTTACATTTATATTAAATACAGGGCTTCAGATTCTGGCACATAGTTGCATGGGTTCAAACAACAATCCTTGTTTCAGTGGAGGCTTTTTCCCTTTTTCAGAGAAGGTCCTACCTTCTGCCTTAAAGAATGAACACAAACCTCTTCAGTCCATCCCCACATTTGCAAAGCCAACAACAGCCTTGCAGACGTTCAACAGTGCAATATTGACTCCCATGAGCAACAACAACACAGGTTTCCTGCGGAACCTATTGAACTCCTCCGGAGGAAAGGTATCCCAGGGCTTTGGCATTACTTTACTTTTCTTGTAGTTGTGAAGCCAGATGTTCCAGTTTGTCCCAGCTGTGCTGATCTAATCTCACAAGGCATGTGCCACAGTAAATAAACAAGGAGAATAAAAAAGGAAGAGATAATTTAGTTGGAAAAATCACATTTATCTGTCAGATGCATTCATGCTGCAGGCCCCCATTGCAGCCTTTCTGGAGTACAGCCAGTGGCCCACGCTGCCATTAATCCTTGCTTTGTAAAGGACTTTGAGCCATGCAGTGCTTCTAGATGGCCCCTAGCTGAGAGATGCAGCCCATTCACTGATTAATGTGCATTCAGGCAATGTCTGAGAGCTTTCCAAAGGAACCCTCAACTGGATCTGAGTTGGCTTCCTCTTGAGGGCAATTTCCTTGAGTAAAGAGCATGGATTGTAGGCTGCTCAACTCCATGTATGTAGGTATAAAGTGTGTGTAATATACTTACTTTTGTGGATTGAAAGCTCCCTGGGCTTCACCAGTGAAACCTCACTGACTTCCATGCCGTAATAGAAATAAATCCTTGCTAGATGCCATGCCTCATGGACTTCTGCAGCTTTGCCCAAGTGGAACTAAGAGCCAAATTTTACTTATGCTAAAATACTGTAGAGGAAAACTAAGCTGTATTGGGAAGGTTTAGGAATAGCACATCTTAGTCGAACCTTCCACCCCAATGCAAATGACCCTTGAGGACCCTTCCAGCCCTAGGATTCTTTTGAGAGAAGAATATTCTGCTCCCTACCCAAAGTATAACTCTTGGCTTAGGGGAAAAGGTTGGAAAGTAAAAAATGTGTTGGCAAAAACACAACTGCAGTGTTACATTTTTTGCAGACCAAACAGCATCTTGACAAGTGGCAAGACAGCACTGAGGCAAATGTTAACATCTTTTCCTTTCTCTTACTAAATTCAGACTGAGAATGGCCTCAAGAATACACCCAAGGTCCTTGATGATATTTTTGCATCTTTGGTGCAAAATAGAACAGTTACAGATGTGCCTAAGAAGCCTCAAGGATTGACTATAAAGCCTACCATAATGGGCTTTGATACTCCCCACTATTGGTTATGTGATAACCGCTTGCTGTGTCTCCAAGATCCCAACAACGAGAGCAACTGGAACGTTTTCAGGGAATGCTGGAAGCAGGGGCAGGTAATGTCTTATACACATTGGCTGCTTACAGACATTAAAAAACCCAGTGCTTTACTTTAAACTTGGTGTGCCTCTGTGTCGAGCCTAGCACATGCCTAGAAGAGGTATTGCATTAGTTGGATCCGACTTGCCCAACGTCTGTATAATCGGGTGCTTTAGTGGGATTTTTTGGCATTTGTATCTAACAGCTGATTGAAGCACCAAAAAGCCCTGCTGAAGTGCCCGATCTATACAGATGTTGCAGAGCCAGGTCGAAGTAATGTGCTGTTTCTTCCAGTAAACCTGGGGGGAGGAGGGGCGTGTTAAAAACCTCTATAAGCAGCCATCTTGTTCCTATTTCTGACTGGCTTTGATTCTCTTCTGGTGAGAGGGATAGTATTGCCTGCCTAGGTTTTATAATAATATAATCACTGGTCTCTGAGCACTAGTCACCAGAAAGATCTTTAGGAAGTAGTTTCTAGTCATAGAGCCTACAGCTTCTCAGAACCAAGGCTGAACATCTGGCAGCGACTGGTATTTCCCTTCACCCTTTCTGTTTAGTAATTCAATGGGTGGTATGCTGCTTTGTCAGAAAGCATTGTGGGTATAATAATCCCTAACTGTCTCTGTCATATGGCTGTTAAATACATTGAGTAATATGAAATGCCTTGATCTTTAGAATTTAGTTCATGTATCAAAATAAATGCACAGGATATTTTAATGGATAAATCTTATTGAAATAGATTGGTGGCCCCTATTGTGATTTTGGTTTCCTAGACCAGATGTTGGCTGTCCATCACGAGGCTTTGTACCATTGCTTATAAGCAACTACAGCAGTTCCTTTTAATGTTACGTGCATGTTATTGGGGAGTGGATTATATACTAAAATACTTGCCACAGACTGAGAAGTCTGGGAGCCTCTTTG
This sequence comes from Alligator sinensis, assembly GCF_000455745.1. Classification (NCBI taxonomy): domain Eukaryota; kingdom Metazoa; phylum Chordata; order Crocodylia; family Alligatoridae; genus Alligator; species Alligator sinensis. The sequence goes on along the minus strand of NW_005842333.1, from coordinate 654,757 downwards.
GTCTCACTTCTGAAAAACTGGTTGCTCAGCAGGCAGGCTCTCGGATGTTGCCCTGTGACCATATTGTGTCTCACGGAATACTCTTTTCTTTGGAAGAGTCTAAATGTATTTTGAAAGATTTGCTGCTTTTGTTTTCTGAGGCAACATAGGAGTGAATTAAGATGTTGCTACTGGTGTCTTCTCTGTTTCCCTCCAGCATGGAGAGTGTCACCTTAAATCAGCACAGTATTTAAATTTCTCTCTCTTGGAAGTGAACAACACCCCTGAAAACAGGAACATGCTACGTAATTCTAGCACAGCAGCCTAATTCAGCAAAGTCTACTCACTTGTACTCTAAAAATACCAGTGTCCAGGGAAAAAATTGACAGAAGATAACAATTTATCACCCTAAAAGAAAAAATACTCTTTTTTCCAGATTAAATTTGGCAGTCTAGCATTTGTTGTCATAACTCCTATACTCTGAAGCTTTGCCTAAATCTGTATGTAGTTTTAAAAATCAGAAAGCCTCTTTACAAAGAATATTTTTAATTTTCCTTTAATGCTTACTTATTTTTTTAATAGCCTGTAATGGTGTCTGGAGTGCATCACAAATTAAACCCGGAGCTGTGGAAACCAGAGTCCTTCAGAAAGGAATTTGGCCAGCAGGAAGTAGATCTGGTTAACTGCAGAACCAATGAAATTATCACAGGAGCTACAGTAGGGGACTTCTGGGATGGATTTGAAGACATTCAAAGTATGCAGTATGAATTCACTTCTTTGCTATTGTGTTGGATAGAGGGTACTAAAAGCAGAGGCATGACTGATGGACCTGGTATCCAGGGCAAGCCACTCCTGCAGGGGGTAGCACCACTGGCATTTATACCGGGCAGTGCGTTTTGCTAATTGCCCAAAATTTGGAAGGAAAAGGAGACAATTAGGCTTAATTTATCACACTGCCACAGCTGGCCACACCATCGCCACCTCCCCCTGCAGCAGTGGCTTCTCCTGGAAGTAAGCTGGTACCAACCTCATGTGGGTTCCTTTATATGGTGACTGCCAGACCCTCTGCCTCTATTTTGGTATCTCTTCCCACTCCTCTTTAGTGCCCAGGGACTTGTGCCCTACTCACCTACCTGTAGTTGTGCTACTGGCTAACAGCATGATGAACAGGCACTTCCATTTTTGCTGCTGGCTTTAATCTGTACTGGCAGGCTTTGGGTGAAAGAATAAAACCAACTTGCATTGGTCAGTTTGCTGTTGTAAACTCCATAGTAGTTTGTTTCCTGTAGACACACAGCTATCCAGAGCACCTTGCTACTGGATGGCGGAGCTGGCAGTAACCTGTTGGCATTGAGAATGGGCTGTGGAATGACAGACTCAAGTTGAAGACACATGGCCCAAACACTAGTGTATAGTTCTTCCTGATTCTTCCAGTGGGTAACATTTTTATGCTAGAATACTGATTTACCAGTGGTAAAGTGCTGGGTGTCCCATGTCTGCTCCACATTTTATGCTGGTACAAAAATAGATTACACTGGTATAAATGTATGTGTCTGGACCCTTTACTTGTGGTGGGATAAACTAGATCAGGGTTTTTCAACCCATGGGTCGCAGGAATATATGAAAGGGTCATGAACAAACTTTAAAAATGGGTTTTCTTTTAAAGGAGAAAAATGTGGGAAACTGTGGCTTTTCCCTTGCAGGCTGGCAGAGTTTCAGCCTGCAGGGGGCTGCTTGGGGCCCTCCCATGCCCCACACACCCACCCACTGCCCCATATGCTGGGGGCAGCAGGTCGGGAGTGAGGGGCACTGGATTGGGACTGGCCATTGATGTTTACAAGTGGGTCCTGGTACAAAAAGGTTGAGAATCACTGGACTAGATGACCTCCAGAGGTCCCTGCCAACCCTCATTTTCTGTGAACGTATGATTTTGTTATCTGCTCTGGCTGGCTTGGAACTGCTAGGAAGGTTTTCCATAGCAAAGTGCACTGATGTGATTTTTTTTTTCTTTCTTCCCAGTCCTCAGCTTGTGTGCTAGGATGGAAAGGTGCCATTAAACAATTTTGTATTCTGGTGTCTTTAGACTAGCCCAGAGAGAGGTTCTCCGGGTAAGCACTTTGAGGAAGTTGGGGCGCTCCCCTAGCTTAATGAAACCATCCTTTTGTTGTTTGCCCAACTAGTTGAGTAGAACCTGAAATGCAACATGTCTAAGCGCTGACAAGGTGGAACTGGCCAGTCCAGATCTATCAGTATTTAGAAAGTACCTCCTGCAAAGGAGGTATCTATTTGCTGTAGCAGATACTGGACTCTGAACACCAGGTGTCAGGAGAGCTCTGAAGACCTGCTGTACTTTCTAGGCAAAGACTGAAACTGTTCAGAAAGCCAGTGACATTGTTGGGGTTTTGTTTTGTTTTTTTATAAAGGCCATGTCTGAAGCACTCCATTATGGCTGTATGGAGTGCTGTACCTTATAGTTCAGAAGTAGTGTAGCACTGAGGGCATTCCAGCAAGCTCTGCCTCTCTGGAGAGCTTAATGTGGGTGCTGTGCATGTGCCAGTAAATCACTTATACTGCTTCCAGTTTGTTGGGAGACGGTGAGTGCAGAGGGGGCATATCGTGTCCAGTGTCAGTCCAGTAATCATTAGCTTTGTACTAGTGGTGTAGACCTGCCCTAGGAACCAGTGCAAAGGGAATGTAGTTCTGTTTGGCGCACAAAGTGGATTAGGCTGGTATTGTTAAATGCCAGCGGGGCGTCAGTGCCCCAGAGCTCTGTTTGCTATATGAGAACTAAAATGCTCTGCATGCAGCTCCCTCAGCTTGGTCCCTAGAGCTGATGTTATCGTAGAAAATGAGGGTTGGAAGGGACCTCCAGGAGGTCATCTAGTTCAATCCCCAGCTCAAAGCATACCCAACTAGATCATCCCAGCCAGGGCTTTGTTGAGCCAGGTCTTAACCTCCAAAGATGGAGATTCCACCACCTTTCTAGGTAACCTGTTCCAGTGCTTCCCACCATCTCTTGGTGAGAGGTTTTTCCTAATACCCAACCTCAACTTCCCTTGCTGCAACTTGAGACCATTGCTCCTTGTTCTGTCATCTGTCACCACTAGGAAGAGTCCATCTCCATCTTCTTTTGAACCCCCCACTCCAAGTAGATGAAGGCTGCTATCAAATCCCCCCTCAGTCTTCTTTTCTACAGACCAAATAAACGCAGTTCCCTCAGCCTCTCCTCATAAGTCATGTGCCCCAGTCCCCTAATCATTTTAATTGCCCTCTGCTGGACTCTCTCCAACTTGTCCACATCCTTTCTGTAGTGGGGGACCCAAAACCGGACACAGTACTCCAGATGTGGCCTCAGCAGTGCAGGATAGAGCCGAATAAACACTTCCCTTGATCTGCTGGCAATGGTCGTACTAATGCAGCCAGTATGCCGTTAGCTTTCTTGGCACACTGTTGACTGATATCCATCTTATTGTCCACTGTAACCCCCAGGTCCTCTTCTGCAGAGCTGCTGCTTAGCCAGTCAGTCCCCAGCCTGTCCCGGTGCATGGGATTCTTCCCTCCTAAGTGCAGGACTTTGAACTTGTCCTTCTTGAACCTCGTGAAATTTCTTTTGGTCTAATCCTCCGATTTGTCTAGGTCACTCTGAATCCTAGCCCTACCGTACTGCATATCTGCTACACCTACCAGCTTGATGTCATCTGTGAACTTGCTGAGGGTGCACTCCATCCCATCTTCCAGATCATTAATGAAGATATAGAGCAAAACCAGCCCCAGGACTGACTCCTGGGGCACTCCGCTTGATACCAGCTGCCAACTAGACATTGAGCCATTGACTACTACCTGTGGATCCTGGCAATCCAGCCAGCTTTCTTTCCACCTTACAGTTCATTCATCTAAACCATACTTCCTCATCTTGCTTGCAAGAATGCTGTGGGAGACGGTACCAAAAGTCTTCTTCAAGTCAAGATATAGTATATCCACTGGCTTTCTCAGCATCCACAGAGCCAAGACCTGCTCAATGATTTTTCTGGGGACTGAGGTGAGACTGACCGGTCTATCATCCCCTGGATCCTGCCTTTTCCCTATCTTAAAGATGGTCACTATGTTTGCCCTTTTCCAACCATCTGTGACCTCCCCTGATTTGCCATGAGTTTTCAAAGATAATGGCCAGCAGCTCTGCAGTCACATCAGCCAACACCCTCAGCACCCATAGATGCATTGCATCCAGCCCCGTGGACTTGTACAAGTTCAGCTTTTTTAAACAGTCCCTAACCTGTTCTTTCACCACTGAGAGCTGGTCACCTCCTCCCCAAACTCTGCTTCCTGGTGCAGTAGTCTGGGAGCTGACCTTGTCTGTGAAGACTGGGGTGAAAAAGACATTGAGCACTTCAGCCTTTTCTTCGTATCTGTCACTAGGTTGCCTCCCCCATTCAGTAAGGGACCCACACTTTCCCTGACTTTCCTCTTGTTGCTGACACTTGTAGAAACTCTTCTTGTTACCCTTCACATCCCTTTAGCTGCAACTCCAATTGCACTTTGGCTTTCCTGATTTCATCCCTGCATGCCCAAGCAATATTTTTATACTTCTCCCTAGTTTGTCCAAGCTTCCACTTCTTGTAAGCTTCCTTCTCGTGTTGAAGCTCACCAAAGAGTTCTCTGCTAAGCCAATCTAGTCGCTTGCCACATTCGCTAGTCTTCCTGCACATCGGGATGGTTTCTTCCTTTGCCTTCAGTAAGGTTTCTTTAAAATACAACCAGGTCTCCTGGACTCCTCTCCCCTTCGGACTGGCCTCCCATAAGTCCCCTGAGGGAGTCGGTCTACTTTTCTGAAGTCCAGGGTCCATACTCTGCTGCTCTCCTTTCTTCTTTTTGTCAGGATCCTGAACTCGGTCATCTTATAGTCACTGCTGCCCAACTTGCCATCTGCTTCTGTATCCCTCACCAGTTCTTCCCTGTTTGTGAACAGTAGGTCAAGAAGAGCATGGCTCCTAGTTAATGTCTCCAACACTTGCAGCAGGAAGTTGTCCCCAATACTCTCCAAAAACTTCTTGGATTGCCTGTGCACTGCTGCATTGTCCTCCCAGTAGATGTCAGAGTGATTGAAGTCCCCCATGAGAACCAGGGCCTGTCATTGGGAAACTTTGCTGTTTGTCTGAAGAAAGCCTCATCTACCTCAGCCTCCTGGTCTGGTGGTCTATAACACACACCCACCACAACACCAGCCTTGTTGTTGTCGTCCCCTCTAACCTTAGGCCTGTTGAAAGTCTCTGGGTTATCTCCAGGTTTCATACTGGAGCTCTGAGCGGTCACACAGCTCTTTTACATACAGTGCAACTCCTCCTTCTCTCCTCCCCTGCCTGTCCTTCCTGAACAGTTTATACCCATCCATAATGGTGCTCCAGTCACGCGAGCTGCCACCAAGTCTCTTTATTCCAATCACGTCATAGTTCCTCGACTGCACAAGGACTTCCAATTCTTCCTGCTTGTTTCACAGGCTCTGTGCCTTTGTGTACAGGCACCTGAGGTGACTAGCCAATTGCCCTACTTTATCAGGAAGAATGAAGTCTCCCTTGTAGTCCCCTCCTGCTTCTGCTTTCTCCACTCCCCCACTTGCCTCAGAGCTTTGTTCTCCATCCCCCTGCGAACCTTGTGTAAATCCTTCCTCACTAGGTTAGCGAGCCTGTCTGCAAAGATGCTCTTCCCTCTCTTCATCAGGTGGATCCCATCTCTTCCTAGTAATCCTTGGAACAACATCCCATGGTTGAAGAAGCCAAATCCCTGCTGGGGACACCACCTGAGCAGCCATGTGTTGATTTGCAGGATGGGGGTCCTTCCCCTTGACTGGAAGGATTGAGGAAAACACCTGTGTCCCCCTCCCCTTCATCCTTGCACCCAGAGCCTTGGAGTTGCTCTTCATCTGCTCAGGGTCATCCCTGGCAGTATCATTGGTGCCCACATGGATGAGCAGCATGGGGTAGTAGTCAGAGTGTTGGACGAGTCGTGGTGGTCCTTCCATGACATCTTGGATCCAGGCAGGCAGCAGACCTCTCTAGACAACAGGTCAGGCCACCAGGTGGATCCCTCCATCGTTTCATCTTTGGAGTAGTGGTCTCAATCCTCCCCACCTTGGGGATTCCTGGCCTGCTCTCTTCCACCACTGGAATGCACTCCTTCTCCTCTGCTGCTAGCACTCCATATCTGTTCTCTGGGCAAACCACTGTACGTGGGGGTGACTACTACTTGCTGCCAGCTCCCCCTTCCTGGGACTCCATGCCCTCTTCCTTTTCTAGCACCACCTCTGGCAGTCCATCCTCCACAGTCCTAGAGGTTTCCTCCAGCATGGAATTGATGAAGTTGTCATGGTGGAGGATGCTTCAGAGCCTTGCTACCTCCTCCTGTAACTCTCTTGTCTTCTCCCTGAGGGACAAGAAGGCACTGCTCGCATTGTAGGCACTCCCCCACCTGCCTGACACGGAACGGAATTGGCAAGCCGCAGTCTGCACAGCACCAGAGCAGGACCTGGGTGGAAGCCTCAATGGCATGTAGTCCTGTCTGGACAGACACCTCACAGTTTGAAGCAGAGAAAGAGCTGGAAGTGTTAGTGGGTCTGGGATTGCCATGACTCTGGGTCTTTTCATCTGTTGCCTCTTACTTCTTGCTTCTCTTTCCAAGCAGATCTTTCCTAGCAAACTCCTCTGTAGCTGACCTGTTTGCTGTTCCCTCATCTGAAGGGTTCCTTTTTCCCTGCAGCCTCTTTCTGCTCAGCAAGCATACAATTGAAGGAATGAAAGAGTTTCCAAGCAAGCTCCCCCTTGCTCTGGACTCTGGTTAAACAAGGGGCTTAAATCTTGGTCTAGCTACTGAATTTTAGCTGCTAAAATAACTGTAGGTTAGTCCTAATTACATTTTAAAAAAGGATCTTACCTTTCAGGCTCACCTTCAAAGAGAGGGGTGGCAAACTGACCTGCGAACTGCTTGCAAACTGTCCTATTTGCTTCTCTGCTCCCCTGGTCAGTTTGCCTTGGGAGGGTAGTTATGCAAATCTGGATTAACTGGAGCTCCTTATGCCATCTTCTGGAGGGTTATGTTGCTTGCTTGACAAGTGGCAAAGAAGTTACTTCAAATAGAACAGAAATACTTCCCAGGAGAACTGTGTTTTTCGCCTTAGCATATTCCTATTACCTGTCCACCTTCCTCCTCTGCCCCCATCTGGAGAGATCCTTCTTAAAACGCTTATTCTTGAGAGGGCAGGAACAGAGTCGGGGTAAGAAACTCCAGCACAGGGTACTGAATTATTAATTTCTAACCAGTTCTTTAGCCAAGCAGATTGAGAGGCTGTTGGTAAAGCTGCAGTGGGCATTGATTTCTTGAAGCTAAATTGCAACTGGTGGGGTCTAAGACAAACCATTTTTAGTATAAGACTTACAAATTGCAGAAACTGATACTGTCAACTCTTAATGTTAGGTCGCCTTAAGACAGAAGAAGGAGAGCCAATGGTGTTGAAGCTGAAGGACTGGCCTCCAGGTGAAGACTTCAGAGACATGATGCCCTCTCGGTATGAACTTTGCACGTATGGAGGACTGGGGCGATGGGCAGTAACTACGTGTATTTTGTCCATCAGCCAAATAAGAGTACTTAAATGCTGTCCATTTTGAAACATGCACTTCAACTTTGAATAGTGAACAAATTCCTTGTTTCTGTGAGATGGCTGGGTGTGAGAAGCAAGTTTTGCAAGTATGCCGTGAGCTTCTTGAATGAGTTCTCAAATGATCTCAACTCTTGGTGCAGCAGGGTGATAACCTTTAGTCTAAAACACAGCTTATTCTTTAAAGTTTTGTTTTGACAAACCTAAACTGGGTTAAATTTTAGAAGTCTTTACTAAAATTACATGCGTTTAGAAAATTGGACAAATAGTTGACATGAGAAGTTTCAGCATATTTCAGTAGAACAATTCATGTACTAAATTCAGCTATTACATCTGTCTCATTCTCATGTCTTGTTTGTCCTTTTCTTTCATTGTTAGACACGGATAACTGGGCACTTTTACATGCTCCTCCCAGAGGTGGGGAGGGTGGTGCTTTAATTAGAGCAGCTCCAAGAGCCACTCTAATTTAAAGCATCGCCACATCTCCTGCATCAGTCCCTGCACTTAAAAATGGCAGTGGGGCATTTCAACTAAAGCTTGTTCAATGAGCATGGGGATGCTGATACAGGAGATGCAGGAGGCTGCTGGGGAGCGGCAATTGCCACGCTCAAGCAGACAATTAATTGAGAATTCTGGCACATCGGAGTGGTCTCCGTGCTTATGTACGTGGTAATGCAAGACTTTGATTACAGTAAACATTTTCTTTCCCTCTGTATTTGGCCTTTGGCTTTCCATATTGTTATTTAGCATGAATTGTATTTGTTCTGTTGCAGATTTGATGACTTGATGACTAACATTCCACTGCCAGAATACACTAGAAGGGGTGGCAAACTCAACCTTGCCTCGAGACTTCCTAACTATTTTGTTCGACCAGATTTGGGTCCTAAAATGTACAATGCGTATGGTAAGTAATATATATTTTTTTAATTCTGTAGCCTGCACTTACTGTGTGTTCTAGTAAGTACTACCTTCAGAATTATGTAGAGCAGTGGCTCCCAACCTCGGGGCACAACCCAAATCAGGGTTGCTGGGGTCTGGTCCTCACTCCATCCCTCCTGCCTGCGGGGCTCTCCCGGTGTATGGTCCATGCGACTCATGCTGCCGCTGCCCCCCGCAGTCCCAGCCCGGCCTGGGCTCTGCTGGCATCACCAGGCATGAGTGAGTCAGGGGCAGGAGTCGCGACCTGGATTTAGGGTCACAGCAAAAAGAGGTTGGGAGCCACTGATGTAGAGCCTTTGTGATCTTGGTGAACTGACCAAGGGAATAAATTGTTTGGTTGTGAGCCCCAGCAGTTCTCAGAAATAGTTGAATATGCTTCATGTAGATCTTCTATTGTCTTGCATTTAAGCTAGTAACACTTGTCCTGTAATCCATGGACTCAGTCTGCTGCACTTCCAATATCTTATTTATGTACTTTGTTACTGTCCCACAGCTCTGTGCTACTTCTTCTCCGTCTTTCAGGATTTTTCTTTGATCCATATCTTCCTTTTAACTCTCCCTGAAATCTTTTCTGATCTTCACCCATGTGCATGCAGCAGCTTGAAGAATAGAAAAGTTTATTTTTCAAGCATGCTTCTGTTGGATGCTTGACTCTTATTTATTTTTAATATGATTGTTGATAGTTCAACTGCCTTATGCAGCATGAACAGGGATTGCCTGAGAATTAGACCAGTCTGAATTATCACAGGTCTCAGCTATACAGGGAATATATCATGTCTAGCAGCAGCTCTGAAGCACACTGCAACTTCTGCAGGCCTTTTAATTTGGAAGCAGTGGCTCCACAAGGCACTGTGGGCAGGCTAATTAGCACTGCTGAGTGACTGCATCAGTCAACTTTCTGCTATGCTAATTAATCAGCGCATGATACCTTGCAGATGTGGCATTACTCCTGCATGAAGCAGCTGTGGCTTGTTTGGCTGAGCTTAGTGAATTTCCCCTGGCTACATAACTGTAGAAACACTGTCCTGGCACATCTTGTGCCTGACTTCTGTATGCCATAGGAAAGTTAGCTGTGGATGCAAACAGCTACAATGTGGTAGGCTGTAAGCCAATTCTGAAACTGCATTTTATAAGTCAATAGTGGGGCAACACTTCAGTCAGGGCACTGGAAACCTTTTTGTAATGCTTCACTCAAGTTAAATGTACTCTAAATGCCTACCCTGGCTTTTCAAATAGTGCTGCTTTCTGTGGTGCATGCTTCTTTCTTGGCTCACCGATCTGTTTTATTTGCTTCAATTTTTCAGGTTTAATAACTCCAGAAGATAGAAAATATGGCACAACAAACCTCCATTTAGATGTCTCGGATGCAGCCAATGTTATGGTTTATGTGGGCATACCCCGAGGGCAGGTTAATCAGGAAGAAGGTAAAACTTTTGTTCATTGGGGTCGTGTGTGGCAGGAAGCAGAGTCCTTGTGGTATGTCTCTATTCTGGCTGTCTCTCATCTCTGACAGAAGTGCTTAAAACCATACAAGACGGTGACTCGGATGAATTGACAATTAAGCGCTTTACTGAAAGCCGAGAGAAACCTGGAGCTCTGTGGCACATTTATGCCGCCAAAGATACAGAGAAGATCCGGGAATTGCTGAAAAAGGTCAGATAAATGTTCCATTGAGCAATGAGTCTGTTGCTGGAAATGCAGAATTTCAACACAGCGAAAAGTACAGTAATGCACCTAGGCTATATATGGCCTACATTCTTTACTCCATACTAATTTTCTGCTACTGCATTGGGAAAGCATTATTTTCTCTTTAGAGCCATGTAGATTTTTTTTTTTTTTTTTTAAATTTATAAATGCTGCACAAGGGCACAATATGTTGATTTGTGGGTGTGGTGTACCAATGAGTTTGAAGTAAATGTTCTTGTGGACTCTTCTGGACAATTGATTACCTGCAGATGCAGGGGGTTGTATGACGACTTTGGAAGGAGGAGCATTTTCCAGTTTTTATGTTCTTATGTTTGTAGGCTGGAGGACAAGTAGCAATGCTGGAAAGCGCTTGTGGATAAAGTTCTAAACATGAGAGCTTCTGCTGTGCAGTACTTCGGGCTAATGAAAACCTTATCGTAGAAAAGTAGAGCTGGAAGGAAGACCCCCAGAGGTCACAGTATCATAGTACTTAGAGTCAGAAAGGACCTAAACAGATCATCGAGTCCGACCCCCTGCCCCAGGCAGGAACAGGAGCCAGAATCATATTGCCCCTAGATCATCTAGTCCAATTTGCTTCCTGAGGCTGGATAATTCCTATCCAAGCTATTCTTTACAAATTCATTGTCTAACATATTAGCAAAACTATAGTGAATCCTGACACAACCACAGGACATACCTTTTCCTATGGTAGGTCAAGGTGTTATAGGGACAACAGTGGCCAATGTCCTCCTGCTGTAAAGGTTGCTAAATACGCTTGAGAGATCCAAGGATGATGGCCATACCTCCCACTAAGGAGGAAAGCAAAAATCCCAGTCTGTACCAATCTGACCATGGGATAAAGTTCCTTCCTGATCCCAGTTATGGCATTTCGGCTGACCCTGAGCAGACCCTCTCTAGCCGGGAACTTCCAAGTTTTAGTCCCAGCAGGAGCATTGGCACATCCCTGGCTGCAGCCAACACCCAATGCCTCTGAGGAAGGTAAACCCCCCACCCCCTGACACTTGTAGCAGCAGGAGGGGGAAAATTCCTTACCAGCCCCAGGCAGCAAACAACAAAACCAGGAAGATGCCCATCGTAGAGCATAGGCATAGCCACTCGTAGATCATTGCTTGTCCAACCTCCTCTTGGACGCATCCTGTGATGGAGATGCCACAACTTTGCTAGGCAGTCTATTCCACTGCCTCGCTGTTCTAACAGGGAAGAAGTTTTCCTGATATCCAGTCTAAACCTACTTTGCTGCAGTTTCAAGCTATTGGCCCCTGTCCTATTCTCTGCAGCAAGAGCTCAAAGGTGCTTTCCCTCTTTATGGCACCCCTTCAGATATTTGAAGATTGTCATCATGCTCTCTCTTAGGCATGTTCAGCTTGTGGAAAAGCAGTTCGACATCTCATGTGCCTTCCACACCATATATCATTTTTTGTCACCCACCTATGGACCCTCTCTAACTTCTCCACATCCTTTTAAAAACGTGGAGTCCAAAGTTGTGTACAATACTTGGCCTTATCTACAGTAAAGAGGCATTATCATCTCCCATGTCTTGCACTTCATACTTCTGTTGATACATCCCAAAACTGGCATTTGCCTTTTTTACAGCTACATAACACTTGCAGACTCAATATGAAACTATATCAACCATAACTCCTAGATCCTTCTCCATAGTGCTGCCATCCAGCCAAGTGGCACCTACTGCGGATTTGTATTTTTTTTATTATTCTTTCTGAAATTCAGCACCTTGCATTTGTCAGCATTAAACTTCATCCTGTTAGCTCCAGCCTAGCTCTCCAATCTGTCAAGATCCTCCTGAATTGAACTTCTGTCATCCAGCATGTTCACAGCCCTTCCCAGTTCCACGTTGTCTGTCAATGTGCTCAAGAAGCAATCTATTCTGGCATCTAAATAATTAATACACATATTGAACAGCACTGGAGAGAACCCTGGGGGACTCGACTTGAAACCTGCCATTTTGACATGGATCTGTCTATAATTGCACTTTGCTATCGAGCCAGGTTGTTTATCTGCCTTATAGTAGACTTGTCCAGCTCACGTTTCTCTGATTTGTTTATGAGAAGATTGTGTGGGACTTTGTCAAAAGCCTTGCTGAAGCTCAGATGCACTGTATCCACTGCACTCCCTTCATCGACCCAAGTAATTTATTTTGTCAAAGGAGACCAAGTCTTATTTGGTACAACTTGTTCTTAGTAAATCCATGTGGGCTGCTCATGATCAGCCTTTGCTTTAAGTGCTTGCAAATGGATTTCTTTTATAATATGCTTCAGTAGCTTGCCAGGTATTGAGGGTGAGGCTAACTGGTCTGAAGGTCTCTGGGTTCTCTTTTTGTATGAATAAAGGAGAAAACCAACTAAGAGTTATTGAGGTTGTTGTAGCTCTGCATTTGGGCCTGGTTGAAATGCTCTGGTGCTACTCTCCATTCTGGTGTTAGCACTTCAGGAAGGATGTGAAAAGACTGGGGAGGGTACAGAGAAGAGCCACGGAAGGGTGAAAAACTGGAAAGCATGAGCTCTTTGAAATTCCCACTTTTTTAGTTTCTCAAAGAAGGTTAAGGAGTAACTGAATTGGTGCACACACATCAATGTGGGGAACACTCTTGGTAAGAGGGCTGTCCAGTCGAGCAGGCAACAGCATAACAAGATCCAGAGACGAAAGCTCTACAGTTAGAAATAAGGCATAATTTTCATTGAGGAGCCCAAGTAGGCGGGGGTGAGGGGGGAAGGGATTCTGTCCTATGGAAGACTTCTACATGTCGAAATCCTGCTGCTTTCCACCTGAGAACCAAACCCAAATAGTTTACATTTCTCCTTGAAAGGGTCTCAAGCTCCTGCTTCAGGGCAGTCCCCTCTAGCAGGCAGCTGAAGCTGCAGGCTCTAGAAGTCTGAGTCTCTTGACTTGAAGCCGGTCAGGCGGGCAGCAGAGAACCTGGTACGCAGGGTGCGAGGAACCAGGCAGGTTTTGAAATCTGTCTGGGATCAGTCAGAATTTCAGTGGTGTGAGAACCCCAGTGATGTCTGGCTTCAGAACATTTTTAAGGGGAGAAGGGGGAAGTTTGGAAATAACATTAAAAAAAATATAAAGTTTCTATCTTTTTGGCATTTTTCTGATTTACTTTTAAATTCAACCACTGAAACAATTCAACCAGGGTTGTGGGAAATTCGGCATCACTGGGAACCTTTAAATGAAAATTGTCATATAAAAAGAAATGCTCTCATTCAACCAGAGCTACTAGACCTGGAGAAAATTGCACCACGCTAATGGCCAGAGTTATGTAGGAAGTCAGACTAAATTGTCACGATGCCTACTTTTGGCCTTAAATGTATAGAACACATCCAATGTCACAGGAAGCAAAGGGGTGTCAAGAGCGACTAGGTTGGATAGATATCTGGCTGGGGTATTATGATCCCAGCACTCGTACCTGCCCAGGGCAGGGGGTCAGACTTGATGATCTGTGCAGGTCCCTTCCGACCCTAGAAACTTTGAAATGTCTGAAGGAGTAGAAAATAAGTTATTGGTAGATGGATTGTTGGAGTGGCTTTGGGGGTGAGGGGAGGGGGGGAATTGGAGACCAAACCCACATGGCAGGATAAACTAAGTCCACAGAAAGTTTTAAAGGCAAAGGGTAGAATAGTTCCTGAAAGTCGAGAGGAGTACAGTACACCAGCTACGTTTAAGCAGTAATGGCAAATCAGGATACTAAATCAGCATGGAAGTTTAACAGTAACAAAGTTTTCAAGTTTTGACTTAAATGAGCATTTTCAAGGTTCATCTATCCACCCTTCTTTAAACATTTGTATGACAAGACAAGGAGCCGTGCACTGTACTGGGCTATAGCATTACCAAATTGCAGTCCTATTTCCAACATGGGTTGCCTCTGCCCCAAATCCAGGCAAATCCAGTTAATTCCTCTACTTCTACTTCTCAGTTGTTAACTGGGGAGAATTGTCTTCTTCACAGGAGGGTGGGAAGATCAATTAGTCAAGTGTGGAATCTTTTTATTTTTGATTAGTTAACTAGCCGGTGGGAACAGGCATGCCTATAAAGCTATGTTGTTGTCTTTAGAAATCTGCAAGCATGATGGAAGGAGTCCTACCTTGCATTGTAGTTGTTGTACAAGCATTGTTGATTCATACGGTTTTGGGTATTGTTCCATTGTTTGGCTTAGGGGTGCGTTCATAATATAACAAATGGATATTTGATAGTGCATAACATCTTTTGGGCGGGTCACTGTCCTTTTCAGGTCTCGGAAGAACAAGGTCAGGAGAATCCTGTAGATCATGATCCCATTCATGACCAGAGTTGGTACTTGGACCGATCTCTGAGGAAACGTCTTCATCAAGAGTATGGCGTTCAAGGCTGGGCTATCGTACAGTTTCTGGGAGACGTAGTTTTCATTCCAGCAGGAGCTCCTCATCAGGCAAGGACAAATGGCTCTTTCAGATTTGCTGTCTTCATAGGCTTCGCACATGGCTAATAGCTCTCTGTTCTCTCTCAGGTTCATAATCTCTACAGTTGTATTAAAGTAGCAGAAGACTTCGTTTCTCCAGAACATGTCAAACATTGCTTCTGGCTCACTCAGGAATTCAGATATCTGTCCCATACACATACGAACCATGAAGATAAACTGCAGGTAACCTTTCCCCTTTGCCCCCTCCTGCTTTTCTTTTCTTTTCTTTTTTTTTTAATCTTAAGTAACTTCTTAATCTGGTTGATTGTCAATAGCCGTGCGGTATTTGGGTTGCACCTAAAGGAGGATTAAAACTCCTGTGTTTCATGCTTTAGTCAATTTTGTAAATGACCACGGTTTGAAGAATGAACCTAGTGGCAATTACCTGTAACTTTAGTAAATGTTTTATAATAAACCTCTTAAATTCTTTTAAATGGTTTTGGCACTTTTTGCTGCATATCTTTGTTTTGCTCTAACAGACTACAACCTCCCTGAACTACCAACTAGCTCTCACACCACTCTTGCATATAATGATAGGCTTGGGGGCCACTTGGCTTTTAACACTTGGGTATCTCCTTTATTTGGGGTAATTTTAAGTGAATTTCTCTGAATTTAGTCAGTGGAACCATTGAGCAGGTGGAAGCCATGTGGGGGAAAGAGAACATTTTTACTCTTTCAAGGACTCTAAATGGCTGGAATTTTTCAAATTGATATAGATCATCTCTGCAGTTTTAAAACTGACTCTCTTTTTTCCTGCTAGGTGAAGAATGTCATATACCACGCTGTTAAGGATGCAGTCGGGATACTGAGAGCTAATGAATCCAGCCTCAGTAGGCCATAAAGTGACAAGCCTTAACCATGCACTATGAAACTGGCAGCTGTTTTCAACTACTCCATCAGGACCTCTGTGGACTGAGATGATATGAATGTTACCTCATCTTCCTTTCAGCAGTACCAGCAGATCGCGGTACTTTGTTCTGTGTATTCTTCTAATGTTTACAAACCCGAGAGATGTATATGTAGAAATATTTGCGGACTGTGACAGACTGTGAATGCTCAGTTGCAATAGAACTTTATATGGAGTTACTCTCCAAACTGTACAAAAATACCTCTATAGAATTTATGTTGGAGACTATTCCAGATTTATGTTTGAACAATGTTAATCAGTCAAGATATACTGTAAAGATCAAACTTGGTTTTAAAATTTATGTTGGGGGGGAGGGGAGGGGCACTAGAAAGAAGTATGAAGCTGTTTGATTTCATAACCAACTTACACTTAAGAACTGTATTCTCAGTACACTTAAGTTTTACAGTAATGTAGAACTAGCATTGAGCTATTGTATATTAACATGGAATGGGGATTAACCATTGTTAGTTAAATATATTTAAATTTCTAAATGTTAAATGCCCTTTTCAGTAAAAATGCCTCCATTTGAAATGTTGATGTCCCAGCGTAGACGAGTGTTTGTAGCCGTCCCTTATTCTTGGTTCCTAATAGTGGAAGGGTCTCCATACACCTCCTAGGTAGAATTCAAAGATTGTTCCTTTCTCAGCCTCTCTGCAACATGACTCCCATGTGATTTTGAACTTCAAACCATTGTAAGCACACAGGGTTTTCCATGGTAGAAACTGCTACTCAGTATTCTTCAAAGGAAAAGAGCTTTGAACTAAAGTCTCTAGGGAACCAACTGCAATATTACCTCAATTGTATAGTCTTGATTTAACTGGAGTTCATTTGGCTGCTTTACTTGAAGCGAGAGACCAAAGCCTCTTACTCCAGCGCTGGCTCTATGGTCTTTGCCTTCTAGAGGGAGCTGAATTTCCTATCCTGTCCTAGATCACTTCTAGTTTTGAGTGCATTTTTTTTTTTTTTTTTTGCATCAGGCATCCTCGGTATGGAGAAAGAGTTAAAAATTATGCATTTTCTATTTGGCAAGTTGGAACTAATGGGAATGACTATCTCCAGACAGGGCTTTCTCTTTCTTGAGCTCTCAATGTTGGGCTTTTTTTTAAACAGCATCTGTTAAGTGAGTGGAAGAAACTGTAGGTGTTCCAGCGCATTCTCCTGTAGCAGCAAGCTAGCCATGAGACCTTCTGGCCCCCAGTAATCTGATTTTCCCCCCCCCCCAACCCTTGCTCCCAGCCAAGTGATTATAGCTACTGGTATTTATTTGTCTTTCCCAAGCCAACTTCTAGAGAAGAAAGTTTTGAATTGCACCCCACTTGTACACAAGGCAGTCTTTTACCTCAGAAGCACCAAGCTGTCTACAGTGACTTCCAGACAGGGTGAAAAGCTATATTAGTCTTCAAACCACCCTTATGTATGCATCAGAACACATGGTAGAGGTGATATCTTTTATTAGACCAGCTAGATTTTTTGCAAAAAAAAATTTAATTGCAAGTTTTTGGGCACTTGTGGTCCTTTAGATCGTCTCAAAAACACCACAAGGTTCTTTTTCTTGAGGGTTGTACAGCTCTTGCTTGTGGAGATGGAGAGCATCTGATAAACCCAATGAGCAGCACTGAGAGTTGGAGCTGATCTTGGCAGGGCTCTCCTCCCTTGGTCAGGTAAACTTCTATCACCTGCCTCATGTCTGGAATCCTTTGGGGCGTACACGTGCACAAGCACTTGAAGAAAACTATGGCTACAGTAACCATGCTCTTTCCAGAGCTAAGAGATGTTCTAGGGATGCCCTACATCCATTAAGTGTGAGTAGAAGGCACGAGGACAGAGAGCACAGTAGGGGGCTGAATGCATGGTTTCCTATGGACAAGTGCAGTGGCCATGAACAACCTATCCCAAAGGATCGTGCCTAATGTGAGGTATGCTAGCGAGCAGGCTATTGCTAAGGCAGACCAGCTAACATCACTACATTTTGAATAGAGGAAACTTGTCTCAACCTTTTATGCCCTGCATTTAGAGTACTGACTGGCCTGGGCTACTTGTAGCTGAGCAACTTTAAATGGTGGGAATCATAAATTGGACAGCCCAACTCCTATTTTTTTTTAGCCACTGTCC
>NW_005842333.1:595298-636981 GCF_000455745.1 Alligator sinensis | reverse complement strand
TGCTGAAGTCATGGCACTTGGTGCGGAAAGACTGAGTCCTTACAGCTAGGAGGAACATTCACAACCATTCATGAACAAGGAAGACAAATAGCTCCCCAGTCTACTGCCATGAGAGCTTTTACCGTCTGTGTCTAGATAGCTCCCCCTGTGACCTACCCAGGCTAGTAGTCCTGGATCTGGAAGGGGGTTACTGGAGAGGGCTCTGGGAGGAGGGGAGAGCACTGCAAACTTTAAACAGTGTGAAGGGGAGAGACTGCTTCTATGGTTATACACCCAAACAAGTCTTGTTTTTCCTCATTCTCTGCAGCAGGGCTAGCTACAATGTAATCAGCACAACTGCTGGGATGCTGGAAGGATTAGGATAAAATGCTTTGTGAGCCTTGGAGGAATGTTCTTGTAAGAAAGCTAGACTTTCCTTTCTGGACAATTTTTCCCAGCTTTAACAAAACAGGACACAGCATGCTCTTTAAAACAGCAATGCAAAGTCAAAGCAGACTCAAGAGAAGCAAGGATTAAAAGCACACATTTTAATAAATGCATTTGTATTGTTTCAGGAAAAAAAAAAAAAGTACAGACTTGATAACATCAAGTTGTTCAGGCAGCAGATTTAAGCCAATGAAAGTGCTTTGTTAGGGTGAAGATGCTACTTGATGCAAAGAACATATTGCAGGGTTTTTCTCTCTTGAAAATCATACATCACAGTCCCACCTCCATTTCCCCACACCCTCTCACAGGTTCAACAGAAAAATGGTAAAAATAATTTCTTATAGAATACAAACCCAGGGGGGAAAAAAAAGTATATTACAGAAGGTACTTTCACATACAAAGCTGTACGTGGATATAACATTCTGGAGCAAACCAAAAGTCAGTCTGTACATGGGAATCTAGCTCCGGAGTGTAGCCAAGCGTGACTGCATTGCTTCAATATCTTCCTCCTCATCAACAGCAACAGCGGCAGCAGCGCCCATGGGTTCAGGTTCTGGAAGAGCATCTGTAACTTTACTTGGTGCTTTACCCAAGGCCCCTGCAAACAAGCCAGAGAAGGAAGCTTTGAGTGTGTGGTCACAGTTGCTCATCTGCATGTATCGAGTAGGTAACAGCTGCTTGAGAAGTTACTTTTGTACCTATAAAATGTGCAATCAGCCAGTGATAACTGAGTATGGACCTCCTAGAGCAGGCTTATCCAACATGCAGCCCGCCAAGCCATTTTACCTGGCCCGTGGCGGGGGTGGTGGCACGGAGCTGCGGGGCTGCAGAGGTGGTGGGGGCACGGAGTGTGGAGCCATGGCAGCGGCACGTGGGGCCATGGTGAGGCAGGCAGGGTTGACCCGCAGGCCCCAGCCAGGGGATGGGAGCTGCTTACCCTCACGGGGCCCGGGGGAGCAGCCCCGCACAGGAAGCCAAGCAGCAGCCTCTGGCATTGCTGGCCCATGCCTGCCTCATCACCTGCCCTGCCCATCTCCACAGCAAGGCGATGCCTGTTCCTCCGGCCAGTCTCCCCCCGGGCGCTGCGGCTCTCCAGGCCCTGTCGCGAGGCCCCGAGGGGGCCGCTTCTCATGTGCTGCTGGGGACGGGACGAGGAGTCCAGCTGGGTCTGCACCGGGCAGCAGAAGTGGCGGCAGAGCCATGTGCCGCTCGGGACCAGACAAGCCTGCACCGGTCAGTCCCAAGGCACACGGCACTGACCGGAGCAGGCTCATCCCGTCCTGAACGACACATGGCTCTGCCGCCACTTCTGCTGGCCGGCCTCGTCCTGTCCCCAGCAGCACATGAGAAGCCGGCTTTGGCTGCATGCTGCTTTTCCTGGCCGGTGCCTGGCCGGTGCCTACCCGGTTCTGCCGAGGCAGGTCTTGCAGCACCATGTCAATCCGAGCGTGGCACTGGCAGGCCGAGCGGGCCCCAGGTTACAGGTTAACCCTGGGCTGGCCCCGCGGCTTCTCAGCACCAGGTCAACCCAGTTGTAGCCAAGTGGCTCCTGCAGCACCATGTCAACCCCTGTAACTTCAATGGTGTCAAAGGTCACATGACATCACTTCCTGCTATGATACCACTTCCTGTGACATCTCTGAATATGGCTCGCTGGCCCACTGGGTGATAAAAAGTTCGTGATCCGGCCCGGTTCGTGATTCGAAAAGGTGGCCACCCCTGTCCTAGAGCGAGGAGGTAAGAGCATGCCACTGAGCCAGCCACTTCCTACTGACCATATACACCTGGTCATTAGGGGGCCTACAGCCTGCCCAGGTTTACTATTCCTTAGGAGAAGAACATATATGAAGTCCTCTCTCTCCTGGCCTCCAGCATCTACCCCAGCCCTGAGCCAAGTACTTGTGGGAGGCAGAGATTCAGAGCAGTTTTCTAAACATCAAAGAAGAAAAGTGACAGAGAAGAAATGACTTGGCTGCAGAGAGGATGGGGGCACATGCCTTTTATGTAATAGCCTAAGGGTTACAGCACATGCCCAGGAAATGGGTGACCTCGGTTCCAGGCCCTCAGCTTTTAAGGGCCCTCAAACCAGGCTCTTCAGAGAGAGTGCACTAACCAGACTACAGGTTAGGCTGGGATGATGCCACCCCCATAGACCTGCTGCACCTGGGCCTGTGCAAAAGGAAAGATGCACAGAGCATAAACAAACGTGAGCCTGCCTGCACAGCCCTGATGAGGGCCACGTCACTAGGAAAGGTTGTTGCTAGTTGTGGGTTTTGGTCCCTGCTTAATAAGCTTCAGAAACATCCTCAGGAGCAGGGAACAATTCAGAATCTTCCCAGGGACATGTCTGCATTGCTGGCCTACAGCATCAGGTTCCATTTTGACACCCTCCGGCCCCATGAGTGCTGTGTTCCTAGCTGCACGGTCAATCCCAAATAGCTGGTGGTACCTCTGGACATGCCTGGTAGCAGAACTTTTGGCACTAAGCAGCTTGCAGGTGGATACAGGGGGCAGGGGTTGGCAAGGGAGCATCTACACAGAAAAACTGCTTTTGTTGACTGCTCGTGGAGACTGGCACCTACCTTCTGTCACTTCAGGCATCTATGTGCTATTTTGGACCCACACACACAAAGCGCATACACTTACCAGCTGTGATCTCAAACAGGATTTTATCAATTTCCATCTCTGCCTCCTCTTCCATTTCCTCTTGGTCTTCCATACTTTCAAAGGTGTCCTCTAACATCTCCTCTATTATACCTGCCTGCAGAGTAACAGGAGCAGTATGTTCATTTCTGGGAATTAGTCAAGCCCAGTTGGAGAACAGGACCCTCAAGAAAGCTGAGTTACTCTCCTGGCTCCAGAGTAGGTCTATGGCAGTCAGACCCACTGGGGAACTTAAGCTTTGCTCCCTAGAGCAGCCTGCTAGAGCAAGGGCACGGTCCTCTTGCACCATCCACACTCACAATCGCTTATGATTTCCAGAGTTCCCCATGAGGTTAGCACATAGCAGAGCTTGTTTCTTTTGTTACTTTAAACATGCACCCAGCTCTCAAGTTTCCCCTGCCAAAAAAACAAGGTTTGTCCTTATACCAGTGGGACAAAGGACAACCAAAGGGCAGAAGACGAGGTAAACTGAAGTCATTCACTGTATTACTCAAACATGCACCTACTATTAGCTGTACTACTGAACAATTAATAATGTTTAACTCTTAACTGACAGCACCGAAACCTTTCAGAACCTACGCTGTATGTTACTGTTTCATTAATGAGAGTCTCAGAGATTTTCTTTGTGTATTACTAATTCCACAGGGAACAAGAGAAATGTGTAAGTATAAATTATAAACCCCTTTTAGGGTTTGTGACTCAAACTGCAAAACTGTTCTAAGTACAACACAAAGTCAAATGCTTTAGGAAAAGAAGAAAAGAAAAGATAAGATCGCTTGGGCATGGCATTGTGCAACCGTGTTCTGAACAGTGAAGTCTGAAGTATGAACACAGGAAAAGAACTGCTTCAAATCTTTTCCTTTAACCACAGTCTCCCTGTAATGGCAGACAAGGAAGACGATGGTTTTCTCACCCCACACACAGCTGAGAATTTTAGAAAGTTTCCTACTGTACATCAGGAGGAGGCACACACTGCCCAAAAACACCCAGCAGCCCAGTAATTAGAGCACATACCCAATATGTGAGAGACAAAGGCTCAAAGCCTGCCCGATTCATCTCACAGACTTGAACCTGGCCCCTATATGCCAAGTGGGTTCCCAACCTCTGGACTATCAGCTATGCTAGGGTAGACATCAGGCCATTCCTCCAGCAGAAATCTCATTCCAGACCCGAGCCACTTCCCTCAGTAGAGCTTTGCCCACACAGGGACCTTCCTGCAAACTGTCCGTTTCTGATAAACTGACACAATCATTTGTAAAAATTTAACACATGAAAAATTCCCAGCCAGTTTCAGCACCATGCCTCCTCTTCTCTCCTACTGTCTCCCCTATCTACAACATAAGCTCTGAGGCCCAGGCAGCCTTCCCATGTGTTTGCAGTGTCTAGATGCTAGAACAGAGGCGGCCAACCTCCTGCCCTCCCCGGGCGCTGCTCCAATCCCCTTCCCGTGTCTGATCTGTTGCCCTACTTTCGGCCCCCACCCCATTTCCCTGCTCCCTCCCCAGTTTGCTGTGTGCCACACACACAGGCTACTTGTGGGCTGGCCACTCCTTTGAAACATCTCAGTTGTTAATGAAGTTTATCACTTGCCTTACAGATCTTACCTTCATCATTTCTTTGGATAATTCTCTCATTGTGGCCTGAATTTCAGGGATTTTTATTAGATTCTGCATGGCTTTCATGACTTCCGTGCTCTTCTGTAATGAGCCTGCGACTCTGAGGACAGCTGGAAGAGAAAACATGAAAAACTTCTTAATGAGGCCTACCTCTGGCAGAACACAAGTCATCTGTACAAATCCCTCTCCCTTTGGAATCAAAGTAACTCTTAAGAAATTAAATGCCTGTTTACTCAATCATCTTCATGCTTAAGGTTGGCTGCTGTAGAGGGAGGAGATGCAGCTCCTGCCCTCACCCATTTCTGAAAGACCTAAATAATTTCTATTGAAGTACCGCTGAGATGATGAGCACCACTGACAAGTTTCCCCAAAAGCTGCTACTACCAAGGCTGTGGTAGGACAGATTCGACCCCGCTGGTACCTACTTCAGAGGAGGAGGGCATAAAGCCCAGCTCCTGCTTGTGGGAAGCCTTATTGAGGCTTCCATGCAGGTAGTGAGCCCTGCAACATCTCCATGGGACCTGACTGCTCACAAAAATCAGCTGTCTTGATTTCTTGTGAAGTTGTCTCTAAAGTCTGACGTTCTGGGAGACTCAGAAGTCCTACGGCGGTCACTGCGACCCTTTGCAAGGAAGTCAGGCCAGCCTGACCTCTGCTACAGAAAGTTATTACTGAACCAAATGATTGGCAATTACCTACTTTTTCAACAAGAAGCTGGACCAGCTTGCAGTCTACGGTGGCTTTATCGGTGTTCTTTGTGGTGGCTAATTTAACTACCCACCACAACATATAGCTTCTCTGAAGCACCTCAAGTGCATTTCTTTACTGGTACTTTGAGTTGCTTGAATGTCAAATCCTGAATGAAAAATTGTTGCGAGACCTCAACTTTAAGAGGTAACACTAATATGAGTGAAGAAGTGACAATCCTCTATAGAGAGGCCAGCGTACTGCATGTACTACTGTTCATACCATATAAATGCATTTAATGTTAGCCCAGATTACTAAGATACTACAGTAATGGCACAAATCTTGGTTTCATTGACACTCAAGGGCTGTTCAAACCAAAAGCAATCTAACAGAAGTACCAGCCATGAATCCCAACTTCCTTTTTTTACTCCTTTGATGATAAAGTGTTGGCTATAATATTCCTATTAGCACCAGGAAAAAAGTATCTGTAGCAATGCTGCAGCAAAGATTGCCTTTAATTTTGTCCCAAGTGAAAAATTTAAAGTCCCTCTATACCATGACGCATTGACTGATTTTAGTCTCCTGATTTACCACTGACAGTTCAGATCAATTCACTATGGTACTTGAACGGATAAAATAAATATTAAAATTGCACGTTCTGAAACCGACTCCAAGGTTTGCTTTACTAACCTGGTAGCCAAACCGTCCCATACCCCACAGCAATCTCACTCTCAAATACAAACATCCATTAGCATCCACTCTAGACAAAGCACTCTGAAGAATTTAAAATGCAAGTAAAGCCATTATCCTGTGTACAAGCCAGACATCCAGAGCAGTCAGCAACTGCATCACCATATATAGGTGCAGACAGAAGTGCAGCTCCCTGGTCTAAACTCACGATGCTTTGCAGAAAGTGCCATGAGTTAAGACGGATCCTTCCGAG
Organism: Alligator sinensis; assembly: GCF_000455745.1. Taxonomy (NCBI): domain Eukaryota; kingdom Metazoa; phylum Chordata; order Crocodylia; family Alligatoridae; genus Alligator; species Alligator sinensis. The sequence goes on along the minus strand of NW_005842333.1, from coordinate 630,645 downwards.
CCAAAAGACATTAGCTGTTGGAGGATTGCTTCAATTTGAAGAGGCTGTGTTTCTGCAGGGTCTCTACCCTAGCTCCACCCCTCCTCTCCCAGCTCTGGTGCTGTGTCTGGATGGGAGGGGTAGGAGGCAGGGGAGGGAGCTTGTTCTGGGGGTTCCCCAGGTGTGCTAGAGTCAGGGGAATGGGTGGATTAGAGCTCCTGAGGTGGGGGGCTCCAATCTACCTGCACCATCCTCCAGCACTGGATTGGGTCCTTTTAAAGTGCTCTGCAGCTGCGCACTTCTGTTTGGTCATGGCTGTAGAGCGCTTTCAGGGGGCCAGATCAAGAGAAAATTGCCATTTCTGTCTGCACCTTATGTTGCTTTTTCGACTTCTGATGCTGTCTCCCAGGCCCCACTATGCAGTCACACTTCCTGGTTCAACTCTTCTCACAGACTGTCAGCCAATATCTGGGGGAGTCATGGTTCCCTACCCCAGTCCTTTTCCTGCGGTTCAACTTTGCCCCTCTGGTTTCCTCGGTCACTGATCAGCCATCCTTACTGCAGGCTGCTTGTATACCCGTGCTGTCCTTGACTCTGCTTTTCTCTACGCTTCCATTTCTCTTTTCCTCTCCTGTGGGACTGACACAGGCAGACCAGGCAAACAGCTCTGATGAGTCATGATCCTATGGTTCTTTGTGGACCAAAGGAGGTTTATCGAATGGAAAAAAAAAAGAAAGATATCTGCATTGCAGAGCTCTTCTCATCAGGCAGCCCCTTATAAGTCTTCTCTAGATCCCTTTTTTCTTCATTGCTACTGAAGCTGGAATATGGAGAGTGATCAAAGACCTTGCAGAAAGCATACTCAAGACAGATTTGAATATGAACAGCAAGGGTTTGGGCAAAGGAGGGGGTAGGGGAGAGAGAGGGCCCAAGCAGAGGGGTGGCATGGAATAAGTGATCAGTCCAGGTTCAAAGTGGAAAAATTCTTCCTCTGCTCCCTAATTTTATATAATAAAATCATATCCTCCCTCAAGCACTACAGTCCACATGACTTGCTTCAAACCCAGTTATTTATAAGATGCAGGAAACTCTTCTGAATGAAGTAAACCTTGTCCACAGACCCTGCCAGAACTGACCATGAGAGAACTTCAACAAGTTCTTATTGCAGAGTGGTACAGGGATATAGGGGCATTCAGTATTAATGGTATTCAGGCCAGGTATGAAAACTACTGAGCATCACTAGAGAAAAAACTCCATCGCAGAGCAGGTGATTCAAGTATAAACATGGTTTTGAGGCTCGGAGTCAAGTAGACGTGGATCCAAATATACAACCTTTTCCCAAATTCTGGCAGGGTTTGGTCCCTGTTCTTCCATGCGTGTCAAGCCTCACCTCTGCAGTTAGCCTAAGGAACAGTAATTTCACTGGGGTTCAAAAAGATGTTCTCACCAAGCTGGTTCTTCATCCCCATGAGAACAGAGTTCATGTGTGCTTTGGACGCATAGAGTTTGCTCACAGCCTTCCGAGAGCGGATCATCTCTTTGGCCAAAACCACGCACACGTCTTTTTGACCCTTTTTGGCAGCATCTTTTATTGATCGCTTCACCTTCTCCTCTTCTCTCTGGATATCTGGATCAGAATAAAAGCAAACATGGACAACAGTCAGGAATTGCTAAAGTTTTGGAGCAGATGCTTGTTATTCAGTGGAGCATCCACTTTCAAAGTTAATATAACAGCACTTTCCACTGCAATACCAGCCCTTGTTAAAGAATCAAGCCAGCCATTGATATATGTTTGGCTCATGCACTGCCAACAGAATAGTTACTTAAGTTCCAAGAGTGAAATCTATGTACAATTTCCAACTCTATAATTTCCCTTGCAGTCAGTCAGTCAGTCACACCATCAGTACTTGGCTAAGATCAGCTCCCACCTGAAAAGGCAGAAATGATTCTGCTAAGAAAGAGCATTTTGAAAATACTTGCCTCCATTACAACTCCTACCCAAAGAAAGTCACTGCCAAACTCTTTTGAAGACCTGATGCTTGCTAAGGCACGGCATGGTAATTCAGGTCCCCAAACAGCTGTGCTAGCAAAGAACGCTCATTTCTGTCTATAGCCGGCCACAGGATTGTATCCAGATAGATCCAGGGATTCTGGGCATCAAGGCTCAGTTACTAAAGCTCTCCATATTTACCAATTACAGCCAGCTGTCCCAAAACCATGATTCTCAACCAGGGTGTTGTGTCACCCTGGGGTGCCAGAAGGTGTGAGGAGATAAGCAGATAAGTGCTGGCTCACGCCTGTCCTTGCCTGACTGATCCCCCATCTGCGCTGCCCAGCCCCTCTGCAAGGAGGCAAGCACTGCGATATATAAAATAGGTTTTAAGTTTCAAATCACTCGATTCAAAATCATTATGGAGGGGTGCCTCAAGTCCAATGAAGTTGAGAACCACTGTCCTAAAGAAAGCTAAATCTGGTTCTGAGACCATAGCTGGCCTTCTTAAATTAACATAGATTGCCAGGAATTTATCACTCCAGTTCACCAGTCTTTGCTCTGGCTTCCTCTCGCACTCCAGGTTGTTTTCCTGATTTCCAAAGCCCTCGTGTAGTACTGGCCCCAGCTTCCTAGGAGATCAGCCTTTTGCGATGACGTCGCACAACTGCTTCACTCCACAGGGTGAAAAAAAAAGAAAGAAAAGGCTGCCAAAGAGATCAACAACCATAGGAGAAGAAAGCCTCCCAGGAGCTGGACAGCCAGCAAGGAACTCACTGCTGGGTGAAGTAGATGGCTGCCAGCTTCAGGCATTCAAAACTAAATGCTAAATCCACCTGCCGACACACTTCTCACACAATAACTCTGTCACTCCCATTAGCATCTTTACTTTAATATATTCCACAAACTCCTGGAAGACCGATTCAGGCTGAACATTAGGAAAAAAACTTCTTCACGGTCAGGGATAGGCTTCCTCCAGACCTGGTGCAATCGCCTACCCTGGAAATCTTCAAGAGGAGACTAGACAGTCACCTTGCTGGGGTCCTCGGACCCCCAGTTGTCTTTCCTGCTTGGTGCAGGGGGCTGGACCCGATGATCTCCCGGGGTCCCTTCTGGCCTTACAATCTATGAATTTATAAAAAACCCTGATATTTGCTTCCTTCCAATTAGTTTGTGGATTACGCAAGGCATTTGTCGAAGATACTCAGACACCGTGATGAGAGGTGAGGACATAAAGATGCCTAAAGCTGCCCAAGGTGCCTATTACAGATCCACCCTGCTCCTCTCGTTCAAGGAAGCTGAAATCACTTGTATATTTAGACTGGAGTGGGCAAAATGCAGCCCACAGGCCACATGTGGCCTGCCAGGCCATTCTATCTGGCCCACAGGACCCCTTAAAAAAATTTTAGAAAATAATAGTTACCTACCCTGGCTGCCTGTCATGCGGCCCTCGATGGCTTGCCAAAACTCAGTAAACGGCCCTGCCCCCAAAATAATTGCTCACCCTTGATTTAGACCCCATGTGCACCTGTAAACACATGGTCCAGTGTCTCAGCACACTCTGCAGATACTAACCAAACTCTTCACTCCATCTTGCAGAACAATCGTTCACTTTTTTGTTATATATAGTTCATTAAGTAATTAATATTTGCATCTGGCTTCCAGGTTATACTGTTTCATCACAATTTAACAGAGCTTGGGACCCAGACACACAATATATTCACACCGGTGTCATTGACATCAGATAACACAGGACCCAGAGCAAACAGATGACCAATTATCCCAGAGTTGCTGCTGCAGTTGACACCGTTACAACATTGATTACCGGACTTGGGGAGGTAATAGCCTAGCTGCATTGAACAAATGACTAACTTGGGATAACTGAAGACATATAATGCCAATACTGGTGTTTATTCCCCCTTATTAGAATCCATTGCTGAATTATCTAAGGAATATACTCTGTGTCTGCCTTTTTTCCCCCCATTGGTGCAAGTCAGTTTACACTGATGTCCACATATCATGTGTCAAGGTCTTGGAAGCAATATTATTTTGCAGCTGGTACACTGACTTTTTTGCATTTAGAAATCACTCTCAAAGGAGTCAGGGACAACATGGTATTATCTAGGAAGGCCTCTACTCTGGAAGCATCAAATGATTGATTGATTGATTGAGGCAAGTGTGAGTGGCTGCCTCAAACCTGATTCGGTCTCTAGCTTTGCACCCAGTCTTTGATGCCAATGTACTGTACGTGAGGAAGTACACGTATGACATGGAACGAAAACTGGACTAAATAGATCCCAATCATTGTATTTTGGAATTGAGATACAGTGGAATTCACAAGCTTTCTGACATAAAGCAAGGCCTCTCCTTTTTAAAGGAAAGGATTTGACTTAAGTAAAATGTACAGAAGATTTAAACTAGGTGAGGAGATAACTGTAACTATGCACAACAAGAAAACATGCCATAAACAGTGCACTCAAAGAAGAGAGTCACACGTTGAGACATGCACAAGAAAGAACAAGGGGATAAGCTGGTGCAGCTCTGTTGTCCTGACCCAGCAATGTGTCCATTCCAGGAGAACGGCTGAAAAACTAGCTTACAAGAGCCTGCATACGCTGAATCCTTACATCTGTTTGAAGGTCTAAGCACATACTGCGGCAAAGAGGATTCAGTGAAATCCCTTGCGAAGAAACTAAGTTCAAAACAAATGTTTTTCGTGATTTCTAGTGTTGCAACAAGCTCCTTGCTTTACAGAGGGGAAGAATTTTACCCTGATGGGAGTCTGGAGCTGGCAGACTGTGACAAGCCATCCATCAAAATCGGGTTCTGCACTTTTGGCACAGGCTCCGCTGGAACGGAGACATCAATGCAGATTCTCGCGTGGGAGTTAATGAATCTTTTACTTTGGGTGAGTCATTCTCCAAATGTCATTTGATGAGAGATGTTCTAAGACATCAGGCTCAGCCAATCCACAGGGACCGAAAGCATTCTCTCTTCAAAAACGAATAATCTCCTTCAGAAATGTCTGGCTTAGTGTTGTTTTCATCCTGTTAGCCACAAGGAATACATGCTTATAAGTGACTGGGAGCTGTCTAGATAGCATAAATGACTGTACTTTCTAGGACACTGGGGCAGGGACTCTAGGTGCCCATAAGACTGTTTAAGGTAGTGAAGACAAGTCCCCTATATTGTGCAGGAAATGCCAAGATGAATCCATTTTACACAAAGCCTTCCTCACTGACCTTTTAGGAGGCCAGGAGCACCAATAGGTCTCTATTTTTACAGTAGGTATAACTCATCTGGTCTAAAGGCAAAGAGAATCTAACTGTATGAATTTTCTTCACTATAAGGGAAGATGAATTATAATAAGTGTAAAAGGATGATCAGAAGAGACAGATCTTATTCCCAGGTTTCCCATGGAGCTGTGCCAGTGGTTTGCTACATAAACAAGGTGACCGACTATTCAGCACTGGGGAGATCTTCACTGTGTCCAGTTCTGGGCACGCCATTTTAGGGATGCTGAGAAACTGGAGAAGATCCAAAGGAGTAGAACAGAACAGTAGGACAACAGAAACTGCTGCTTAGGAACAGCAGATCCTGTACCATGCAGGGTGCTGGACAGTCCTGGAGGTTTCTTCCAGTCTGATAAAACTAACTTTCCTCATGCCTGTTTCCCAGTCTGTTGGGAGACAGGTGTCCTTATTCACAGTTGCATCGAAAGGCTTAGCTTGCATTTTTAAAACGGAACTGAGGTGCTAGAAGGCAAGATACTAAGAAAATTAAATATTCTTTTTTCCTGCCAGCTAGTCATTGGCTTTAAACAATGAAGAAACACTGACCGAGCTGAGCACATTCTGCTCAGGAGCTAACAATTTAAATGGTTTTGTTGCTGAAGTCTGACGCGTGTTTTCCAGATTCAGCACAGTCCTGTATATTTTAATACACAACAAGCTGCCATGATCTGGTAACCGACAGCTTTTATATATGGACAATGTTGTTACACAAGAGACTGCTAGCAATCGCAAGAAGGGAGAGTGCCACAGAAGTGGTGAACTCAGTCTTTGGAAGGCGATACTAAAAGCCCACCAGTGAGCCAAAGACAGTTCACTGGTAGCTCTTCCATGGCTGCTGGTTTGAGGACAGAGCTGTGCCTTGCATGCATGAACGGACTGTTAAAAGGGATTGTGTTGCAACTCTTGGGCACTGGAAATTCAAGCTCTTTGGTTAAAATGTTCTTGGCAGGACTAAGTCCTACACTGCTCCTACATTAATGAATATCCTCACAGTCAGAATAGGACGCATTCCATTTATCTGAACATGCAGGAAAATTTGAAACAACATTCTGGTTATCCAAAGCAAATCACACCAAACAAAAAGCATCATCAAAACAAGAACAATCCAGTAACAGATGGTATGAAACAGGGTATTAGTACATTGGAATCTGAAGCCAACTGTTCTAGTGACTCAAGTACACCCAGTAAAATGTTGGGTCAATGGCTGCTATATCCAGACACAATTAGCATGGCATGTCAACAGAAAATGATGGATGGGGCCCAGTTCTTACGTAAAACAGCAATGTACTCTGAATGCAGTCCCCTCAAGAGGCTAAGTCTGACCCAGAATGAGGGCCTGAAGGAAGACGCTTTGAATGACATACTATATTGGCTTCCTAGCAGGAGGCTGCTGCATTGATAAGTGTATAAAATGCATGCATCTTACAGGCCTGTCATTTTGCTGCATTCCAGCTGGAGCTTCTGAGAGGTAGACGTGTCCATGATTAGATCCCAAGCAACCTTACTTACCTGGATTCAACATACACAAGGCAAGGCTGTATACTTTAAAATGACATTTAAAAAAAAAAGTTCTGACAGTTTGATCTTCTTGCATCAATCTGTCTGCTATGTAGACTAATCCCTTACTGCTACATTGAGTGAAATACTAAAACCCTTCTAAAACTGAGATGAAATCAAGCTTTGTAAATGTGGTCACCAAGAACAATGATGTACCCAGTTTGCTCTTGTAACATGCATAAACTCTAACGTACAATTTGCAGATTGGATTAGTCTCTTGTCTGACATACTTGTTTAAGTTTAAGAATAGCATCCGATACAAGTGGAAGTCAAAGCACTTTATGAACATAAGAAAGTCTCAACGCTCCTTTAAGGTACACAGACTTTGTCCCCATTTTACAGATGGACACAGAGGGCACATCCAGACAAATGCGCACATTTCCCACAGCATGAATAGTAGCAGCACATATTTGCCCTACTGCTTTTTGCCCCAGGGCACACCTCTGCATGCACACTCTGGTGCCTGCCAAATTGTACTGGGTGGGATAGAGGTTGGGGTCAACTCCTTTGCCCCAGCAGCCCTACCGGGGGTCCTGGGGGTGTCCCAGGATAGCAGCGGCACTGCTCCGGCTGTACGGAGCTTGGCCAGCAGTCAGAGCATGGCTCTGGACAGCCAGGCTCCATTTCTGACACTGCACACTGCTGCCATGTGTACTATGCTGCTTTTTTTGGTGGCAGTTTTTTTTTCGACACTGGGATCTAGTATCAAATTTTGACACCGTGCTGCTAATTTGCAGTACAGTGAATGGGTGCAAGTGCACCATGTGCAGTTTGCAGTGCCTCAGACAGCTTTGAGGCACCACAAACTGCACACGCGCACACATCTGGACTTGCCAAGAGATTAAATAGGAACCGGGCAGATAAAAACAAATATCCAGTAACCAAAAGTCAATACAGAAAGTCCTCTGCCAACATGGCCCCAGAGAAAACCCTGGTGAACAGCTCAGTTCTGCCACTTTCCAGCTGCTGGGAAGGTGGAGAGAAAGAAACAAATCAGAAAACATAATGGCACGGTTCAAGACCAAGCACCTTTCCCTTCCTTGACTATACAGAGGGCCTAATGCTGCACCCACTGAAACCAATAGAAAATTCCCCTGGATTACTGGAAGCAAGACCTTGGTCCTTATCTTACACCCTCCTGTTTGCCACTTCCTGCCTCAAATGACAGGTAAATTACACTTGATTTTTATATTTGCTGTACACTAGTGCACGCTTCCTTCACCTAAAATGTGACTTACATAGCTGAGGTTCCTGGATAGTTTGACCTAAACTAAAGTTTTCAGAAGTGCCAAGCAACTTAGGCCCTAAAACTCAAGTCACTTTACCAAATGGGATTTAGGAGCGGTACCTGCATTGAAAGTGTATGAGACTTAAGTACTTCTGAAACATCATCCCCATACAGACTTCCAGAGGGGTTTCAAATGCTTACACCAAGTCTGTATCTGATCCTAAGAGCAGGTTTAGACTTTTCATCCAATTTTTCATTTCTATATCTAGAATGTATAGATTAAAGGTCCTGAGAAGTCCAAGGGTGCTTTTCTGGCATTTTCATAGGAACTGATAGAGAAAGGGAAAAGATGTGAAAATACGAACCTCGAATCTGTCTGTCTATCACTCTCATTTCTTTCCTCATCTTCAGTGACCATTCGTTTACCTAAAAAAAGAAAAGAAAGCAGACATCATTGAACTGACCCATTTTTAAGAAGTGAGCTTTGTAGGTAGGTTTTTAAAGCATATTCACGAAATAAGCTCTTTAGAAAGACATCACACCCCTGCCCCTAGGAAACAAGCCTCTGACAGTTATGTACATGCTCCACATGCCATGCAGGAACTCCAAGACAACTACTCTGTCCAGTTTAGAGGATATACACATATGTATGTATATAATACATCCAGACCTGGAAAGGGGTTCCAGTTGGCCCACTGAATGGAACAACTGCTCTGATGTGCAAGTGCAGCAGATCTGTACTTATCCAAATGGAACTTATTCCGATAACCAAGCATGGAGTTGCAGAAAACAATTTTAGTGGAGCAAGCAAAATGGGATGCGTTTCGACCAGTCCCATAGAAAGTATTGCTCATGGAGTGAAAACATCAGAATCAGGCCTTTGACAGCCACCGAAGCTAATGTGCCTGGTGCTCCTCAGTGGCCAGCACCACATAAGACCTATCAAACAAAAACAAGCTACTGTTTATGAAACCTGCAGCACTGGAACAAATTTAAAATGTGCATCTGGAAGAGGAAAGAGGAAGGGAGATTCATGTACCTGGAAGCTCAGATAGTTTAGCAGGATTTTCAGAGAAATTTAGCAGTTTTCAGTTATAGGCTTTAAATAAAAAAACCCCAATTTAATGATTGCTCCCTGCTTGTATTTTTCCTTCTCTTAAGCAACAGTATAAACTTTACAGGCAGTAAGATAAGTGTAGAGAAAGCCAGAGCAGCAAAACCAAGACTGGAAGAAATAAATTTCTAGCAGCATTCCACATTTTCTGCTGGAAGTGATCAGCAATGGGGATGATCTGCTCTCGTAGGCAACTTTCTGCCATATCTTCTTAATAGTTGTTCCACGGATTCCGACACTGGCATTCATTCAAGGACATACTCCTTAGGGATTTTTAAATCCAGGGCTGTCCCACTAAGCAGCCAACAAACAAACGCATCAACATTAGTGTCCTTTCACAAGCAAACACCATGAGCATCAGTATCAACTTTGCTGGACCAGCCATGTTGTTCAGATGTCCGACTCCGTTTCCCGAAGCTAGTTCTAGTCTCCCAGCTCAGTCAAAGTGTGTGCTCGAGAGGAGGGCAGAGAAAGCACTTCAAAAACTTGAAAAAAATGCATCATCAGCATCAACTCATGAGAGGCTATCGCCCAGGGCCGCCCCAAATGGAGGAAGACTCTACTTCAAGGATCTCAGTACTCTGAAACCTCACGATGACAACAGGACACAGAAAAGCGGGAGTGGAAGAAACAGTGTGCCGCAGACCTAATCAAGAATACAGAGCCATCCACCCCGCATGGAAACACGTGTCCAAGTTGCAATAGAACCTGTCGATCCCGTATTGGCCTTGTCAGCCACCCTCAGATCCACAGACAAGACAATCATCCTTGACTGCCAATGTTAACTAAGCAGCTGGGGGCCACAGGATGCACAGGTCACACCAGTGAGGGCTGCATGCTGTGTGGGCCGTACCAGTGCAAGCCATGAACCCTTGGGCAGCCCACCTTGCAAGTGCCTCCCTGCACCACATTTGCAGATGCCCCTACCATGCAGGTGTCCTGATCCCATCTTCAGCACTCTGGGCCATCTGTGTGCTGCCCTGCAGCTGCATGCATGCACGCGGCATTTATCCGTGACACTACTGGCCACATCAGTCAAAAATGCCGATTGCTGATAATGTAAATTTTCCTTATATCAGTGCTGATACGGTATGGGAACGATGTGTTGGTGCACCTCTACTTTCCAGGGTTAGTTTTCTTTATTTTTCTGTAGAGAGCCAGGCAAGCACAGCACTACACAAAATTGCTGGGGTGAGATGTGAGCCTGAGCACAAGCCTCAGCTTGGTAAGCAGGTGTTTAGAAGGCTGTCTACTCCCCCTCAGGCAAGTCCATGTTAGAATTATTATTAGTATTATTATTTTTAACTCCAGTTAATGGACTGTCAACTAACAGCAGCCAGCTAATCTAGCTACTTGTCTGGGCACTCCACAAGTATTTATTCCAATACTTATGTCCTGAAACAAGCTACCATGAATTGAATGCTCAGATTTATACATACAAACCTATTTCCCAGCTGGCTCAAAATTAGCTATAATTAAACCTCTACTATGGAAACAAGTCTTACATCTAGGGGTGCACCAATAAATATTTTTTTGGTTGATACTGACGGTCACTTATTAACTAGCCATATTGGCCAACACTGATCCGATTGCCAAGATGCAGCCCAGCAGCTTGGAGAGCAGCGTCCAGCCGGTAAGTCTGCTGAGGGGAGGGGCAAAAGGGCATGGGTGGCAAGGTGGGGGCAGACTGAGGCCCCCCACAGTGAGGGGGGGAGTGGGGCAGAGACAGGGGCAGGGGAGGGGAGGGGAGGGGACAGAGCTGCAGACAGCTCCTGCTACTACACACACCCCAGGCAGAGGCATAAGGACCATGTGCCCCCTGGATTTGTGCACAGGGGGCTGTCCGCTGCAGGCTCGGGGCCAGGGGCTGGGCTGGCCTCTTCCTGGCAGGGAGGCTGGGCTGGGGCTGTGCTCAGGATAGGCAGCAGTACTGGGAGAGAGGACTCGAGAAATTTTGGGGTGGCCACAGCACACCCCGTGTTCCCCGCTCCCAGTGCCACCACTGCCCACCCCAAGTACAGCCCTCAGGCCCTCTACCAGGAAGAGGTCGGTGCAGCCCCCAACCCAGCCTGCAGCCCACCGTTGCCCCACGCACAAATCCAGGGGGCACATACCCACCCCCCCGTGCCTCCCCCGGGGGTGTGCACAGCAGTGGGAGCTGCCCCCCTCCCCACCTCCTGCAGAGAAGCGACCTATGGCTCTGCCCCACCCCCTGCCCCGCCTGGGCAGCACTTGCCCCCATGCTCCCTCCCTCACCATGGGGGCCTCGATCTGTGGCCCCCAGACTTTACTGGCCGGACACTGCTCTCTGAACTGCCGGATTACATTCCTGGTTGCATGCATGCTGTGGCTGTGTGCACGCATGTCACATTTATTGGTGACATTATCAGCCACATCGGCAAAAAAAGCCAATTGCCAATAATGTCAATTTCCTTTTAGCAGTGCCGACACAACATAGACCGCTATATCAGGGCAGCTCTACTTAAATCTCATGCATGCTACTGTCTAAGATAGCATGGTGGGACCATAGCAATAGTCACGTCAAAGCTGAATCTGCTACTTCTCAGCTCCATCTCCTCTGTTGGTTAACACTGGCCTCATGATTAGGTGAAGACAGCAATGAAGGGGGCCTGGGTTCTGTTTCCAGCTCAGCCACAGATTTGCCACCCGACTCTCGGTAAGTCACTTGATCTTTATGCACCTTTGTTTCCCAGCTGTAGAACATGGACTGCATTTCATTACTTTATAAAATGTGCAAGTGGCAGTAAAGAGACAAAAAATCCTAGGCCTACTCATTCAAACAGATATAGTGTGGTGGCTAGCTAGTAATGGGGAAGGGTAGCTGTCCCCAAGGAGAGCAGGATCCCGGGCCACTACTATGGGAGGAAAGGAGTTGACTCCTTTGGGGGCTTGACTTCACAGGCAATACCCGTCTCTGGTGATCTAAAGATGATTTAAAAAGAAATCACACAGATGGCTGTAAATTGTACTGTCAAGCAAATGGAATAGGCATAAAACTCGGTGTCCTGTCTTAGGTAACTAATAGCAGCAATAGCAATATTATCCTTGTAATTTCACATCATATTTACTAATTTAACAAGTGCTCCCTAGTTAGGCTATTTTAGGCACTGGAACATAAGGTTGGCATAGAAAAAAAAAAAAATCAATTGGTACTAATCATTAAGTTGAACACCGCCTTCCACAGTGGTGTTGTTTCTCTCTGAACTCAGAATTACAACCAAAGCAGACAGGAAACTTGTATACCGAGATTCAAAGAGTTTAGATGGACGTAGAGTCAACAATGTCTTTTTATGTAAGCAAATGAAAGGCTGGATTGGAAAAATTGTCACTGGTCAAGCTGAACAGATTGAGATCTGGATATGGACGCTTCAAAACAACACTTCACAAGATGAATATCTTGGACAGCTCCCTGTGCGAATGCAGCGCCCAACAGCACAGCACGCAGTCAAAAGCTGCGATTACAAATGCCCGGATGGGGCAGATGGAGTCCACACAACGCACGATAACACCAGACAACGGCTCAGATTTGGAAGTTGGTCTCTGACACCGTATGAAAGAAGAGGAGACAGGCTGGATTAAAAACTGGTTCATACTGCAATGGGTCCCTGCGGGAAGGGGAATGGATCAAGAAAGACCTCTTCTACGCACAAAATGCCACCACTTTTATCTGAGATTTTTTTTAGCCAATTTCAGTGAACTCAGTGTAGGTCTATATACAGATCCCTATTTCTATTTAGAGCCACTTAGTAAAAGGCTACTTGACCTGAAGTATCAGTTTATTTCTGTCAGGTAAAAAAACCCTCCACATATTAAATGAAACCGGTCCATCATCTGCATGTGGACAAAGCCAAAATTACACGTCAACATGCTCCTGATTGACACAATCCTTCGAAAAACAAAAAATCTGCTGCACACTTTGTAGACCGGCACTTTCCAAGGTAAGCATTGTGGAGGTTTTCGGCACTCCAGCCAAAAACGTTGCCGACCCCTGTTCTAGACAGAAAACCGAATCCCTTCGGTTGGTACACAACATGGTCCCGTAGTCATTCCTACCCAAAGCCCCCCACCTCCTCGGGGAAAAAATAAATTGGTCACGAGCTCCTCACTCGACCGCCCTCTCAGCCCCCGGTGCGCGCGTCAGTCACTAGCACATATCTGCAAGTCACTTCTCGGCTGTGGGAAAGTAGAAACAACCCTCTCCCACCCCTTCCACCACAGCTTCCCGATGGTTACGGGGCCTCAGGGAGCAGGAGAGAGGCGCTAGCGCTGGAGAGGTGCTTTGCCACCGACCCACACACCCCTCCCACCCGCAGTCCCAGCAGAAGCGGGAAGAGCTCTGGGGACGGCCGTGCTCCCGCGCTTTCATCCGACCGCAAATCTAGCTCCGCTCTGGCCCATGGCTCCGGTTGCTGTGACGCCCGGCACACGAGGAGGGGCGCCAAGAAGTTGTCCTGGCAGATGAGCGGCGAGCTGTGGAAGCGACCAGCGGTAGGAGACTTTCTGCCACATCTTCTTCAATGGTTGCCCCGCTGAGTCCGACGACCTGCGCCCAGGGCCGGCCCTCGAATCGGGGCACCTTCCAGGGAGGATTCTCTTCTCTCGCCCCATCGGACGTGCTTTCCTCCGCTGCCCCCGAGACTCCCCGCACGAGGCCGGCGTTCAACAAGTTGCTGGAGATTTACCAGCTCCGCCTCGGGGCCTGCAGGCTGCTCACACCCTCCAGCCGTGGGGGTGCCCCTGGGGAAGGCCCTGGGCCCGCGCCCCGGCCGAGCCCCCGCGGGCCTGGCTGCGGCCTAGCCCGTCGCCATGCCAACGGCCGCCCCTCGCCCGCCGCCATTACCAGCTCCTTGGGCGGCTTCTCCGGGGTCTTCCCGAACAGGCCCATCACCGCCCTGCGTGTTCCGGCCCTTCCGGGTTTCTGTCCCCTCCTCCACCGCGTCAGCAAGGGGCGGGGAGATTCGCGGCCCTTCCCTTCCCTTCCTTCCTTCCGCCCGAGGGTCACGTGGCCGCTGCGGCGCGTGCGCAGCCCGCTGGGTGGGGAAAGAAATAACGCCGGACGCTTCTTGAGCTCGCCGCTAGGGGTGGGCAGGACGCGGCACTGCGCATGCGCACTGGCACAGAGCGGGCATTTAACCCTTTAAGTGCAGCTGGTTGTACAGTCACAGAGGGAGCGTCACAGAAGCGGGCAGGGGGTTGTTTAACCCCTTCATGCCCTGGCTGCTGCAGATGCTGGCAGGGGCCCGGGGCGTCCCCACCCAGCCCCTCTCCTGGCGGCGGAGAGGCCAGGGCCAGAGGGACACATGGGGGCACTGCACGCAGGCCAAGGGGACCCAGGCGAGGCCCAGCTGCGACCTCACAAAGCGTCCCCGGGGGCTGCAAAACATGGCCTTCGCCATGGGGAGGTGGGGAGCACAGTGTAAGATCATCAGTGCAGTAAAGCAGGGTTACCAATCCAAGAAAAAAAATACTGCAAACTTTTTTACTATGGTTTTACAGTCAAACCTTTTTACTCTGGTTGATGTCAAATCCCTAAATTTGAACTCAGCCCTTTTAACTGGGATCAGGCAGGAGTTACATTAAGTAAGACATATATCAGTGAAAATGTGTGTCAGTAAAAAAGAGCTTGGCTGTCAGTAAAAAGCTTTCAGAATGAAAGTAAAAAAAAATTGTGTTGACAACCCTGCCACCCCCTAAATAGTATAGCTCTGTGCTTGTAGTGATCTGTCATACACGTGAACTTTTACCACAAGCAAATATCAGAATTTGGGTAATGGCTTTAAACCTACTACCAGGGTTGAATCCCGAATTTTTCTTCCTCTTCTTCCCTGCACCACTGTTTGACATTGTCCTGTGGTGCCTACTTTTATGACAGTCTTTAGTTGCAGATACGGTCTATTAGCAGTAACTGGACCACTCATGGAAAGAAAAGAGAAAATGTTCTTGTGTACACAGCACCATAACAGTTCCCATAAAAGACATCATACTAGGTTCAATGCAGGTGGACGTTAGCATAACACAACTAAAGGGAGCGGAGTGTTGTTATTTTTGCCCAAAGACACTCCCGCACCTGTGTTTTCAGTCTTGCAAAATTCCCTTTTGACAACAAAGTACCTGTGGGAAGCAAGTAAAATACCAGTATTTACACTCCCGTACATCATCACGCTGTGTGGGAACTAGTTTATATTCCACCCCCCTTCCAACAGAATGGATCAAATTATTCCCCTGGTTGCACAGATGCAAGTCCCCTGGGATAAGCCAAGCGGCACCAGTTTAAATTCAAGCTGAATTGGTGCCATGCTTTTGATGGAATACAGGTAGGGCAGATAGCAGTCTGGCTCCTTTCTCTGGGACTAGGAAAGGCTTATGGGGCAAGATCTTCCACTATACTCCAGCTGCTTTATGCCACATAAAAGCATGGGACAATATACTCCTCAACTGAAGACCGAGGAGTAGACAGTAGAACGGTTCCAAAGCCGTCTTTGAAAGCTATGATTAGGGGACAAACCCCCATGGCAGATCGGCACACAGCCCTGCAGATTCCAGGCAGTGCTGGCTATAGGGGGGGGCCGCTGAATTTTAGACAGGGCCTCTCCAGGCCCCAGAAATGATTTAAGAGGTGCTATAGCCATCCCTGTAATCTCAACCGGAGAACAGCCAAGAAAATTAAAAATTCCTAACAAGATATTGACTGGATTTGGTTTTGGTCACATCACCGTCAGAATTTGGTCTTAGCTACAGTGTGCACACTGAGTTGGGATAAAGAAAAGTAATTGTTTGGGGAGCCTATAGCCATGTAGAGTTCTTATGGATGGAGAGACAATAGTAGCCATCACCCTACCTTGACTTTCTTGTATAGGTTTAATTTGGATTGAACAATGCAGAGCACTTTTCAGCTAGATACTTCAATGACCTTTAAGAGTCATGGCTAGGACTGGTCCCATTATGGGGAAAACTGAGGCACAGAAGGTTGAAAATGATTTGTTTGAGGTCAAACAGAAGAGCTGGGACCTGGGTTTTCTGATGCCCAGGGCTCCACTCTGACACCTAAATTAGAAGTAAAGCTCTCATTTTTTCCCTCAAATAATATTTGCACAAGCGGGCCAATCATACTAACCTATTTTCTGTTTGTTGTAATAGCCAAAAGTTGCATTACTTTAGCAGGTAAATTGCGTCTACGTATCTCACAGGCTGCTGTAATAACTGGCCCTGTAATAACAGGCTGCTGTTGTACTGCTGTAATAACTGCCCCCCTTATGTATGAAATAGAATGGCAATAGTTAAGACTCTTTTGGACTCGTTTATATAGTGCTTGTTCACAGGAAAGGAAGAGATGGTGGTGGTAGAATAGATGTTTTACCAGAGTGACAGGCCCATTACTCTAAGTAGCAGAAAGTGTGAGGCAGCCATGAAGGTCATCCCAACTCAGTGCAATAAAACTATTAGACTACACCATCACATATTGTGTACATGCCACATGTATTATCAGAACAACTACTCCAAAAGGTTTTGAAGAGTTAACACTAGTATAGTGATCACTTTTGTATTCACTTTGAAAAGGAGTTCAAAATCAAACCTTTTACTTGCACATTACAGTGGTTTCTCTGCTTAGACTGCCATAAGTATGCCGATTGCTGTGGGTTTGAAGCAGATTAGGAAGTTGGTTTAAGCAATTTATTTCGCACAGGCTAGCAAGCAGACAGATGGAAAAAATACTTTCGCTACCACTCACAACCTAGATACCTACAGAGGAAAGGATCATTATCTCATTACCATGAATCATATGAATCCAACTCCATTTCTGTAGCTATGTCCTCTGTGCCTCTCCTCCTAACTACTCAAACAGCAATTGCTTAATTTCATTTACCAAACAGAAACAGACTGGTATGTGGTGTTTCATGAGATTCTTATTTGTGTTGCAGTGTAGTGCATGTTTGCTTGATATCCATGTACAAGGACATATGCTTTTCTAGTGCTAATTTAGTAAGTTTGATATTGTTTTCATTACACCAGAACCATAGAAAAGTCAGGCTGGAAGAGACCTCCAGAGATCATCTAGGCCAAACCCCCTGCCTGAGGCAGGATCATCCCTATCCAAACCATCCTATACAAATACTCTAAACTCATCATAAAGCTATCATCAACCCTGATACAAGATGCAACATAACACCCTAACCTGCCACAGGGAAAGCAGGGGGACCATGGCAGCCAATGTCCTGCTTCTAAAAACACTTGTTAATATAAGACCAAGAAACTAGCCAGTCTCCTATGTATTTTCACCCAGGTGTTTCTAGGCCCCCCATTTTCAAATTGCAGAGGCCTCAATTTAGAGCAACAGCCCTATTCTAGTTCAACTTGGAATGTCCTGAAACCACCTGGACTTAGATGCTTCCTTGTGTTTAATCACAAACCCGAGTTCTTTACTGAATCAGGAATTAAAATACAAACGCTCTGAATTGCCAAAGTAACTCCTTTACCCCAACCAGGGCACTCCTCCACAAGACCAGTGCCAGAATTACAAGTATGTAGATGTACGAACTAGAGGAAAGGGAAAATATCTGAGGAAATACATCCTAGCAAGAAAAACAGTTACTGTCATCCCCTGTTGCTATCAGTCCCTCACTATAACAGTTATTGTTTCAAGACTGGGAATAGAAATGAGGAAAAAGTAGACATCATTAAAAAAGGTTCCCTGCCCCCAATAAATATTCTAGTATCTGCATTATCCACCAGGCAAACTACTTTCTAGCATTAAAACTTATCCATTTTATAAATTTGATTTCCTACACAAAAAACACCATTAAATAAGCCATTAGCTAATGAACACCCAAATTCACTGTAAATGGTGCTTGGAAGGAAACGAGATGGAGAGCATCCAAAAGGATCTGCATCCACATTCCCCATCATTCACCTCTGCTTAATTGCCACCATCCTATGTACAAGGCTATGAACCAGAGAACAAGCAAAACAAATACAGGTAATTTGCTTTTATAACATCTATTATGGCAGGTAGAAGGTAAACTTTGCAGAACATAATTTGCTTTTATAACATCTATTATGGCAGGGAGAAGGGAAACTTTGCAGAAACCTTTACATTCTAACCCTTTCTTCTTTTTACACGTGCTCATAAAATTTTCCCAAGCAATTACCTTTTGCGCTGAAAAATTTCCATACTAGATTTTCAGCTAGATGATTTTGAAGAATATCATTCAAATATCTCCATCTGTTCTCTGCATCACAAAGGTATAGAACATATTTTCTCATGGTATTAAAAACAGCCATCTCTCTTCCCCCAGGAAATGACTGGACTTTGTCATTTCATACTTGGTATTTAAACAACAGTATCATAAAAGCTGCTTTAGTTGTTAAGGGATAGCACTCTGCCCTGTAGCCATAGCAGTACTTATACTAAACTCCACAGCAGTACTTATACTAAACTCCACAGCTTCTACACTTTTCGTGACTGTCCATAGAAGAAAGGTCCTAAGGGGAGACAGGTTGAAGGGAAGATTTCCCATTAACAAAGTAGTTGGTAAAGAAAATCAGAGAATCACTGGGTTAAGCAGAAGTGCACACAAACACAAAACATGGGCTTAGAAATGCTTACAAATGAGAACACTTCAAGCCAGGGACATGCTGTCTTCCTTTGCTTGGCAAGTGCCTAACATACTTTGGGAGCCACTGCAATAATAAAACGAATTCCAGCAACACCATAAAAATGATGCATGGGACTTGCACACACCTGAAACAATCATTTAAATGGTTTGGAATGAGATAACCAGTTGCACTAAATGGATTTTTGCATTGCTTCCGTATACAACAGAGACAAAAATTGTATTACGTTTTTATTTGTCTTCACAGATAAATCAAACTGGCAAGACATCTGCAACCATACACAGAGGATATTTATCAAAACAATTAACATTACAAACCTGCAGCCTTCTCCTTTTAAAATAATTTATTTCAAGGATTTGTTTTTAAATGGTACTGTCATAGAACATACATTATTCAACAGAGGTGTGCTGAACAGACTCTAAAATAAGAAACACTTAAAAATTAAGCAATTACCGCGGGTTAGAATTCCAATGTTCACCCAACATTCTAACTTGTAAACTTTTGCTGGAATATGCTTTTGTTTTAGGCTTGATTTTTGTGCTTACAAAAATCAGCAGTAAGTTTCCAAACGTTGTAAAGAAAAAAATTATTGTACAATAAGTATGCATCCAGTTTCAACATACAAGGCAACCAAATGATTCTGTCATTAACATTAGCATCATGTATATTTTCGTTCACTGCACTAACATTTAAACTAAAACTCCAAACCACAAAATCTTTAAGTGACTAACATTTAAAAGGCAAGCAGTAATATACTGAAAGCTTACAAAGGACATTAGCACACAGCTAAGATGGGATCTCATTTGACAAAGGCTGCTGATGTGTGTACGGCTGCTTTTTCTTATAAGAAGCCCACCTACAAACTGGGCAGCAGTGTCGCCCCCCAGCTAGCCACATCACAATGCAATTCTGATGAAACACATGGCCACACGGTAAACCCATGAGGAGACATCCATTTTCAAAATTCTCTAGACATACAACGCATTCTGTACAGTGCAACATGTTGGAGGGCCAAGCTGACCAATCTGGCTCCATGTTTTCTGTAGAGCTACATGACCCATATGACCGAGCTTTCCTTTCATATGGCTCGTTAGGACAATATTTCTTGGCACATGAGCAGGTGTCAGCATTGCACCGAGGCTTTCCTTCACTGGGATTGTGAACTGTGCTTAGCTCGTCGTCCTCAGAGGCTTCCTTTTCACTACTGAAGACCTCTTTGCTTTCACTCTCAGAGTCACTTTCACTTTCTGGAGACGCTTCCAACATCTCCTCTTCAGAATGGATGCCAAGGCATTTAAACCTCCACATGGGTAAGTTTTTTATATAATCTGTGGGTATTAGGGGGTGAAGCCAGAGATCAGGGAAAGCTAAGCGCTCTAAGAACAAATCTGGGTCTTCATCCCAATCTGATTCAAAGGGGAATTGTTGAAAAGAAGCAATGGGGTGGAACAAGTAACTGGTATACCAGTCCCACAGGCTTGACAGCCATTCCAAATTGTTGGCATTGACTTCGTCGTTGTTGTTATTGCGTCTTCTTTTTTTCTCAAAGTAATCTATTAGTAAACCATGACCAAGGTAAGTGCTGAGGAATAGGGCTGGGTGTGATGAGTAGAACATCCAGTCAGCTCTTACCCACGAAGCCAGAGTAGTTGTATTAGAATACCTGAACAGTTTTAAACTATACTCATAAAAGCTATCTAGGTAAGGTAGCTGCAAAAAACCCAACACAGGGAGCCAGGAAATAATTAATAAAGAATTATACGTCCCTAAAGTGCTTATAAGAACCACAAAGCGCTTTATGGTAGCACCCTGTGTGATAAACAAGTCCATCCAAGCCATCAGATTAACCAAAACTAAGCTCAACACAAATAAATCATTAACTTCAGGCTGCAGTGAGCGCAAGAATGTATCCATGGCACGCAGAGATATAAATTCACCAGTGTTATTCCCATATCTGTAAATTCCCTCCGGAGTTCTAAGCACATAAGATGGGGTCTTGTAGATCCCAATTTCTGTCATATAACTTTTGTTGTCCCAGTTTTCTACATTCACAAAAATAAACTCAACTCTTCCAGTAAACTTTACACTTAGTGCAGAGAAGAATGCTGGAGGCTGGTCAAGGTTAGCAAACAAGTATATTTTCACTCGATACTGGTCACTTTTGTTCCACTCTTCCTTTAAATGTTCCGAGTTGTAGATGGTTTTAATGCGAGAAGCTGCATGTGCTGTGATCCATTTGAAAATGTGCTCCACTTCAATTCTGCGCCCACTGTATTCTTTCAGCATCACTTTTCCCTTGGAGGTGCTGGTTTGTGGGACTGACATAATTAATGTGGATCTCACCCAGCCTCTTCTCTTGCAGTATCTACAAAAGAAAGCAGCAAGTAAGATTACAGTTTCATATTTCTACAATACCAATCCTCAGATGTTCAATGGAAGCCTGGTTGAAAGAGCTTTGCAGCTCTAATAATAAACTCAGAGAAGTCAGTGGGAAACAAGAGTACTCTATATCAATGGAAGAAGTAAGCATCTACTGATATACTACTATGCTGCCTAAAAGGACATGAATTTGTAAAACCTTGGAAGGGAAGAGTGCTAATTACAAGTTTATTATACTCACTGGGGTCAGGTAATACAAAGATCAGGGCTCTTATGGCAAGATTTCAATTCATTACAGTGGAAAGCTTTAATTACAGACACTGTTAAGTTTCTAGCCCTTCCAGTTGTGAAGATAACCTTTACTACATAAACTGCTTCAGCAATTCTTTCCTGAGTCTGCAGACTAACCTCTCCAGTGCTTCTGTTATTCATAGTTTTGTCAAGCAGTGGCAGAGTGAAATTAGCAAGGCTCTAGTCTGTTTTAGGGCTGCTTTTAAAAACCCTATGGAGGCCACGAAACAGACAAGAATGTTAATTTCACACTCTGGCTAGTTGGCAAAGCCATGAGTACAAGGAGGCAGAAACTGCAGCCATTCAGAAGAGTGAGATAATTAAAAAGAAGCTGGCAGCAGACTGGGAGAAAAGCAGGGGCAATCTGCCAGGAAGTTCTGGCTGAAGGTGTAGGAGACAATCCGACTTTACTTTCCAGCAGGCTGGGACAAGGCAAGAGATTTGGTCTTTAAGCGCATATCTGGAAAGTCACAGATTAAAAGGGGCTGAACTCCCAGTTTGGATCTAATGACAGCACTCTAGAAGTCCTAGATCCTTTCCTGTTTCCAGCATCTGCAGGACTTGTCTGAACAAAGTGTTGTTTCTGAGACTTCCTCCTATTACTTAATTTAGTTTTTCAGGTAGCAGGTGTCTGGTAAGTTTTTCAAGACCCATCTTCAAATATAACACAAGCTATGAACAGTCAGACAACAAGCTGTCCCTTTCCAAACACTACAAGTCATGCAATGGGGTAAGAGCAGTCATAAATTCACCAGCCAAAGAATCTTGTTTCCATCACATGGATCATTTTTTTGTATCTTTTTTTAACTCCCCAAGTAAGAAAATAAGATTGCTTCCATCAAAAAGGCAACATTATTATTTTTGGAAAGAGCCTTGGCATATTATGCCATTAGTAGAAGACGACTTAATTGATGGCAGCACTGGGTACTCTCAGTGGGAAATAGCAGCATCCTGATGAAAATTATTCATGAGCCTTCACACTTAGCAAGACAAAGAAAAATCCAAACTAATAATTGGAAACAGTTGTATATGAATTTAGATTTTATTTAAAAGACCATTTTTGAGTAGGGCATGAAGACTAGTTAGGAATTCCACACTCTGGAATGTGCTATATTTTAAGATGCTCCAAGTTTAAAAAAAGTAAAAAAGTCACATGTTAGTTTGCATAAGTACATTCAGGCTAAGAATTTATTAGTGTAATTCATGTTATACCTCTGTAGATATTTAGGATTCAGACTACAAAATGATCATGCACACGTGACACATTGTCACTGGAGTTCAAGGCAAGTTTGCCTGTGACACGATGTGGCCACAACTTATGGATTTTATTGGTTTTACAACAGCGCAGAAGTCACTATTGTGGAAGCAGCTGTAACAATTGCTTTCAATTGTCTGTTTTTTGATCGCATGTAAATGGAAATAAAAGCATCCTTTACATCTAGGAGCTGTGGTTACTTTCTGCCTATTTTCCCCACAGGAAAGCATGTTGTCAAAGGGCGTGCTCCTGTTTACATATGGGACTACACACATTCCTCAGGCTGGGAGGAAACAACATCCTGCATGCACTCTCACAGCAGTATACTACTCGCGAGGATCAGAGTAAGTTAAAATGCTGCAGCCACCTAACATACATTCCACCTTTTCAGACCAAACCAAAGATTCTCGTGACCAGTACATTTCTCAAACAGGTGTAAATCAACCTTGATGGAAGCAAGTGCAATTTTCATTAACTTTAGAAATGACTGAAAAGTGAACATATTCACTTAGCTGTCTCTTTCCATTGCTGTATTATATTCTACCATGGCCTAAACATATGCTTATCTGATACTTTGAGAAGCCATGCTTTTATGGGTGATGGATGTCCATACATAATGGAATGGATTTTTTTTTTAACAGACCAGTATTCTTCCACCTGTAAGAACATTAGAAATCCCATACTGGGTCAGATTATAGGTCCAGCTACCCCAGTATCCTCTTCCTCTCTTCCACAATGGCAGAGTAGGGATGCTAAGGGAATGGATGCACTGTGATTAAGGGTGGATGTAATCCACAGGTCCTGCGCTCCATGCTGCCCACAAAGTCCACAGATATTGCTCACAGTCACAGGAAATCAAGAAGTTAAAACCAAGGTTGACAGGGAGAGCAAAATAAGATGTTACCTGCAGCACGTTACTTGCTCAGTACTGTTGCAAATGGGCCAGTGAAAAATGGGGACCCCAGGACAGACTTTAATGGAGATAAACAGTAGCCTTTATCATGGCTAACTTTACAGCAGAAGGCTTTACAGCAAGAATACCACTGTGCTAAGACATCCTAGGGACTTAAATAATCCTTTAAAGAATATACCTGGGATCACTGGAGCAGTTAAAAGTGCCCGTACGTATGCCAAACCTTGACACTTTCTTCACCATTTTTTCCCAATGGACTTTACCCACCAGAGGGCTTCTGTCATTTGCTATGACCTATTGTTAAAAAGAAGAAAGAAGCTTTAGTGTCAGAAACAGAAATCATCTGTTCTTCTAGAACTGACGTTTACTTGTGTCCAAACAGATCCCTTTTTATCCTCAATGTTGCGTTCCCCCACCCCGAGAAAATAAAGAGTATTGTTGTAATATTTTGTCTATCCCTAGCTGCAAAATTAGATTTGACAAGTGAAGCTGTAATATTGATAATAAGAATATTACGGTTACTGCCAAGAAAAAAGCACATCAAGGACATGCTTATTAATAATTAGTTGCTAAAATACCAAACTCCTAATGCTCTACAGAAGGTTTAGGTGGGGAAAGAAGTCCATAAAATGCAATCAAGGTACAAAAAAAAAGGTGGCTTTTTACTACACTGATGTTCATCATACTTTACCTCTTCCCCATAAAAAAGTAAAACCTCCCCAAATAAATTGACTCAGGTCAGTTTAAATTATTCTTCTCCAGATCAGCCACAAAGATGACCATTTGCAACAGCTTGCAAAGGACACAATGTTCTGTAGATACTGCCACAAACATGGCTCTCAACTGCTAGTGACTCGTTCCATGATATTAGGTAAGTCAGTCCCTGTCTCAGCTTCCCCTCTGCCACGTGAGAATTATAATTCATAGTGATGTTTTATTTGGAGGTCAGATCAACTTAGATGAAAGGGCTGCAAGTACAAATTATTAAACATTTGCCATCTGAATTGTATACACAACAGTCTACAAGGAGAAAAATGCTTGTCTGTTGCTGACAGGTAATTTTGAATGACCCGACCAATCACGCGTCAAGCAATGAGCTGTAGCAGTTTCACCATTCTGCTTATTTTAGAAATGCCTTACATGCTTCTACAAGCAGACTCGTTACCACTTTAAAGCATTTGCCGGACTTCACTTTGAAACTGCCATTTGTCAGGTGTCCATGGTGGAGGTTTCACTGTGTATAATAAGCAGCTTACCTAAACAACTGGACATTTCAGTCTTCCTGCAAAAACTGCTGTCTCCACCATGATTCGCCAATTATGTTGCGTGTGCAGGGTGAGAAGTAAAGGCCCAAATATACCTGGCCCCTAGAAAAAGTTATCCATTTCTGTGTACCCCAATCGAGGGTACATTTAGAAACTAAAAGTAGCAAGAAAGATTAAAATTGTAAGACATTTTATACAAGGAACTCCAGATAAACTAAGAGGTTGTACAATCCCTCACAAATAGAAGCTATGATTGTCTAAATAGAACTTGACTGAAACATGTAGCCAAGAATCTCTCACAATATACATATGGGTGAAATTTCTCTCTTCATCCTGGCATAGCTACAAAGACTGCTGCCAAGAATATTAACACCCAGCTCCCCTATAGAAGATGGGAGTGAATCAGGAACACAAGTGTGGTGGATCAGTTGCAAATTTAAAACATTTTGGAACAGCTTGCTGAGTTACTGGAACTTCCTTCTCCTATGAGATAAAAAAACAAACCCTTAAAATATCACTAGTGATTTAAACTTGCCCCTTTAATAACCAGCTCAACAAGCAAACACCAGAAAGGCACCTTGAAACATTTGCATTCTTACTCCTGAAGTTACTAGAAATGATAAAATTAGAGCAACTTAGATGCTAGGGTCGGAAGGGACCTCAGTAGATCGGCAAGTCCGACCCCCTGCCCTGGGCAGGAAGGAGTGCTGGAGTCAGGTGACCCCAGCCAGATGCCTATCCAGCCTTCTCTTAAAGAGGCCTTAGACCAGGGGCGGGCAATTATTTTGGGTGGAGGGCCACTTACTGAGTTTTGGCAAGCCATCGGGGGCCACATCACAGGCAGCCCAGGGCAGATAAATATTAATTTTCTAAATTTTTTAGGGGCCCCATGGGCCGGATAGAATGGCCTGGTGGGCCGCATTTTGCCCACCCCTGCCTTAGACATTAGTAAAGAGGACTTAAAAGGTAAGGGAGGGCTGTACATAAATGGGTCCTTTGTCATAAACACACTCCAGGGCTAGGGACAGACATTACACATACACCAGTTTAAGTGACTAGAAACTGGTTTAAACCTGTAACAGAACAGATGTTCAGTGCACAAAAACCAGATTCAAAATGGCTGAAACTGGTTTAAGATAAACCTGGCTGAATGTAGTATCAGACTTAACTGATCTCGGTCAAACTGGTTTATGCAATGTCTGTCCCAGACCCCTTCCTGGTTTAACTTAAACCGGAGTCCCCCAGCATCCCAGATGCTTTGCAGCCCTGTGCTGTGCTGTCTGCTCCAGAGAACAGGGCTGGCCCTGCCCCTTTGCTCCCTAGCTGGAGCTCCGCACAGCAGCGTCTGCCTGGCTTCCTCCTGCACCCTCCCCCCTGCCTTGTTGCTCAAGCAGGACTCTCCCTTTCCCTCCCCCTCATCTCCCACAGCACAAACCCCAGCCCCATGGACATTAGGCATGTGGTATGCTAGCTACTGCTGAGAGGTGTCTGTGTTTGTGCCTCCCATTTCATTGGGACAGGCAAACAGAACAGTGTCTGCTTAGGGCTTTTTGGAGCTAATCAGCAGGTCAGCTACTAATGTTCCTCCGCTCCTTCCTTGGAAAAAGCTGTTTAAGAAGAGCTTGAACTAATGAGAGAGGCTTTTGTTTTGTTGATAGGTTGATAAACGCTGCTTATCAGCCCCCTGCTGGCTCCCTCACCTGGCAGGTTTGCAGACAGTATGAAGAAACAGGGAGGGAGACTGAAACCTCATTACCAACAGATGCATGCGCTGCACACCCCCCCTTTGCCTCAGAGTCCAGGCTGGGGTCTGGCAACACTCCCGCCCCTTGAGCAGTGAGCAGGGAAAAGCCTGGGACAATGCAGGCAGGGTGGGGGTTTACACCTTTCCCTAATCAGAGCGTCTTACAGGGGCCTAGCCTCCCTTTCCTCAGCTCAGCCCTGGAAAAGGGACATTTGGGCTGCTCTAGTGCCCCCCAGGCTTCTAACCTGAGCCACTGCAGGCATGTGCCTGCATTTCTTCAGTCCAGAGAGAATGCCTATGTGGTTGCAAACCGGTTCGACCTAGGCAGGTTAGACTGAATCAATTCAAAGATCGAATCAGTTCAAGCTCAGGCTTTTTGAATGTCTGTCCCTAGCCTAACAGTTATGCCAGAGAACAGTCACTTGCAAGATCGTAGGCATGAATGCCGCGTGCCCCTGGAGGGTGGGGGGGCATGGCAAGCTCCCGCAGGTGGCAGCAGCACTGTCGGTGGCAGGAGCATGGTGGCAGCAAGCGGGGAGCTCCCACATGCGGCCACAGCGCTGTTGGTGGTGGGGGAGGACAGTGGTGAGCACCGACCAGTGGCAGCCAGCAGCGATCGTGCACCCGCGTGCAACCCCTACGCATCGCCAATGATCCTAGGTATGTGTTCAATACAAGCCTATAAATCAGATGATTTCTGGTAAATTAATAAGCTGCTGATTGGTTAAAGGCACTAACTTCTTGACCTGAGAAATACCATTCAAGGTAGGAGTTGACCTGAGAAGAACCTAGCATTACAATTAGTCAGCTACTTGTTTCTGAACTTAAAGAGGGGTATCCTAAGTAAACTCCATCCCTGTGCCAGCTATTAGCACCTGTCAAACTGGCAAATCCAGTTTGTTACATTTCAGGCTTTCCTTATATTAAACTAACACCTCAGCAAAGTCATACAACTGGACCCCATTCATGTTTACCAAGTAACCGTACAGATACCAAGAACAAATAATAGCACAGCTGGAATATAATTAAGGACTGAACGGCCGTAAACACTCTTCCAGCACATAAGAAAACTCCGCTGTCAGAGTATAGAAATGTATTTCAACATTACATAAATGTGTATTAACACTACCTGACTCTTCTCCCACCCCATATTGCACTAAACAGTTACTCACTAAGACTGTCAAAAAAATAAGACCCCAGCTCAGGACAGTCATAGGTTTCAGTGTCATCTGACTGTTGCACTGGCTTAACTTTTCACTTAAAAATAATGGCACTCAGTTATAAAATGACCTTATCTAAAGGACAAGGTTATTTATTCATGTTTGTAAACCAACACAATTCAGTAATGATTAAGGTTCTATGACAAATGAGAGAAGACTGGGTGCAGAAAGTAACATCAGAAGCTAATTTAATTCAACCCCCTACTCCATGCAGAATCATCTCTACCTAAACCATGCCAAAAAAGCATTGGTCTAACCTGTACTCAGATAAACCTTCTGAATGATGGAGTCTCAACAATCTTTCTGTGTTAAAGAAAAATTTAACATGGCTTTACAAAATGAAGTCTTGCCAACACTTCTTGGATCTTTTGCTTTGCTTTCTTTGTTTTTAAAACTCTTACAGCAAAAGGCCTTCCTTCGCACAGCAAATTCCCCTTGATGCCTGAGGAGTTCAGCGCACCAAAACTAGGACCCCTTTGGTAAGCACTATCATACTTACAGAAGGAGTCCTAGAAAATAACCTTGAATTGAATCACTACAAGTTGATTCAATCTAAATTAAATGGAAAAAGAAACAAAAGGCAACTCCTAACTGTAGTCTTCAATTTTCAAAGGATAAAGTTTGACAAATTACAGTCAACTGAACTGAGAAGCTCAGGGATTTGAATGTGGAGGAGGCCTAGGCTTTCATTAAGTTAAAGGTTGTAATACTATGAGGAATGCTGGGGAAACACTTAAGACAGGGCTCCCAACCCAAATGGATGAATAGTCGCTGCAAGAAGGATATTAAAAATAAGAAGAGTGCTTGCCAAAGAACAGCACAAAAGGACAGATTTGCAAAGAAAGCAGCGTCTTCCAGGTCAAGAAATGGAGAAATCAAGAGAGAACTGCCAGAAGTCCAGCTGAGTTAATCCTTACAGAGGAAATTAAAACATACTGAAAAAGGGTTTTCAGCCACGTAAATAAAAAGAAAACAAGGAAAGAGAGTGGAACACAGACCTGGAAGGGGCCTCCTAAGCAACTGAGTCCAGTTCCCTATATTTGCAGGCAATCATTTGCTCAAGAAACTGCCATTTCAAACCTTCCCACCAACCAGAAGGCACAAAATCACAAACATCAAGAACACATTACAACATGGCACAGTCAAGGGAGGTAGTTGGTTAATATATGCTCAGAAGGGGTTAAGAAACAGGACCATGCTTCAAGGTGCAGAGAAAAACAACCCCCCCCCACTACAAAGACCAAGCCAATCTGATCTAGAGGGAAAATTCCTTCCTGACTCCCCCTAAATTTAGCAGCTGGTAGGATCCTGAGCAGAAGAACCAGCCTCTGAGGAACCAATGTAGGGCCACTGTGCTGTGAGGATGTAGTGGAGTTTAAAGATAATTTACCAATGGTTCAGTTAGTAAAAATGATTGTTCTGATTGAAAACCAGAACAAATTATACCGAATATGGGCAGGAATCACTAATGGGCATGAGGGCATGGAGACAAAAAATGATGACACCTGAGCTCTGAGGAAGCAAAATGCAAATAGCTTAATGTGCTGAAATCAGAGAGACTGGATAACCTTCATCCCATCATTTGGAAATGATTTGCAAATGGTGTTTAGGCTGTACCCTATGACTGTAAAACTGATGTAATTCCTATATTTCAGGAAGGCTAACTAATCTGGCAAAACATAGACCAGTTAACCTGACCATAAGATATGCAAGGCTTTAGAACAAGTTTTGAAGAAAAGAATAATCAAGAATCTGGACTGGATTCAGAATGCAAAATGGAGTAAGATGCAACATGGCGTTGTTTTCGAGACAAAGGAAATGGGGCAGATTTTTCTGAACTTTAGTAAAGCATCTGATGCAGTATCACATAGGAAATTATTATTTATGACAGAAAAGAATGGTATGTGCTGAAAAGAGGAAATATGAAACTGGTGGGAAGTTACTGAAAGAGTTTCTAAAAGGACTGGTCTTGGAGCTAATCTTATAAACATTTGCATTACTGATCACGGCAAAAAATGTAAGTGCCCTAACGATATTTATTGTTGCCTGTTAGCAATCTGCAGAATACCATCAGTAGCAGTTAGTGCAGCAGAGTTTTTGCAACCCATTGGGTCCTCTCATGCAGTAACAGTAATGGACCCATGGTAAAGAAACACAGTCCTAATCAACATCCTGTATCATACTACAGATTCTGTGCGTGATCTACACCAAATACAGGGCAGCTGGTTTAGCTGAGGTTACAGAGTCAAAATCTCTGTAATCAGCATATGCAACAGAGAAGACAAATTATTTGCACAGAGGAACTGGTGACAGAAACAGGGTGACTCGGAGGTACAAAATAGTCCACCGTGTCGGGAACTGACTTGGAACTCAAGAGACAGTGGATTTGGTTCCTTGCTCTGCCCCATGCTTTCTATGAAATGTTGGGCACAGCCCACTTTTCCTCCATGTCCCAGTACTTCACAACTGAAGTTGGGAGAAATGTGGAAACAAATGCATGAAAAAAAAAATGCACTGACACTAAGGTAATAAATACCTTGAAAGTACTTACAAAAACCCCAAAAAACTAGGTTAGTGAACCGATAATTGTGAAAGAAGAGAACATAATTAAAGCAAGTGTTGGGACCTTAATTGCTTCCATACTTTCTGTTTAGAATTCTTGATTAAATGGTTTTAAAAAAAAGAGAAAAGTCTAGTCTAAAGGTAGTACTTAAAAGTAAGATACAACTGATGTTGAAACATACAGTATGGTAACACAGGGCGCTTGTACATGTGATGGGGGTTTAGTACTTAGGGTTGCATTCTATGCCCCCTAAATTGAAATGGTGGGTTTTTAACTGAAACCCATTTCAATTTAGGGGTTTCCATCACTGTTACGGTGAGGGGCCCTATCTTTTTTGTTCACCGGAGCCTGCCTATGGCTGGGGGGCAAGCTGCCAGCAGGCCAAGCAGCCCCTGAGCTGCAGGGGCCCCCAGTCCTTCCCTCCAGTGGCAGTACCCCCTGGGGCCAGGCAGGTGGGCTGTTAGCAGACTGGGTGCTGCCCCAGCTCAGAGGTAGCACCCGACCTGATCCAACTCTTACCCAGCCCACCAGCAGCCTGCTTGGGCAGTCCCGGGCGGGTAACGCTGATGGAGAAGGAAGCACCAGGGCCCTCCACAGCTAAGAGGGTGCTCAGCCTGCTAGCAGCTTGCCCCCTGGCTGTGGTAGAGGCAGGCAGGCAGGCTCTGCTGAAAAAAAAAAAAGAAGAAAAGGATCCGGTCCCTTGCTGCTTCTGCCTTCAGCAGGTGTCTGCTGAAGACAGAAGCAGCAAGGGGGCTGACCCTTTTTTTCTCCAGAGTTTACCCACCACCTCTCTCTCAGCCGGAGGGCAAGCTGACTAATAGCTGCATCATATCATTGCAAACTAAACTACATCAGGATGTAGTATGCAACAATGAAAACTCATTTAAAACCCCCAAAACTCCTGCACATGTACAGTGTGATGCCATTAAGCCACACAAAGTGACATGTGTGTCACGTGTACATGGTAATGGTGTCATGTGTTCACGCGCCCATAACCTCAAAATCTTGTTGATTTTGACAGGTAGTTGCATAATAGATTTTTCATTATAACACCTCCGCTGACATTGGGTTAGACTAAAAACTCTCAAATGAGGCCAACTGAAGACACTCAAAGGTATGAATCAAAATCATTCTATTAAGTTAGTTATGGCTACAGGACTAAAGGAACAAAAGACTTTTAAGAGCAGATACCATGCAGATGAGCAAGGCACCCCCTTTATGCAGCACTGGTCAGGCCGCAGTTGGAGTACTGCGTTGTTTTGGGCACCACACTTCAAGTGGTATGTGGACAACCTCAAGAGGGTTCAGAGGAGGGTCACTCGAATGGTTAGGCAAAGCCCTGGCAAAGCCCTATGAGGAGAGATTGAGGACCCTGGATCTCTTCAGCCTCTGCAAGAGAAGGTGATCTTGTGGGCGCCTACGAATTCATTGGGGGGGGGGGTGATAGCAAGGAATAGGAGATGCTCTGTTGACCAGGGCACCCCTTAAAATAACCAGGAACAATGGCCACAAACTGGCGGAAAGCAGATTTAGGTTGGACATCAGGAAGAACTTCTTTACCGTAAGGCAGGGCCGGGCAATTATTTTGGGCGGAGGGCCGCTTACTGAGTTTTGGCAAACCATCGAGGGCTGCATGATAGGCAGCTAAGGGCAGATAAATATTAATTTTCTAAATTTTTTAAGGGCCCCGCAGGCCGGATAGAATGGCCTGGCGGGCCAAATCTGGCACGCGGGCTGCATTTTGCCCACCCCTGCCGTAAGGGTTGCCAAAATCTGAAATGGGCTTCCAAGGGAGGTGGTGCTCTCCCCTACCTTGGGGGGTTTTAAGAGAAGGATGGATAGGCATCTGGCTGGGGTCGTCTGACCCCAGCACTCTTTTCTGCCCATGGCAGGGGGTTGGACTCAACGTTCTGCTGTGGTCCCTTCTGACCCAAACATCTGTGAATAAATGCCTAGAAAAGCAGACAATGTTAACAAGAGTTTTCCACCTCTCTCTCCCTCCAACACAAAGGCATCTCAAACAGTTGCTTACACATTGTGACAGCTTCTCTAAAATTATGTTATTGATGTAGTTGTCACTTGCTTTGCCAACTACCTTATCTTAAAGATATTTTAAAAAGACTTCCATGAAATAGCCCACAAAAACTATCTTGGGTGAAGGGTTTGATAGAAGTCAAGATATCTGAGAAAATTAAACACTACTACTTTCCAGAGCAGCTTCTGTAATACAGAAAGATCACACCCTGTTCCGTTAACAAGCACAATAGCATGGTAGCTCGACTTGCAAGTTTCATGTCTTCTGTTGGGTTTAAGCCAGGTCTCCTTCAAGCTATTTTAAGTGGGGGGTTTTTGCAGGTCATTATAACAAAATCTGGCCTCGTTAAATTTCAAAGCTAGCTCACAGCAGAAGATCTTCAAACACTGCAAGGCTTGAGAACAGAGATCAAATGTTGACACCTGAAGATGGAGCAGCTTTTTAATTTAACTGTAGTACCTTTGTCAGCACGATATTATTTTATCATTTTCTTTGTTTACTCCTGCAATTAAAAGATATAGGATAAAGAAATTTACTGTGCATTTGATGCACAAAAAAAGATTACAATAAGATGCAGGAAAGGGACTTAGGTGTATGTTGATATTTATTACAGGTATCAGAACAGGATTTACCCGAACAATTTTTAATGGTAAGTAATCCTTTCAGTGCATCGCAAACAGGGTAAATTGTAGTGCATGTTGAATTAAAACAATACTTAAATTAAGGATGAACAGAGACCTGAGTTGTTAGAAGATTGAAGGTAAAGCATTTTGCAGATCAGTGCAAAGTATTGCCATCTAATCATCTTTACTGAAATAGCAGCTCTGTTTAAAAAGAGACACTAAATAGAAAAGTAAGACTTTTAGATGATATATGTTACTGGTAACATTAGGTTCTGAGATTATTATAACATTAAATAAAAATTACCTGTGCTGAATTGCCCTTACTGTTTTTGACACCTCTTATGTCTAGTCAGTTCCAATGTTCATTTTATTGTTAGGCTTTTAAACAGCAACAAACAGGGAAAAAAAAAAACAGGGAGCACAATAGTAACATCACCACAAAACCCTAGGGAAAATGAAGGGATAGGCGAGTACATGAAATATTTACATACCTAAAACTGAAAATATTCAAATTGAAAATGTTCCTCTGATCCAGTGCATACCGTGGGTGTGTATCATATAAAAGATGTGGAAAAACTGAGTTCAGCTGCAACTGCCAAGGGAACCCTAGGACTTAGTTTCTCTAATTTTAATTTGGCCAGGACATCACATGCTAGTGTACATACTATTTATGAAGAGGGCAGCTGATCTTCAATAACTGAACAGTCAAACTCAGTATGGTGTCTTAGGCACAAGGCAGCACTTCCAATGCAGCGTCTATTGACACGATGCACTGGGACACTGTTACGGTTCTTACTCAGCTGGAAGAATGCCACCTACCAGACCAGTGACGCCAATCCCCACAGCCCATAGGAATTCACAAATGATCCTCCAGCTAGGTGGCAACCAAATTATATCCTCTTTAGCAGATCAGATCAGACAGGTTTCCAGCATTAGTTGGTACAGATAGATAAAGTTGTTCAATTTCAGCAACAGAGTTTAGTTTCTAACCCTTTAAATTAAATGGTGAGGTAGTATGCAAGTGAGAATTTGCCAATTCAGTTCACTTCAAAGGACAGGTCAAAAGTCAAAATACCGTAACTTCAAAAATTAACTTGAATGCAAAATGATGGAACAAGAAATCATCCACAGGTTGAACTGTGTCCAGTATGGTCTCAGCAAAGACTCTGGATTCTTTCTCCATACCTGGATAGCTTTTATAACCCTTATGTTCCTCAATCGGTTAACTGCTTTGCTTTTCCCTTTTGACCTCTTCAAGCCGCCTTTGCCTCTCTTGGCAGTCTCCCCAGCCCCCATCCTTTCCTTTCTTTCCTTGTTGTTTGTATTAAATTACTTTACTCCTGTCTATTTAATACCCCATCTCTCTGCAAGTTCCTTCATGACATCTGATGAAGTAAGCTGTTGCCTATGAAAGCTTATGCCTCTCTGAACAAGTTAGTCTTAAAGTGGCACCCTGCCATGCCTTCAACTTAGAATAAGAATAAATGTCAACATGTTACAGGAATAAAAGGGTTCAACAATGCACTGCACAGGATGAAAACGATGGTCCTTTTGTTACCAGGGAATGAACTAATCACGTGCTGAAGTCATGACAATATTTTCATATTATCGTGCTGTACAGGTATACTGCAAATTTCTTAACTTCCTCAGATGAATTCAGCGGAAGCCACTGTCAAAGACTTGATATGGCATTGCCCATCTGACTATTTATGGCACAACAGTAGTTAGGCCCAGATCTTACTGCTACTAACCAGAATGATTTGCTTTTATACATGTTTGACATTCAACATAATTTAAAGAAGAATCTAATATATAGATTCCTTACTGTATTTTTGGAAACCACATAGGGCACTGACAGACATGGGGGAACCTCCCCCCCGCTTTACCAGAAGCAGCAGTGCATTAGTTTGACCCGACTCCACAGCATCTGTACAGATCGGGCGCTTCAGCAGGGCTTTTTGGCACTTTTATCTAAAGTTGATTCAATCAGCTATTAAATAAAAGTGCCATAAAAGCCCCGCTGAAATGCCTGATCTGTACAGATGTTGGGCGAGCTGGATCCAACTAACGCTCTGCCTCTTCTGGGCATGCGCTGGCCTCAGTGCCAGGTCACATGCAGCTTAAAGTAAAGTGCTGTTTTGTTTTGGCTTTTTATGCCTGTAAGCAGCCATGGTGTAGCATATGTATACTGGAATTATTTGTATATCAGTGGAGGTAAGGAAGTTCTAGAAACCTGTAGCAGAGAGTCTGGAAAAGCAGGGATGT
>NW_005842333.1:593112-595282 GCF_000455745.1 Alligator sinensis | reverse complement strand
AGCACTGGCCTCAGCTCTATGCATAACCCCTTGACCCTCTCATTTGCCAAAGGCAAAATGCCACCAAAGTAGGTAGCAAGTGAGAAGCAGAGGCACAAGGTAGGAATGCTGCTGCCTGAGACCACCAAGAAAGTTTCTTACAGTAGCAATGGGCACTTTTTGCATAGAGCGGCACTAATTACTTATCTGGATGCACAGATTACTAGACGACTTGGATGCTCTGTTTTTCGATAAACTCTTAAACAAAGAGCCTAGCCATAAAGCACCTGGCATTTCTGTGTGTATTGACTTTGATCAGCTTCTTCATATGTTTATTTGCAGACACTACACAATATAGCAAATCCGCCTACAGGGTGAATGTACAAGACAATAATGGATATATTCCCCTTTTTCTTTGATTTGCTCAAGGTAGAATTTTCAATCAAATTAATCAGCCACTGCCACCCAAAAGCTTCAGGCAGAATCTAACTAACCCCTTTGCACTGTCTCCCATCCTATAATTCATGCACAGGAAAGACTCATTGAGGAAAAAAACCTGTAGAGATAAGACTGTATTTTCCTTCACATGCTCCTCAGTCATGATGCCTACAAAACCGACTATCTGAGTTCACCCGCCATTATCAGACTGCCCCAGTAAGTGGTAGCGGTGATATGGCAAGGAAAAAGAAGCGAGTTTCTCCCTTGCATAGGCAGGGAAGTCCCTAGCTTTATTATCATGTGTCTAGGTTTAGTGCTATAGCTAATTAATTGTTTGCTAACATTTCCAAGCCTTGTGTATTTATGGCTGGGAGTGGCCAGTTGAAGGAAGATGGCAGGAGAAATCAATCAGGTAAGTTATGAGAAGAGAGAAGCATGGTATGAAGAAATTTTGGAGGAACAAATAGGATAAGAAAGAAGAAACTTGAGGAAAAAATACTTCCAGGAAAGTAGAGAACACCTTGCTGGTTAGAAAATAAGGAGGACCCCAGGGGGGATGAGGATAAGAAGAAACAATAATTCTGGAAGTGATGCATCAATGAATCAAGAGCGAAGCCAAGAATAAAACTGAAATACTCTCTCTTTCTCTTGCTTTTATTTTGTAAGGCTGGGCACATAGTATTCAGTTAATAAATTATTCAGTCAATTCCACTGCAATTCAAACAATCTATTGTACAATTCTTGCAGTTATTGTGATCAACTCTATAGCCAGGCAAATAGTCAAAAAACAGTAGCATCATTTGAATGATAGGTTTCTAACACATGCTACTGTTTGATCAGCCATAGCAAGAAGCAAGCTACATTTTTAAACATATTAAGTAGTCTGTTCAATAATGTCGCAATTTAATTCAGAATGCAAACTGACAATGCTCAACTACATTATTCTCTTAAACTGTTCCAGAGTGGGCTTTTGGGTATGCAGTAGCATGAGCGCGTTTCCTGGCTAGTCAGGGTTAAGTAATTAATTTCCAAATGCTGTCTCTCTGTGGAGAATCTATGGATGTACAATTTATGAGAGTTCATTTGAGATCACAAATTTTTATAGATTTTTTTTTATCATTATCAACTCTATTTTGATTATAAGACTAGTCTGCATTCTTCACTGTCCTTCTGTTTGCATTTTGAAGGAAATTCCAAGGAGACATAATGCAGGGCTAACAAGGAGGGTCAATAAATCTTGATAGTCTCCTATTAGAAATACCCTGGACAGAGAAGACAGCCAGACCAGGAAACCATTCTGTCCAGGCTGGCAGCTAAACCATGGATCACCTACTGGAAGATAGGTGTTTTATAGTTTTATTTGGCTCTGCGCATCTTTTGATCTGTCTAAAGTCAAAAGCAATTAATTTTAGACCCTCTTGTGCAAAATCCCCATGTTACATGCTTCAACTGGCACATGTCCATGGAGCACTACTAAGTCAGCATCTGCAGGAGGAGAGCTTTAGGAAAGGGAGCTCTGAAGTACGCCAAGTTCAGAAGTCTCCTTAAATTCTGGAGTATGCCATTTGGTCCTGGTGGCTTAAGGCAAATAGACCCCCAGATCTTATCTCTATGACGTGCAAAGAGACTGTGCAGAAAGTGTGCCAATGAAACCCAAGAGAGAAAGCTGGCGTTGGAACCTGCCCAGAACAAGGAAAGCTTAAAAGCACATGGGTCCAGTGCTTGGAACCTGAACACAGCAGCTTGGTTCAGC
>NW_005842333.1:590049-593072 GCF_000455745.1 Alligator sinensis | reverse complement strand
TTCAGCAGGGGGAACTCAGCAAGAGCTGGGATATTAATTATGCTTGTTGGGGGTGTTACATAAGGCAGATGCTTTACATCCAACAGGAAATTCTTCCAACACCTGACAATGTGCCAGGGCAGTCCATATGCCTAACAAATATTTACTGGAGTATTATTTCCTGATCATACGTTACAGTATCTAGTTTACCAAGAGAAACAGAAAGAAGGGGTTTTTATTTTAATGATCAAAGGAACTTTGTCGCTTCCTATCCTGTCTGCAGTTGTCCAGGTTAGCCCTCCAGTGCCCATTACCATGGTGCATTTTCCTGGGCTATTTTCCCCTATCACACTAAATCAGAAACGGTCTCTTCACACTCTTAGACTCTAACTTCTGTTATCAGGTGAACTGGTCTCTAAAAATAGCTTTTCCTCTGAAGCACATTTCAGCCATGATAAAAAAAAATGGAAACATTTTCCGTACCTGTACCAGCCAGATACCATCTTTTGTGTCTTCCACAAGCTCATAGAAGTGCATTTCACCACTGAAGTTCGTACTTGAAACGGATTCAGAGGCCTCTTCTTCCTTAAGAGCAGAATAAAGCTCCCCTTCCATGAGGTCTCCTGAAGAATGGATGGGAAAAAACTAATTAAACTGCAGCTGGTAAAACTCATGTTAATCAAAAATATTCTGGTGTCAATACCATTTTCTTGTCAGTTAGTGAAAATGTTGTTAATTATATCTTACAAAACTGAACTCAACTATTTCATCTTAAAAACAAATTTCAAATTTATTCTAAATTATTTTACATGTAGTTATACTTAAAAATATGTGTATTTTAGTTGCCAATCAACCTGGGAAGAAATGTAGTCTTCTTTGGGTTAGACATACTCAATATATATAACTGGACCAATTGAAAAGCAATTGAATGTGTTCTCCGCTTTATAAATCCCTGCTGATATTTTCTGAAATTCAGAGAACTAAAATGGAAGACACATATTTCGCTTTCAATGATTTAGCCTTTACTACACAGGAAATTTAGTTTTACAGTCTACAAAAGATCACTCAAAACAAAAATTATTAAACCTGTCCATCTAAACTGGTTTAAGAATTCCAATCGATAACATTCAATTTTTGTAAAATTAGAATTTTACTTACAATGGAATAATCCAAAGCCATTTCACACAGCTACTCTAAGGTAAAAATATTCTACTATAAAAATTGATTTTTATATACAAAGCAGTAAATATTTCCTAAGAACTCAAACTGAACAACACAAATTGAGTTCCTTCGGCAACTTATGTAAAATTATTTGTTTCTTTTGCTCTCGTGTCCTTTCCACATATTGTGTCTGCCTGCAAACCATATTGCTAACAATGTCATAGCATTTATTCTATGAAACTTGCCCTTCAAAAATGTTTTCCCAAAGAAGACTTATTACAGAATTTAAGAAATGTAGCATCAAAGTAGAAACTCTTGATATTTTAGAAGCTATTAAGACATACCATCACATAATTTGGAGGCCAAAAACATTTATGTAAAAATGTTACAAAGCTTATTAATAATAGAAGTGTTGCCATGACATTTGGAAAAAAAAAGTCATTGAACAGTTTGTTTGGAGTTAAACATTTTCCTGCAGTGTTTGCAACCCAAATATTACAGCATCATGAAAGTGAATGAGCGCCAAAGAGTGAAAGTGACAGGAAGCAAAAGAGAACCTGACCAATGGGGTTTCTCCGTGCAGGCCAACCAAGTAAAAAAGATAGTAAACAAAGGGTATAAATAGTAGAAAAGCAAATTACTGCTGGTATCAGCTATTCATAGGAAAGGAGTTAGTGTTGAAGTATATGAAAATTGGGTCTTTTCTTTATACTAAGTAAATCAGAACATTCAAGTCTTTCTGCTCAACGCTTCTTGCCCATTTTGACTGCAGTCATCTCCTCCTTTCCTACACAAACATCCCCTTGACAATCCATTTGAAAAGCAGATGTTAAGATTATCTTTCCCGTCTGTGACTCTGACCACACCAGTCCCACCTCCAAACTCCTCTTCTGACTCAACATCCAGGCCACCCCGTTAACTTCCAAGTGTCACGCTCCCAGTTCCAAAGCAGCATCTCCTTACTGGTCTGCACCTCATGTCGCCCTCTCCCCTCGAAGGTGCCAGCCTCACGCGCTCTTTCCTCAGCCTCTCGCGCAAACATCTCCACGCCTCCTTCTAAACTACCCGGTGTTCGGGGTCAGGCTTCCTGTACCGCTCTGTAAAACCACCGCGCCCCGGCATCCCGCCAGCTGCTCGGTTCAGGGCAAAGTGGCATTTAAAAATAATAAACAATAATCCTTTCTCCTCATGCTTCACATGTCACTTGTCTTCTTCGCTTGCAGGCCTTTTGTGCCAGGAGTCCAGAGAGAGAGATGCAGGGTGGGCGAAAAGATACGCCTTGAAAACACCACCGCCAGCGTCCATGCTGCTGCGCAAGCAGGACCGAACCCTTCTCGCTCAGCCGCCCCGTCGCGACTCCGGCCAACGCTTCGGAAACACTTCCCTGCCCTGCAGCCAAATCTTATACTTAGCGACCAGCCTAACGAACGGAGAAGGCCTCTTCTCTCGACACGCCGCGTACACATGTACACACGTGCCACGTCGCCGTTTGACTGCTTCCGCGCCGGCCTCGACCGCTTCAGACCGCCGAGGGAA
Source organism: Alligator sinensis (assembly GCF_000455745.1). Classification (NCBI taxonomy): domain Eukaryota; kingdom Metazoa; phylum Chordata; order Crocodylia; family Alligatoridae; genus Alligator; species Alligator sinensis. The sequence continues at coordinate 590,396 of NW_005842333.1, read as the reverse complement.
CACGCGACGGATTCACACGCCGCTCGGACATCCGAACTCACGCGGCCCCGATTTCGACGCTTAAAACGTTAAGTTTACGGGGCGTGCGCATCGTGAGACCGGGGGGGCGGGAATAACAAGGGTGAACCCGCCCAAGGGAGACGTCCCCGTCCCAGGGGGGTGCCAGGGCCCTCACCTGACTTCTCCACCAGCTCCCGCACGTCCTTCTTGTCGGGCAGCCCCGAGTAGCCCAGCCCGCGGCCCTCCAGGATCGTCTTGAGCTTCTTGAAGCTCAGGGTCACCGGGTCCACGAGCTGCGTGGCCAGGAAGCCGGTCTCGTACCACACCACGGCCTCGAAGACGCGGGC
>NW_005842333.1:586607-589861 GCF_000455745.1 Alligator sinensis | reverse complement strand
GAAACGCCCCGCGCGCCCCGGGAGGGGGTGGGTGTTGACAGACGTACGGGGAGCGCGTCGCCCGTTCAGCCCCCGCAGCGCACCCCCACCGCTCAGCACTGGCACTGTACAGTGCGGGAAGCGCTCGCCGGCACCAGTGTTCCCTGATTACAGCCCCCCCCTCCAAGTGGATCTTAAACTAGTTTCAGCCATTTTGAAAGCAGTTGATGCTCACTGAACTGTTGCGGTCCATTTTTTAACCGGTTTCCGATCACTTATACCAGTGTACGAGTCTTAGCCTAAGAGGATCCTGAGTGGGTTCAGGCCAGGGGAAGGTGCTCACCTCCCCAAAGCAATCAGGACTGGTGGTAGAGGTGATCTCTTTTATTAGACCAACTAGATTTTTGCAAAAAAAAAAAAAAAATCTTTAATTGCAAGGTTTCGGGGACAAACACCCTTCATGGGGCATCGGAGAAAAGATTGTTCCCCTGGGTAAAAGATAACGCCTCTACCACAAGTCCTGATTGCTTTTTCCTTTAGACCAATACGGCTACAACCTGGATACCTCCCTAACGCACGTCCCTTTAGTCAGCATTTCCTATGGACTAGTTTAGGTAGTGTCCTAGCTGGCCTGTCCTAATCCTATTCTTACATCTCTAACTTGCCCCGTACGATGCTACCTGGGGTGTGTTAGGCACCTGAGATGGGGCTGTGCACTCCACTAGGTCCTGCGACGTGTGAAAATAGCCTTTCATATCTAGCAAGACAGAACACCCTCTTTGTCCCCAAATTACACGTTCATTCAGCTGGTTTCTTTTGCTCGGTCTGGACATTATCACTAGATCCTATAATGATGGGTGCTATACAAAATCCATCCAGTTAGAGCAGTTGCTCAGCCTGTTCAGTTCCTAGATTGAAGTGCACAAAAAGAAAAGCTTTACAAAACCTAAACACCGATAGCTATGACACAAGAGTTTAAAAATATTACATGGAAACAGTTTATTTGGATTCTGATTATTCAAGGCAGGGGTTGTCTCTAATCTGGATTTTTACATGCTTTGCACAGTAGGACTCCAGTCCGCAGAGGAGCTGGTTGATGCTACTCAAGTATGTGTAATATGAAATAATACAGTCATACAGATATCTACCTGCACTGGGTGAAACTCAAACCCTGCAGCTGTGTGCTATGCGTGAAAACCTGGAAGGAAACTGAATAACCAATTAAACTGTGCCTTGTCTTTTACTTGCCCAAGCAAAGCACCAGGTAAGCAAACAGCATGATTTGCAGAGATTCTGAATTTATTTCTATTTTAAGCTAAAGTTTTAGCAGTATGCTTAAACACTTGCATATTTGTAGGATTGGAGTCTAAAACTGAATTCTTAGGATGACTACTCCATTACACGTCTCTCTACACAAGCCAGCAATACACAATCTAAAGTCCATTAAGCGTACGTAGAAACATTAGTATGAGTGATGCAATTTTAAAAAAATGCACCAGCATCCTTTGGAAAGAAGTCAAGCTCTCGTTCTTCTGCTCTCTCCTTATCCTTCCTCCCAGACTAAGACTTCTTAAATAATGTTATTGGAGCCTGTAGAAAAATAAGCCTAACAATGTGTCCTAGTTTTCTTAGGACACAAGCTCCATGCAATTTCTGGTATAAAACAATTCATACCAGAAGGCCAGGGCCCCTTCACTGAGTATGCGCTGGTCACTTTTCTCTCATTTCCGACCTGTCCTACTTTATCCTCAGTGTATTCAGTGAATAGGTTGTTAATGAGGAGTGAAACGAATACCGTTCAGTGTTGGCCAGTCACAGGTTGAGCCTTTGGTGCCTATACATTTTGCTCCTTACATATCATCCTTTATTCTGCATCTCTTTGTACAGAGGATAGTAAAAGGTTGGAAAAGTCAACACCACATCCCCCCTCTGATCACGCTGGTCAGTTAAGGACACACTGATTTCATTAGATAGCTCGGGAAACGACTGAGCCACATATGGGAAGCCCAGTTTGAACTGAATGTACTCGTGGACCAGTTGAGGCTCTGAAGCGAGCTCACAGGAGGACGGGGTTGAAACGCTGTTATATTTCTTCCTACCCTGTCACACTCTATGAAACTTTATCACACTAATAATACGAGGTATAATTTCTGGGCCTCTTTCATGGCAATTTTTCAGACTAAGGGTCCAAGTAAACAATGAGAGAGACTTGTGGCCATCTGGCTCCACAGGCTGGATCTGGCCCATGGGCCGTAGGTTGCTGCCCCCATCCTAGACTGTTATCTTTTGCAGGACATGGTGATAAAAAACATTTCTATGATTTCGGTCTTCTTAAGGGAGTACTGATGCATTTAAAGTACAGTACAAGAGTTCAGTATAGCATACAAGTGTATTCTTTTCCTTCAGAAGAGGAAGAAGCAATGTTTTAGAAGCTCAGTTGGTTTTTAAAGTACAGGGAAGTTTGTGTGTTGATCTCAATGGGAGCAGGACAGAATCCTAAGATGATTTAGAGCCTTATTGCCAACTTCTTTTAAATTGTTCAGCTACCTTGCTATTTGATTTCTGCTTCAAAATTATTGCATAATTGAATATAGTATAGTTTTGGGTGCTTAATTTAACTTGAAGACCAGGAGAATTGGACCCAGGAGAATTTAGGTTTCAACTGACCCAGGCTGGGGTCACCTGATGCCAACACTCTCTTTCCTGTCTAGGCAGGAGGTCAGACTCGATGATCTGTTAAGGTCCTTTCCGATCCTAGCATCTATGAGTCTATGAATTGCCAACAGGACCATTCTCCTACCTCAAAGGGTGCTGAAAACTGGCACCAGCATGGATAGACCAAATTACATAAATGTTAGCAAAATGCATGCTCAATCCTGCCTGATAGCAGATCCATTGCAGGCTCTCCGCAATAGTGCTAAAGACAGAGCACAAAGCTGTGACCCTTGAAATCCCACTTGAAGGCCCCCCCGTCATTTGCTATACATCCAAGAGGCCAGCTGACTAACTCCTTTCTACTCATTTCTTTCAAGTGAGCAGCTCAGATACATGGGGAGGGCTTGATGGGAGGAAGATGAGAATTAAATGTTTGGGGAGGAACCTGGTGTTTACCAAATGTGCTAAGTGTCTTTAACAACAAGCTGTGGAGCCCTCACCAGTAATCACTTTACTGTATCTTGTCTCTCCTGTCTTTTTAGGCTGTGCCCTTTGAAGGATTGGGTCCAACTCTCCTGGACAGGAAGATACACAGGAATCATTAAATGTCTGCATTCACA
>NW_005842333.1:578842-586576 GCF_000455745.1 Alligator sinensis | reverse complement strand
CTTTCCACCACCAGCTGAGGAGGGATGGTGCCACCAGCATGCTATTTTCCTAATGTTGATAGACTATGTAAAGCAGAACAATATCACCTGTCAGTACTGGATGGCCAATAGGCTCATAAATTCCCCAAATCCACCAGAGTCAGCTGGGAGTGATTTTTGATTAAAACAGTATCTTTAAGCTTGTCATTCCACTGTCTGGCCACTTGTAAGTCCTCACATGCAGATATTCTGCCCAAAAAACAAAATAAGAAACCATGGGATGAGACGATGCTAACTACAAGGTGATGAACATAACTTCAGATTTTCTCTGAATGCAGAGAAGCAGGCTGGGCCATAGGGCGAAGCCAGTGCATGTAGGAATGGTACAGGAGAAGCTTTCAGGGCCAAAGATAAAAGCTTTCAGGGCTAAAGATAAAAAGGAGAAAGATCTGGAGAGAGAAGATGATTAATACATGGGAAATGAGGTTGATGAGACCAGAGCTATGAACCAGGGATCTGGGGTAGGGGTCCCAGTCCCTCCCTCCAGAAAGATAGCATTGCTGCTTCACTTCCACTAGGCACTTGGGGTCTTGTTACATGGTACTTTTGGGTGGCTCCTGGAGCACTTAACTCCTGAAACTAGTTTCTAGCACTTGTTATGAATCTCAAAGTTATGCTGCTCCAGGGCAGGATTATGGCTGATCTGTGTTATCCAGCTTGTGTTACACTAAGGTGTAGCCACTCTAACTACACCTCCTCGCTGACCTGGATCAGGCCCACTGTCCCTCATCCCCAATACCCCAGATCCCTGCTCCCCTCTTACTTGTGGCTGCCCGTTCTGTCTCTCTTGGGGAGCAGGGAAGGCAGGATTAACCTGCCTGCCCAGCTGCTGCCCTCTCCACTGCTGCTGTCTGGGTGGGCTCAGCCCAGAGATGACCAGCAGCTGCCAGCCAGACAGGCAAACCCTCCCCTGCCTGCTTCCCAGGACAGGCAGCAGGGGCAGCCACAAGTGAAGAAGAGGGTAGGGGGAAACCCTGGGGGGGGAAAAGGGGACAGGGGAGAACCCAAGGGGTGGGAGGGAGCCCTAGGGGCAGGGGAGAACTCAGAGAGCCCCAGGGGGCAGAGGCAAAGCCTGGAATGGGGGGGTGGGATTCTTACCTTTCAGTCCTCCAGGTCTGTGCTGGCCTGAACGCGTGACCAAACTTGAGCCAGCGCTAACACTGATCAACATTTGTGCGGCTTACAGTGTAAGGTGTGACAAGGCCTTTCAGCAACTCCGCTAGGGGAACTGAAGCAGTAACAGCGGATAAGCCTGGGAAAGGCTGAGAGATCAGCAGATGGAGACTGGGTTCTACCTTCCTTCTGCCATTCTATAGCGTTAGTTTTCCTCATCCAACCCTCTTCCTGCCCAGATCCACCCAACTCTGCTTACTTTCTCTCCACCCTCATTGTTTTCCATATTCTGGACTTAGCCTTTTCAGTTAAAGTTAATAGATAAAGGGGGAAAAGTAACTTCGTTTTTTCTACTGTTCAGCAATGTCAAGCCTGTAAAAGACTATCATAAACAATTAAGATTTTAAAGTATTAAACTAGCCTCTCAAAATGTCAAATGCTGAAATTCCACTTAAAAGGATACTCTGTTCTACAAGCTGCATATTGTCACAAATCAATACAAGTGCCACCAGACCAGATGCAGTAAATAATTCCTGATCTTTCTGAAACTTTCACAAAGCCCAACTTTCCTGTGCTCACCTGCTCTGTAAAGGGAATTGTGTTATTGGATTCCATTACACAATACTCCTCTCTTGATGTACCAGTACCTAAAGCATGCTTTTGTTTTGTATTACATGTGCATCCTGCTACTAAGCCACTGATTCTCAATCAAGGTGTCATGAGATCCTTTTAAAGGTGATGCAGAGTGCCACAAAATACTAGCAGTTAGTTATGCAAACACTTACGTCTGAGTCACAAGGTAAACCCAGAGATTTTAAATAGGAATCCATAGTGTCAAAAACATTCTGGCCTTTTGTAGTCTGAGTTCTTTGCAACACAAACATTGCTCTATTGTTTTTTCTGTAGTTAAAAAAAAAAGAGTGAAACCTAAGACTTGTCATTTTCCAAGGTGTGCCTTGAGCATAAAAAGTTTGAGAATCACTGCACTAAACTAAAACTGACAAGCATATGTAGAAGCCTTCATAGCAAAATGGTATCTAATCGGCAGTTTTATTTAATAGAGGAATAAAAAGCTAAATGATGATGCTTTTCGTTATCAAGTTGTGTGGTTTGCTTGTGTGACTATAGATGTCGGTATAGAAACTTTTATCGGCAGTCAGTCAAAGAGTTGATATTTGTCAGATGAACTAGAGTCTAAACCATGTAATTCCAGTGCTCACTATTTCCACTGGTTTCAATTCTATTAACTTTATAATAATTAATCTTACATTACTCACATCCACATTGCTTGTTTCATATTTGTATTAACACCCTGAACACTCCATATGAGATGTTCAGCCAGTGTAAACAAGAACAAAATCATTTAAACAGCTTTTAAAAAACAATTTATATTACTTAAAACCAATTGATATTTTTTTAATTTTTGTGGCAGTTAACTATGCTGACTCATTCATTATCCACCGCAGAAAATATGAAGAGCTCACGTGAAGCTGTTTGCACGTCTTGGGAAATGACTCCACACTCCATAATTGAGAATGATTACTGCAGCCAAATTAACACAACAGTGATGACACAAACTCAAAAGTATTTCATCACATAGTAAATGCAATCACAAAATAAAGATGGCATTAAATGTCTCTCACCTCCATGGTGTGATGGGCAGAGTAGCAATTTACTACACAAAAGCAATGGCTACACCACTTCCTTTTAGGTTGGGCTGTTTTCTCCTTCCTTTGGCATAAGGCATATTTCATGACACAGCAGAAGTACTATCAAAACTGAACACTCAGACCTTAGATTGCTTTTGGGCCTTGAAAACTGTGTAGGCATTTCTGCTGCAGTAAACATTTTGTGTTCTTGCCATGTGATCTGGTTGCCTTGTACCAAGAGCATATGGGATCTCAGTTATGGTCCTTGTGCCTCAGTTTCCCCACCAGTAGAGCTAGCAATACTGTCTGACCATGAGTGCCTGAACAAGTAGTTTTACAATAGAATGAAATTTTCCAGCGGGGTTTGATAAATATATCAGATGTCGAATAATCAGATGATTAAACTTTTAGACAGTTCAGTACAAAACAGGAGAGGCAATTCACTGTCCCAGCAAGAAGCCAACTGTCCTGCCTCCAGCTTGCTTTGATTCTAATCACTGTGTGGACCTTTGATCCTGCCCGAGGGTCCCCCTCTTGTATTAGCCTGTAGCTAGTCTCTGTCGGGCTGTTTTGAAGTTTTCTCCTCCCACATTCCCTCTGGCTGCTGGAAAAAAGGTTTAATCTCTCTTCCAACCTCTGGCCTTGAGGCAGCTCTATTAATCTATCCTTTGCTCTCCTTCAGATGCTCCACTGTTGCTTTTTTCTGCTGCTTGGTCTTTCCAAACAGAACTGTGAAGTGACACTTTTCTTTTCGGTGCCACCGCTACTTACAAGCTTCTATGAACATTACCAAAGCTCTTATCCATTCCCAATGTGCTCCTGTTTGAAAAAAAAAACACCCTGCCGCAGCACTGGTACTACAGAAACATGGAGAAAACAGGGTTGAAAGGGACTTCATGAGGTCATCCAACCTCTGCTCAAAGCAGGATCATCTCCGACTAAACCATCCCAGCCACATACAGACTCATGAAGTTAACAAATGCACAATGGAAATGACCATGTAATATCTTCACAGGGATGTCAGGAGGCATAAATCACACCTTTGGAGGTTTTTAGAGCATTCAGTGACTATTGCAAGTGAGGGACAAAGTGGTGAGGGGGCAGATAATCTCACTAATATTACGTGTTAGTAGTTTTAATCTGTAACCTCAAAATAGGCAGAAGCCTGGATGGAGGAATCACAGCTTTTGGCCTCCTCGCTCACAGCTGCCTGCCCCAGTCCATGAGCATGAAAGTCCCATCACAACGTTAGAAGTCAAAAGCACCAGGCTGTTCCAAGAAAGAAGCTGCTAATGAATGATGATACAAAGCAATGTGGTGTTGATTATCCAAAATCAAGCCTGAGGTTTCTGGCTGGAGGCACTTCTGCTGCATGGCATCCCGGTACCCTTCTCAGCAGCATGAACCCAAGTGGACTTTCTGCAGTTTCCCTCCTATAACCCTACCACCTAGGCAGAGGTTGGCAACCTTTTCAGACTATGAGCTGGAGTGACCCAGTTCCACTCAGACCCAGGGGAAGTACCCACAGCTAGTGCTTCTCTCTGTAGCAGCATGGAAAAGCAAGTGCTGCTGAAGCCCTCCAACCACCAAAGGCTGCCAAAGCCCCATGTCTACAAGCCAGATCAAATGGCTCTGTGGGCTGGACCTGGCCTGCAGCCATAGGTTGCTGACCTCTGACTTAGCTAGTTCCACATCCTTAGCCACAGGCCGACATGCCTCCTTATAATTGCATTTCTAGCTGCATGTATACAGCAGGGCTCCCCAAAGCTCTTACCTGCCTCCTTGCTTGCTTCACATATTGAAGCAAGTCCTTTGCTTTCTCTTCTTGAAGAGGTAACAACCTGGGCCCCCATTGCACAGCCACTCCTATCACCCCCTTCCAAAAAGACACCACATTACTGAGCACATCCAACTGATCAGAGGTAGCCACATCCCATCACTACTCTCTCCATTGCTTCCACAAGCTCTCACCTAACCCAATTGTTCCCATCTCTCCCTTCCTGAGAGATGGCATTGAAACTCTGGCTAGGATTCATCACCGGCTATGAATACCAAGCAAAACCATGGTAAGAAAAATCTTCCATGAAGAAAACAAGAGGAATGTTAATAACAGGAAATGATGTATTTGAAAACTTGGATTTTTACTATTCTACATTATCCCTAAAACAAAGCTGTTCAATGAATCCTAAATGCAAAGCTGGCATGACTGGCTATCTATTAACAATGAACCATAGCAGCAATTGTGACTTAAAAAAATGTCTGCTAGACCATACGTTACCTCTACGTCTGCACTCTGAGCATCTTCTTCCAAGACATCTAAGAATTTCAAGGTGGAAATGGCTTTATGAATATCAAGTGTGTCAATGTGGTCAGAAGGAGAGTCATTATCCATACACTTGCTTACCAGAAAGAAGCCCTCTGTACTGAAAGATGAAAGTGATGTTCAGCAGGGGGGGCTAGCAGTCTATTCTTAAGTTTACTTTGAACTGCCTTCTTTTCTCCAACTGTGCTTTCTACCTCTACACTGGTCTGTGGAAGTCCAAACTGATATGACAATAATCTCAACTAAATAAGAGTGACTCTCTCAATTGCCGTTCTTATACTAGTGGACCATAGTCCAGATCCTTCTGTGGTTGTTTCTTGCCACTTCACTTGGTACAGATTGTTCCCACTATTTCTATGCAATTAATTTTTTTTTCTCTGGTCATCATCTTTGTGGGTAAGATGAATATATGACTGTCTATACATGTGCTTTGGGTAGCAGGGGGTGCATTTTAATTAGAGCAGTTCCCAGACAGCTGTTCTAATTAAAGTGGCTCACAGTCACGTGTATTAAACCCCCGCATTTTTAAATGGCCACAGGATGCTTTATCTAAAGCTCATTTGACAAGGTTTAGATAAAGCGCCCCTGTGGTCATTTTAAAATGTGCAGGGGCTTAATATACGGGATGGTAAAGCAGCATTGGAGCGTTGTCATTAGAATGCAAAGCAGCCTCGATTAATCAAGTCTGCTCCGATGCAGTCCAATTAGAACAAGCACCTGTATAGGCAGCCTATGGCTTTAAAGAGTTTTACTTGGAGACAGGAAATTATTTTGTTGAAGGACCTTAACATCAACTTGTAACTTTTGTTTAAACTGCAAAAGGAGGGGCAGGGGGAGTTTGGAAATCAGTGGAATAGTTTGGAATAACTTCATTTGATACAAGGGCTGAAGGGCTTGTCATAACATTTCAAACTCATAACTAAGGTGAGGGCTCGGTGCAACATAGCGACAGATGCCTTTCACCATGGAAGGACAGTGTCATATCAATGAAAAAAACTGACATCGACTCCAGGTTATCTAGAGCAGTGGTTCCCAACCTTTTTAGACCGCAGACTGGAAGTGACTGCAGACTGGCAAACTGCAGACCAGTATACTGCAGTCCAGAAGTGACCGGCATACTGCGGACCAGCAGCCAATCCTTTTTTATACTCAGTATACCCTATAAGAAAGCGTTGGCTGCTGGTCACAGTATGGTGGTTACTTCCGGTCCGGCAGCCAACCCTCCTGTGGATCAGAGCCAACCCTTCACTGCCACGGGCCAAGGGTTGGGAACCTCTGATCTCAAGTGGATTCAGATCTCTTGCTGACGCACACAACTTCAGCCAGCACTGCCTTCGCATATGGCTACTGTGGTCCTTAACCGTTTCATAAAGAGAGTCTCTCTGCAGCTGGGATCATTTCAAAACGTGATCTTGGCTTATCCCATTGGTCCCATACTCGATCAACTCAGCTGCCTCAAACTCCAGTAACCTGTCTGCCACTTTGGCCTGAAGGATGCTTCTCCATAGTTTAGTAGATGTTAGTGGCTGGAAGGGACCTTACAGATCATCGGGTCTGGGCCCCGCTGCACTTGGGCAGGAAAGACCACTGCGGTGAGATGATCCCAGCAAGGTGGGCATCAAAATGCTTTTTGAAGATCACCAGGGTGAGTGGCTGTACCACTTCTGTGGGGAGCCTGTTCCAAACCCTTGGCCCTTGACTTGTAAAAAGCATGCATCTCTCTCGCCACATGGCTAAGATTTCCAAGCTGCACAACCCTCCCAGCGGTCAACATGTATCCGAACCGAAGATTCATAGATTGTAAGGGGGCAAAAGAGACCTCGGAAGATCACCGGGTCCAGCCCCCTGCACCAAGCAGGAAAGACAACTGGGGGTCAGGTGACCCCAGCAAGGTGACCGTCCAGTCTCCTCTTGAAGATCTCCAGGGTAGGTGATCGCACCACGTCTGGAGGGAGCTCATTCCACAATCTGGACACCCCGACTGCAAAAACGTTTCTCCTAACATTGAGCATGTTAACACCTCGTTCGGCAGCGCTGCCTCCGGAAAAGCATGAACCCGCCGTTCAGCCCGGCCCGTCTCAGGCGTGTTGTCCGTCCCGAGTCCCACCGACAGCGTTGCCAACTCGCGTGATTTTTGGCATCGCTCTTAAAGTTTACACTTGGGGGATGCGAAAAACATAGCTCTTTCTTTTACCTCTATATAGAAACATAAATACACCTAGATCTTGAGATCTAGATCTCTCTCTACATATTGATCTATACCTAGAGATAGATATCTAGAGATAGATAGATAGTTAGATATATATAGAGCTAGAAGGATGTTTTTCACATTCCCGAAGTGCAGACTTTCAGAACAACACCAACCATCATGAGAGCTGGCGACACTGCACCCAGTCCTTGCTGCTCAACCCAAGCAGCTGCCCATCTTTCCTGCAAGGAGAATTAAAAAAAGAGGCACAGCAAGCTTGGGAGCTGCGTCCTGAGCAGGCAGGCGGGGAAGGGGAAGGGAAGCTAGTGCTGGGCTGAGCCGGGCGCGCAGGGAGAAGCAGAGGCTGCTTGGACTCACACTAGCCCCATGCTGGCCGAGGACCCCAGCCCAAGCTGCCCGCC
>NW_005842333.1:550761-578764 GCF_000455745.1 Alligator sinensis | reverse complement strand
GCAAGGCGTGTTTGCCCTGGGAAGGACCCAGCCCGCCGCAGCTTCCCCGCAGGACCCCGGCTGCCCGCGGCGCCGCCTGCGCTCTCCGCAGGACCCCGGCTGCCCGCGGCGCTGCCTGTGCGACGTCGGGGAGGAAGTTCCGCCAGGCGTCCGGGCCGGCGGGGCCCGTGGCCGCCATGGACCAGTGCGTGACGGTGGAGCGGGAGCTGGAGAAGGTGCTGCAGAAGTTCGCGGGCTACGGGCAGCTGTGCGAGCGCAGCCTGGAGGAGCTCATCCAGTACGCGGGCGGGCTGCGCCGCGAGATCCTGCAGACCGAGAGTACGTGCCCGGGGTCGGGCCCTCGCACAGCGCCGGCCGCGGGGGTGGGCGCCTGGGTCTCTGCGCGGCGCGGCAGGGGGCTGGGGGTCTCTGCCAAGCACAGTGTTGGGGGTCGATGCGGTGTTTCGTATTGGAGGCGTCGGGGGGAAAGTGCTGGGCAAGCTTTTGGCCCGGGGAGGCTGCGCTGGTCGAAACAGGAGACCCCGAGGAACGAAGGGAGCTAGAAGTGCGGTTGGGGGGCTTCCAGTCTCTGTAACACACACGGCAGCGGGGTTATTCGTAGATAGCTTGTGAGGGGCCGGAAGGGACCTTGCAGATCATCGGGTCCAGCCGCCCCTGCTCGAGGCAGGAAGGCAGATGGGGTTAGGTGGCCCCAGCGAGGTGACTGTTGGGGTTTGGGTCTCTGCGGAGCTCCCGGCAGCAGGCTGGGGGCTCTGCATGTCTCTGAAACAAACGGCAGCAGGTTTGGGGGCTTGAGGTCTCTGAAATGCACAGCAGCAGGTTGGGAGCGTTGGGTCTCTGCGAGCACCCAGCCGCAGTCTGGTAGCTTGAGGTCTCTGAAACGCGTAGAAGCAGGTTGGGGCCTTTGGGTGTCTCTGAAACAAACGGCAGCAGTTTGGTGGCTGTAGGTCTTGGAAATGCACAGCGGCAGGCTTGTGTTTTGGGGGGTCTCTGGAGCACCCAGCAGCCAGCGTCGGACGCCTTTGGGTCTCAAACAGCAGCAGGTTGGGAGGCTTTGGGGCTCTGAAATGCACAGCAATAGGCCTGGGGGCTTTGGGTCTCTGCTACGTGCTCAAATTAAAGCTGGACAGAAACCAGCTGTAGAGTTGCTACACATTTTCAAGCACTAGTTGCGTAGCTGGTTGGCTCTTTATGTAGCTTGGTAGTCATTTTTATGGTGTAATAATTTGCACGTTTGACCACTCTAAATTTATTGCTTGATTCACCGGTTAATTGCATGATACATGGGCTGTGTAGTAGGGGCCTCTGAAACAGCAGCAGGTTTGGTGTCTTTGGGGCTCTCTGAAATGAACGGCAGCAGGTTTCATTGCTTTTGTGTTTCCACAGCAGTTCAATTTTAAAATGTTTTGGCCGCAGGTTGTTTTTTTTCAGTGGATGCCAACTTCCACAGTGTGTTTCTGTGACTGAGATCTGGTACTGTCCGAGCATCTTCACAGCTGTTTGTAAACATGAGCCACTTAAATCTTGCTGCATCTTTGCAAAGTAGGTAGCTATCATCTAGGGAGGGATGGAGAGGGAGTGGTGAGATGAGAGTCCCAAGTGATTTGTTCAAGCCATGCAGGAAGCAGGTGATAAATAAAGAATTAGTAACTGGGATTTCCTGGTTCCTAGTCCCATGTTAAACAACAGCCTGTGGCATTTCTTTGTGCTTTTGAAGGCATGGTTTGTAGTCCCAAGAGAGCTGTGTACTGCACAAGTGCAGGAGTTTGACTTTATTTACATATGTGATTATGGGATTGAAAATAGCATACATCCGTGCAGGTATGTGTTGTTGTCCAGTCCTGCCTGGACAGTGTTTTCATTCTGTGAAGAGGCTTTCTGGTGGCAAAAGGGTGAAGGTGTCATGCTGTGGCCCTAGAAGTAGAAACATGAGCTTTGCTCTGTACTCCTCACACCTGTCCTTTGGCTTGGGTTTCAAAGGCAGCTGGATGTGATACTAGTCACCTCCATCTTTTGTGGGCCCTTGACTACAGAGCTCTGTGCCTGAACTCTAGCAGCTAAAGGGGCCACTTGGATCTTCGGCTTCTTTGTAAACTTAAAGGGTTTTTGGAGCCACCATTGTCATCTGTCAAAATCTGTTCTGGCCCCACAGTTTTCAAGGGTTGGCGCTTCATATATTCCCAATGGCAGCCTTCACCAGCGTTATGAGATGCCGGAGAGTTTTTTTGAGAAAATGCTATTTTAATAGTCCCTCAGAGGGTTTTTACAGTTTTTTTTAGACAGGTATGAAATGAAGCTTAAATCCATTCCTTTTGTTCATTATTTTATGGGGCCAAAGTTCAAATAAACTACTTTGCTATATGGAGTAGTTTGGTTAAATGACCAGCACTTGGTATTGGAAGGACAGTCAGTCAAATATGCCTCTTACAAACAAAGAGCTTGATTCTGAACTGAGATGAGAGTATTTTGCGTGTAGAGGATCTGGATGAGTTGGTGTACAGCCGTAGAAGTGTGCTGGCAAGAACCCTTCTCAGAATCAATGCCTAATGCATGGACCATAATCAGGAAAGATGTTTTTATGTGTTCACTCCCTTCTGGGCACCCACTCTGCAGTGTTCATAGAATCATAGAAGTTGGGTCGGAAGGGACCTTGTAGATCTTCAAGTCTGACCCCCTGCCTGGGCAGGAGGAAAACTGGGCTCAAATGACTCCAGTCAGGTAGGCATCAAGCCGCTTCTTAGAGACCCCCAGGGTAGGAGCCAGCACCACTTCCCTAGGAAGTTGGTTCCAGATCCTAGCTGCCCTGACTGTGAAGTAGTTCCTACGGATGTCTAATCTAAACCTACTCTCCAACAACTTGTGGCCGTTATTCCTTGTTATCCCGGGGGGCGCTAGGGGAAACAAGGTCTCCCCCAAACCCTTCTGGTCCCCCCTAGTGAGTTTATATACAGTCATCAGGTCCCCCCTCAGCCTTCTCTTGTGAAGGCTGAACAGGTTCAGGTCCCATAGCCTCTCATTGTAGGGTCTGCCCTGCTGTCCCTGGATCACGTGGGTGACCCTCCTGTGGACCCTAGTTTTAGTAGATGTATGATGACTATTGTATTTGTATGGTCATTTCAGTCCTTGTATGCAAGTGAGCATAATGCATGCGGCAGTGTAGACATTTGAAAGACAATGTTTGTATTTGATCAACTTCCCATCTTTAGGCAACCTTGCATGCTCTCTGGGTTGTCCCTTACACGCATGGCCTGTTCCTTTGAATTCATGTAACTGAGCTTGTACAGATGAGCACACAGCAGCAGAGGACAGTGATTCCACAGTGGAAGTTAAAGAGCTGATAGCGAGGGGAACGATCAAAATAGTTGCTGTTTAAAGCAATATAATAAGATGTTAAGGACAAGATCCATTGACGTTGCTATACTTTTAGTTTTTGTGATGCAATAACTTTTCATTAAGAACAGCAATTTTGAGGTTCCAGTGCAATATCTGTTTCCAAATTTTTATTGTATGTTTTTCAACACTCCACTGCCTCCATCCTTCACAACTTTACAACACCTGTCTTTATCTATCTTGTAAAGGCTCAAGTGTTTTTGGTGCTTGTCAAGCAAACACTAACTGCTTCCCAACAGAACACAAACACAGTGCAAACAGTATACACTCCAGAATGAAGTTAGCAGTGTTTACTATGTGACCTCAAATTGCCTGGGAAAGTCGTTCCTCTGTTTTTTCTGGAAACAGCAGGAGTTCTTCTTTCACTGTCACTAGTTAAAAATAACTTTAAAAAGGTGCATTCAAACCTTGTTAGTATTAGAAATGTATTACTAGTTTATAGAATATGGTTCTTGAAGTGAGTCAAGTACCTGCAACTTCCATTGAAGTCATGGTGGGGAGTGGGGTGATGGCTGTGCTCGGTGTCTTTGAAAATCGGGCCTATGTATCCCAAACTTGTTAGGCCATTTCCAGAAGTGTAAGCAAGATCTCTGTCTGTTTGGAAGTGACAATTTGCAGACTTGCTCTGCAAAGCTAGTATTTGCGTTTCTAAGCTTACTCATGCGAGTAACCGTATGGGACATGATGGGTTTACTCAGATGAGTGTAGTTGTATGTGTAAGCTCTCCTAGAGGGTGACCCTAAATAGGCAACGGGGATGAAGGAAGTGGGTGTTAGAAGGGTTATAAACAGCTTATATTAAAACTCTGCCTGAATTACCGCCCCTCCTTCCCAATTTCTTGAATCCTTTTCTGTGTTATATTTAGTCTGCTCTGAGCGCTCATACACATGGCCCTATAGTTAGAACAGAGAGAGGGAGGAACATCCTTCCTCTTGGGGGGAAAAGCTTTCTTCTCTAATGTATTTCAGCACGCTTCACTGTTAACCTTTTGCTCTGGCTATGGTAGATCAAATGTATGAATGTGCGGCTGGCAAGTGTCTGAGGTCAGAACCAAGCTTGCTAAACTACTCTTTGCCCTGGTGCAAGTTCATCAATGTATTGTCTCTTGAATGTATAATCACACACAAGAGCTACAGCGAGAAGCTGTCAAACTGCAGCAGTTCGCAAACACTGAATTATTTAAGGTACCACCATCCTCACTGTCTGACAGTTTTTCTACTGATTTGTTAAGGTAACGCCCAAGATGATGATAATGGAGAGATCTGAAAGAGGGAAAACCCTTTTCCTTGTCACTTTTGATCATTTTATTTTTGGATAGGCATTTGAGTTGCTTTGTGGGTATTGGTGGATATTGTGTTGTTTCTTTCGTTCTTTTATTTTCTTTTTTTTAACAAAACATAGGAGAGACTTTTTTTTTAAGTGAGGGAAAACACTGATACGGTTGCAGATGCTGGAGGAGAGAATCCTGTGGCAAAGTACATGAAAATACCCAAGCTTTTTTTCAAGTTGACTAGTTTCAAGCTGATGTCATCTTCTAATCAGTGGTTCTCAAACTCATTAGATTCATGGCCCCTTAGGAAATGCCAGCTCTTGAATTTTCACTCATCTTTTGACTATGGAAAAATAATAGAGCAATTCTTCTATAACAAAGAACACAGAATGTTTTTTGACATTATGGATTCGTATTTGAAATCTCTAGGTTTATCTTGTGAATCATGTGTAGGTGTTTGCACACCTAACACTGCTAAAATTTTGCAGCACCCTTAAACAGATCTTGCGGCACCCTGGTTGAGAATCACTGTTTTAAATGCTGGATTCATAATGTTAATGCCTGAAGAGACTGTTATGAGCATCTAGTCTGACATTTCTTTCTGCCTTTTATATCGGATCTTCAAGAGTGGTTGGTTGTCATGGCAAAAGTCACAATAGGGCAGGCATGACTGGTTTTGAAGTAATTTTAATCAGGCTGTTTTAATCATCTCTTTTGAAAAGTGAAGAATCCAACATTCCTTATTTTACAGTAACAACTTTTAAAATCAAGTCAGAGCAGTGATACCCAGACTGCGTCTCCCAAGCCCCAGGTGTTTCTTCAACTTACTGCTTTGACTTTTTCAGAAAATGTTATCAAAGTGTGTTGCGTAGTGTTTTGTTTTCTGTTTAGTTTTTCCCTGTCGTGTGCATTGGGTCTGCCCTTCCTGTACTCATGAATAATGCAGCATAGATAGCACATATATGCAAATGATACTGCATTTACTGTAGTTTTTTTCTTTTAAATTGGAGCTGGTCTGCCACAATTCACTGACCGCACATACGGCTTCTGAGTCGCTCAGGTCTGAGTGACGCTGAATTAGTGTTAGGAGGAACTTTCTGATCTTGGGGCAGTGAAGCACTGAAATAGATTTCCTAGAGATTTTGGGATCTCCCTCATTGGAAGTTTGTAAGAGACAAGCACTTGCCTGGGCTTGTTGAGATAGGGATGCTCCTGCCTTGAGCAGAGGATTGGACTAGATAAACTCCTGAGATCCCTTCCAGCTCTATTTTCCTATGATTTTATGTAATAGTTTAGTATTATATTATTATACCTACTCTTTTGATTCATGAGATGTTGTTTGCTGATGACGCTGCACCAATAGTGCACATAGAGAGAAACCTTCAAAGCCTTATCAGTTGGTTCACTCCTGCCTGCTAAGAGTTTGATCTTGCAATCGATGTCAGGAAGACCAATGTTATGGGCCAAAACACTGATTTACTACCAGCAGTCACAATAGGTGAACATCGGTTGGATGTTGTGAGTAAATATATGTACCTTAGCTCCATTGTTACCAAAAACCTGTCACTTAAGACTGAACTGAATACCTGTATTGGCAAAGCATCAGGTATCATGAGCAAACAAGTGTGGAACAATAACAAACCGACTGTCCAGACCAGGGTGAAAGGATATCATATTTGCATCAGCAGCAGTTCTTTGCATGGCAGCAAACCCTGGATCAGATGCTGTATTCAAGAAAAGCACCTCAACGTCTTTCACATACGTTGCTGTCGCTGCGTTCTAGGAATTTCCTGGCAGGACAAACTTGCCTGTGCTGAAGTCTGGGAATGTGCCAGTGTTCTGAACATCCATCCTCTTCTCAGTCGGCATCGACTTTGATGGCTTGCTCTAAGCAGAGAATGGATGATGGCTGTATATCCTAGGATCTCTTGTGCAGAGAGCTCTTTACAGGAAGAAGACTACATGGACATCTTTATCTCTGTTTCAGAGATGTTTGCAAGAGACATGAAGGCAGTGAACAGTGGGATAAGGTGGCTGGGATGATCTACTTGGGGCTGGTCCTGCTTTGAGCAGGGGGTTGGACTAGATGACCTGAGATCCCTTCCAACCCTCATTTTCTATGATTCGGAGATTGTTGTGAATTGAGGGCTTGCAAACAGTCTAAGTGTGGTGTAAAGGCTTTCAAGGAAAGAAGAGTCCAACATGCAGAAGAAAGAAAAAACCTCCAGAAGAACCCCACGCCACATTCAAGGCTGTTAAATATGAATTTCGGATGTGATAAGTGGAGAAGGGGTAGTCACTCAAGAACTGGGCTTTGCCACCACACTCACAAGGCACCTACCTATACACATGCAGTGAGACTGCTCCAGTGCACTGTGGTTACAGGTGTTGGAGCAGAGTTGATTCATTGAATCTGCTGGAGTGCGGTAATAACCATGCTCCAGCAGATCCCAGCATCATGTATGTCAGTGACCCCATGCTGGAAAATGGCGGCAGGGGTGCTTTAAAACTCGTCAAATGAGCTTTAGTTAAACTGCCCCCACCACCATTTTTCAGTGCAGGGACATTGATACACGTGATGCTCCGGGCAAGGTTCCCTTTAAGGTGCACATGTGCGCGGCCACGCACAACTAAAAGTCTCACCGCACACCAGCTTTTCAAGGCCACGCACTGGGAGAGGAGCAGAAGGTAAGCTCCGAGGCAGGGACCAGGGCCTGGCACGGGCTACGCCAGCTCCGGGGAACTGCTTCACTCCCCCGCATTGCCTTGGAGTGAGGAGGCACGTGGCATCAGGGCCAGGGAGTGGAGTGCTTCTCCGGAGCCAGTGGAGCAGTTCCCTGGAGCAGGCGGCGCCTCACTCTGGGCAGGCAGTGGCTCCTCCCCGAGGTGAGGCAAGGCAGGGCTGGGGCTGGTGCAGGTGCAGGTGCAGGCTCTGCTGGCTCCGGGGAACTGCTCCGCGGGCTGTGCCGGCTCCGGGGAAGTGCTCCACTCCCCGGCCCTGATGCCACGTGCCTCCTCGCTCCCCGAGGTGATGCAGGGGAATGGAGCAGTTCCCCAGAGCCGGTGGAGCCGGTGCCAGCCTCCAGGCCCCAGCCCCCACTGCCTGCCCTGGGTGAGGAGTGAGGAGCTTCCCTTCAGAAAGTGTCTCACGCTGCACCAAAAGGGGGAGGTGGGACCAATGCGGTGGAGTCATGGACTGCTACTCCTTAGAGGGAACACTGGCTCTGGGTGCTTTAATTAAAGCACCCCCCCCAACCACCCACACACGCGACTCCTGGAGCACATCTGTAAATGCCCACAGACGTTCAGTGAGCTGATCCCTCGTTTGGTACAAATCTATTTTCTCATGAGACGTACAGATGCCCATCTAATATTTTAATTAAAATAAACACACCTCTTTAAACATGGATGTGCATTTATAAAACAAATATATGTCATGTATACGTATATAGCTGGAACTCGTGGGACAGGCTTCCAGTAGAATGGGAAGGCTTGCTGTTTCTGAGCTTTAGAGGTTGGGAAGTGCTAAAGGCAATAACAGGTTGTTTTTTGTTAGTAAAATAAGATAGAGTTGAGCAGGTATTTGAAATATGGAGCTGTAAGTTTTACCCACTCTTGATCAGAGCTGAGCTTTTTCCGTTGGGACACTTCTTTGATTTCTCTCATAGTGCTCTCTCTCTCTCTTTTTTTAATGCTATTAGTAGGGGCAGTGCAGCACAGGAGTCCTGTTTTGTGTTTCTCTTCTTCCCGCACTTGTGAGTCTGTGACAATTGCTTTGTTATGTTTTGCACGGCCTGAAATACTGGAAGGGAAAGTGGCCTGTGATACCGATTGAACTAACAATACATTAAAGGATAGTCTGAGAAGGAAATAGAGAGTAAGTTTAGGGGTGGGCTTATTTAAATGTTTTGAATCTTCTCTGATTCTGTCTCTTACAATTATTTCCCCTGGATGGGGGATAAGTTGCTCATTTAAAGTAGCCCTCAGGTACACACATACATGCATTGTTATATGAGTTAGGCATTTGAACTAGATTACAGCATTTCATCCATCTCATGAACAGGAAGGAATACATGATGAGAGAAACCCTCTTGTATGAAACATGCCTGGAGGATAAAGCGTTCCTGAATTTAGATTAACGAAACTGAAGCATAGGGTGTCACTGGCCTTGTAGCGTGGTACAGTTTAGGGAATCGCAAACCTTTTGATCCTGATTTTATTCTTAGAGCATACCCGTGGTAATCGTATAACATCCCTGTGGCAACTAGTCTGGAACTCCAATGCTCCGTGGATGCGGGTGTGAAACTTGGTGACTTAATTATTTAAACAGAGGACTGGGAATAGGGAGATCTGATATCATGTCATGCACTTTGTTTTGACTAAAAAGCTTTCTGATCATAAGGTGGTGCTTCTCGCTGTCTTTGGACTGGTATAAAATGGCTATATAGGGCTCCAGGTACTGGGGATTTAAACTGGGTCTTTGTGTGTGTTCATGCATATGCAATAATATAATACATGAATATATCTTCTGAGGACAATACAAATGATGGCCCATCAAGATATGATCTTCTGTTGCATTCTGCAAGAATGGGTTGTTTTTTAGTTTCTTAAGATCTAATAAGGCACAATGGTGGCATACTTTATCATTAACTTGATTTCAGCAGTTAAAAAACCCCCAAACAAGCCAAACCTGCTATATTCTATTCATGTGAATTTGTACCTGAAATAGCAAGATTAGTTTCTTAATAAGATGTTAGTGGATGTCCCAAAAGGCTTTAATTTTTTTAAAAATTGGCAGCACTTTGCCTATGTTTTCTAGCCTTCCTTTTGACTTCCTGTATTTCATATCTTTTCATTCTTTCTGTTTCAATTCCCCCTATTAATACATTGTCACATTTGTGGGATTTCACATTATCATTTTGTTTATAACATAGTTATTAATTCATTTTCCTCTCTTCTGTCTAGACCAAGATGGAGACTTGTCAGGGACGATTTCACTTGTTATGACACAGTGCTGTAAAAGAATAAAAGACACAGTTCAAAAATTGGCCTCGGATCATAAAGACATTCACAGCAGTGTTTCCAGAGTTGGGAAAGCCATTGACAAGGTATTTATATCGCGAGTTATTCTGCTGAAGCTTGTCCAATCTGTTGTTCACTATAGCCTGCGATGTACAGTCACCCTTACAAAAGTTGGGATCAACCATAATTTGGGTGAAATCCTAACTCCACTGAAATGAATGACAAATTTTGAGACCAATATTTTACCCTGGTGTATGAACTTGTCTTTTGAAATTCTAGCTTTTCCATAAGAATCCCATCCCTTTTTTTCAGCATTTTATTAACATGTTCCAAAGAGAACAAGCCTGTTAGCATGATAGAGTATTACTGGAGCCTTGGCATCTGTAGTATACTAACATAGCGATCTATTAACAGCCTTCTTAGACATGTACTAACTTTGGATACATTGCATCTTCCTCCATCTAATCACTTGCACCAAGTATTTAGACAGTTGCATGCTGTTTTTGGAGGTCTGTTAATCTGAAACATTTTCCACACAAAAAGCATTCACAGGTTTTTTTTCTTAGCTTTCTTTTACTCAATTCATTTTGGGTTTGATCTTGCAAGTTGCTGAAGTCCCCCCTTCACTCAAAAGGGAATAGAAGATATGCTGCTCTTGAGAAGTGCTGAGCATTGGTCTTAATAAATGCAAAGAAAATACCATATAATGTTTGGTTTTTTTTAACCTGACATTCTGATACAAAAAGAAGGCAGGGGAAATTTGCACCTTTAAACTAACTAAATTGGAGAAGTAGAGCATAAGCTTTTGTAAGCAGAGTGCCTGCTTCATCAGATGCTGTGAAAGAACTGCAGGAAGCAGAGCTGCTTAATAGAAAGCAGTGATTAGAATACAAAAGATAGGGAATGAGGGAGGAAAAAGGAGGGGAAATGGCAGAAAGAGGCAAGATGGGTAGGAGAGAGAAAAACAGAGCAATTAACCCATTGAGGGACATAAGGTTTATAAAAGCTAATGCAGGTAATCGGATAAGAATCTGTAGTCAGTATTTATATTTAGACAATACTTGACACAGTCCAGTCTGTGGATGATTTCTCATTCCATGATTCACTGTTCAAGCTAGTTTTCAAAGTTATGTTGTCTGAGAAAAGCTACTCTGAGGTCATTGAAGGACTGTCCAGGAAGGTTAAAGTTCTGCCACAAGCTTGTCTGTCTTTTTTTATATTGTCGGATCAGTGTTCATTCTGTCTTACACATCGAATTACCCTGTCTGTCCAGCAGAGGGGTACAAGCCTCAATTTCAAAGGTAACTTGGAGCCAAATAAGTCACTGTAGATTGTGGCACCCAACCTTCTTTGCCAGCGAGCCCAATTTGGCTGATGGGCCTAACCTGGCACCCAGGCTGGGTGTGGTGGAGCCCCATCCTGCTGCACAGGGAAAGGGTGCTTGGCTTGGCCCTGACCCAGTCCTGTGGGGGGAAGGGGGCATGGTCTAGGCCCATCCTGGCCCTGAAGGGTGAAGGGGGCATAGCCTGTCCCTGACCTGTCCTTGTGGGGAGGAGTGGGGTGGAAATAGGACAGGGGCATGGCCTGGCCCTGGCTCAGCATAGGCAGGGGTGGGGTGGAGAGATGGGACAAGGGTGTGGCCCAGCCCCAACCCTGGGCGGAGGTACATGGGGGCATGATCTGGCCCTGGTTGGGGGAGAGGGAAGGGAGGAACAGTGGTTTGGCCCAGCCCCAATAGTGGAGGGGGAGGGAGTGTGGCCCAGCTCTGACCTAGCCTTGCCTGGTGGGGGGTAGGATTTGGAGGTGTGGGAGGGTGACAGTATTGCCAGTGCTCCCGCACAGCCAAATTTCCTGACCATAACGAGTCCTGTGGGCCAGATGCCTTGGCTCTGGGGGCCAGAGATTGAGCACCTCTGCTATAGGTAAACTTCAGTCTATTTAAGAAAAGTACTGTAGTTCTCACTCTCGGTGGTTGATTTTGTACATAAAACTTCAACTCGCTTTTCTCCCATGATTCAGTATTGTGAAGGATCCTTTCCTCTCATGTGAAATAGTTCTGTATTCAAGAACATCTACCAGCAAAGAAAATTCCTTCAGTGTCAGGCTTGAAGATGACACATACTGGCATATTTTTTAAATGCAGTTTGAAAGTGATGGAGGTGGCATATATAATACAAAATGAACATGCTTCTTTGCTCATATAGAACCACCCCAGCCCTACTGAGTGATTCATCCTTTATCATTAGTGATTGTGTTTAAATGAGACATCCAATCCATTTTAGTTTAATTCAGTCGCAGCAATGTGCACAATCTAATATTAATTACATACATAAAACCCAGCAATGTTGGATAGAACATCTTTGTAACTATTGCGATTTCCATTCCCCCCCTAGACTCCCCCTGGTTCTGTGTGGTTACCAGGCTCTAAACAAATGAATTTTTGGCATTATATCTATATCTGTAATCCAAGCATCAGTGTGATGCTCAAAGCACAGCAGTACATCTCTCTAATGGTAGCTAACTAAAGGAAAAGCAATTCCATCCTTATTACTCCTTGGAACCTCATATAAATCTGTGTAATCTTGTTTTAAGATTGAACTGCAGTCCTCTCTTGTTTTTAACAAATGTACCTCAGATGAACCCTCCTGAACTTGATTAGGCTTTAAAAAAAATTGTTGTGATGGGGCATGATGACAGTAAAAGACAGCATCATTGAGATTGATCCAAATATTGATTGAAAAAGTTGAAAAATTATTGGGAGTCGCGAAAAAATCAACTTTAAGAAACGCTGCTTCGGTATTTGATAAAATTGTACTTGGCTCTTTGTCTCTAAATAACTATTTCAGTTATTCATGTGTATAGCTTTTCAGTGGCTCTTTTGCCACTTCAGAAAAATAAGTTTGTCCAATTCAAATTAAATAGATCCTGGAAATAAAACTCTTTATAAAATCTGGTGCCTGCAAGATTAATGGACCAGAAGTGGAAAGATGCTAATAGGTCATCTTCTGTGTATCCAGTAGAAGTGATGGCAGAATAATTACTAAAGTCTTGTTTTAGTAAGGTATTTAATAGCT
Organism: Alligator sinensis; assembly: GCF_000455745.1. NCBI lineage: Eukaryota > Metazoa > Chordata > Crocodylia > Alligatoridae > Alligator > Alligator sinensis. The sequence continues at coordinate 566,008 of NW_005842333.1, read as the reverse complement.
TGGGCACAACTTGCTCACTAATTCTCTAAATTCTCTTAATTCTCAAATTGTCTTCTCTAATCAAGGTTTAAGTTTTAGTGGTTGGGGCAAAGGGCTGGTAATGGTAGGTATCATCTTCCTTCAGTCCCGTGAAATTCAGTGCATCCTTCAGTAGTCTGATGTCAGTGGGAGGAAGCCCCTCTGCCCAATAATTTATTGGGTTTAAAATTTAAGTACAAGTAATTAGATGTAATTGACCTGGTATTTGGATCCCTCATGGCAGTCTAGCCAGCAGGTCACTGCCACTTTAAGAGGTTCATTAAAACAGAGACATCAGCACTTTTCCTTTAATTCACAAGAGGTGGTTTTTGTTTTTACAGTATGAAAAACCATCCCTCCAATATCTTCCCCCGTTTTTCCTCTCACTTCATAAATAGAATAATGAACCATGGCAATTGCATTCATCATCAGATGGTGGTTAAGTCATAGTGATCGACTGGACAATTATAACTCAGATGATTTTGTTAGCTGCCACTTTTAAATGATCTTTCCTGCATTGGAAACAGTTTATGTTTTATACATGTGGCAACTGTTATTCAAATGTATAATTAACCAGCATTTCCTGCTCAGGAAGCTTAGATCTTCATGGAGTTTGCACCATTAGTTCATGGCACATTTCAGTTTAGATGTTTCACTTCCTGTGGAATAAAAGGGAGGGGTCTTGGCATGCTATTTCCTTTGGCCCATCTTCTGTTGACTCAACTCATTGCTAATGAAAATGAATAGAATGACTAGGTAGGTTGCCTGCCAGGTTCTTCAAGGAGGTAATGAGATCAGAGACACATTACTTCAAAAGAGATTGGCTTCAAGTTTGGTAGGAGATGTTGCAACCATTTTGAAATGTCAAGAAGTCTGGGGTCTGCAGAGTTCTACCTACTGGTTGTCGTGTCGTCCAAGTAACCAAACTCTTTGACCTTATAGCAGCTCTACTAGATTCCCCATCCTACATTTACCCTTCATCCTGAAGGATTTTTCTCCCTTTGAAATGAACATCTACAGCTAAATATGCCTATAGTAATGATTAAATATGTTCTCTTTTGTGGTTACCATCAAGCAAGTTGGCCTTCATGTGGCTAGTTCATGACTTCCACCTGTTCAGTGTAAAACTTTTGGAGTGGTTTGATTTCAGTTTGAAGCTGATTGTGCTAGGAATGTTTAAGGATAAATAGATGCTCACATCCCAATAAAATCTGTCTCTTGTAGTAGTTAGTGGAGAAAGTCATTAGGGAAGTGAGGGGAGTAAATGTACCTATTCATTTTTCCCTTATTTTTACTCCTTAAAGGTGTGCAGTTGGGTCAAATTTCACCCAAAATTTAAGATTTGGGAAAACAAGATTTTAACAGAATGTTGGATATATGGAAATGATCAACCTGATTGGTTTTTATGATAAGATGACTGGTTCTCTGGATGCAGGGAGAGCAATGGACATGCTATAACTTAACTTTAGCAAGGCTTTTGATACAGTCTTCTGCAACAATCATAGAAGCAAGCTAAGGAAGTATGGGTTGGATGAATAGACTGTAAGGTGGATAGAAAATTGGCTGGATCATCGGGCTCAAACGGTAGTAATTAATGGTTTGATATCTAGGTGGCAACTGGTATCAAGTGGAGTGCCCCAGGGGTCAGTCCCAGGGTCGGTTTTGTTCAATAGTTTCATCAGCGACCTGGAAGATGGGATGGATTGCACCATCAGCAAGTTTGCAGATGACACCAAGCTGGGGGGAGTAGTAGATATGTTAGGATTCAGAGAGACCTTGACAAACTGGAAGATTGGACCAAAAGAACTATCACAAGTGCAAAGTCCTGCACTTAGGATGGAACAATCCCATGCACCGGGACAGGCTGGGGACTGACTGGCTGGGCAGCAGCTCTGCAGAAAAGGACCTGGGGGTTACAGTGGACAAGAGACTGAATATGAGCCAACAGCGTGCCCTTGTTGCGAAGAAAGCTAATGGCATACTGGGCTGCATTGGTAGGAGCATTGCAAGCAGACTGAAGAAATGTTGCTTCACTTTATGTCTAGCACAGTATCTTATACCTCTTTAGGTCTCTTGTTTCGACTCGTAAGAATTTTCTGTTGAGTTGTCCCAAATGGACAACTGTTATCCCAGTTAGGATGTCAGACATGGCTGGCATGGACTAATGTTTCTCAAACAGTGAGAAGAGTGAGATAAAGGTGTGCTGTCTTTTAGAAGCTTATAAAACATCACATGCTGTCAGAAATTATACTGACTTGAAGCTGGAGGAAGTCCACTCATGTGGATAGCAGCACTAAGAATTTCTTTCTTTTTCTAGCTGTTAGACTTTGATACTTCAGTGCTGTAAACCAAGCAAACAAAATTAGAGCAATATTTTCTTCCTGCTCATTGTGATATGTGCAGCTGCTTCTGAGAAGCATGTGAGATCTAATACTGGATCATGACATCTGAGGCACAAAAGAACTAGAGAAATCACTGATTTACTGGAAATATCTGAGACCTCTTTAAAGAGGGGTTGAGGGTGGGGACTGAAGAATTGATTCCTCAAAGAGCAGCCGAGGGAACTAGAGAATTGGTATAAGGGCTATATTAGGCACTAACATCATGGAACTTGTCAGGTTTTAGCACCTGACTTGAAGCTACAAAGTTATTAGTCTGATGCCAGTGGTGGCTTTTGGCCCTGACCTGACAAAAATAGCCAGATATATAATTATAAAAGTTTCATAAGGTTTATGAACTCATGTTGTTTCAAAAGGAAATTCTGCCTTAATTAGTAAGCAAAATAGGTAGAAGGCAAGTAAATAGGGATGGATGGATGTATTGTTACTAGTATAGGAGTGATCATGCGAATGAAATGATAATATAGTATATGAATGACTATGCCAGTCCTTTTAAGCCTCTGACCATAGCTGGTTTGAACTAAAAGTTTTTCATTGCAGGTTGTGTGCATGGATTTTACATTTGATTCATGTAGGCTTGAGATTCCTTTGGCCTGCCCGAGTCCTACATGTGCTGGATTTTCTCAGTATTGCTTTCTCCATTTCCCACTCCTCCCCCTGAAAATGAATGCATAAGGAGCAGCATGGGCGCACCTTCCCCCCTGTTCCTCCCAGTTGCCTGGAGTGGTGATGCAGGATTCTCGCAGCGTCCACCTGCTTTTCAACAATAAAGCTGTCCGGTTAGTTGTTAGTGTAGTTACTCCTGTTATTGGTTAATAGGCCCAGGACCCCCCTCCCCCTTCTCTGCTCTGTTGCGAAATGATGCACACGGGCTATGTCCTTTTTCGTTTAGGAAATGGATATATACCTGAGCACTGTTTTGTCTTCCATTTATTTTGCAAGTGGACCCAAAAGGCCCAGGAAGCGATCTAAATTCCACAGCGAGTGCTCCATGCAGATCTTTCCCCCCATATAACAGAAGGACATAGCAAAAGCTCACTCCTCTGGTGGCAGCCTGTGAGGAATTTTAGGAACAAGAGTAAGAAAAATCATGATCTCAATGAAAATATATTTCCCCCCAACCCAGTATTGATACATCTAGCATTTCTGCCACATTTGGGGGTATGCACCCCCATTTTCTCAAGCCAGTAGCCCAGGGGCGGGCAATTATTTTGGGCGGAGGGCCGCTTACCCAGTTTTGGCAGGCTGTCGAGGGCTGCATGGGTAGCCCCACCCCTTGACAGGTGCCCCGCCCCCTGGTGACCATCTTGGGACCAATGTCCCAGGGCCAGCACCAGTGGGGCCCAAAGCGGGGCACAGGCTGGCAGGGGTCTGTGGAGCTGGGCTGGGCTGCACCAGCAGGGAGTGGGGAGCTGGCCTGGCTCCATAGAGCCCCTGCCAGCTGGGACCCTGTGCTCCTGCCACCCTGCTCTGGGCCCCACCGGCACTGGCCCCGGGAAACCAGTGTGGGCCCTGTGCTCCCATTGGCTCCCCGCCTGCTCACACCCAGTGCAGCGCACAGCCCCGAACCCCCCGCTCGCCAGCAGGGAAGAAGCTAGTGCTGAGCGTGGGGAAAAGTGGCCCCTCGCAGGGCTGTCTGGAGCAGGCACAGGCAGCCTTGTGCGGACTGCAGGTGGCTGCAGCATGGGGCACTGGGTGTGGGGCGGGCGAGGGGCCGCTTTTCTCCACGCAGGGAAGGAGCCCAGGGAAAAGCTGAGTGCGGGGGGGGAAGCTGCCCCTCCCCAGCCCCACGCCTGGTGCCCCACGCTGCAGGCGCTCGCAACCCGCATGGGGCTCTCCGGAGCAGGCACAGGCAGCACCAGGAAGGCTGTGAGTGGCAGCAGCATGGGGTGCTGGGCATGGGGCAGGCGAGGGCAGGGAGGGGCCGCTCCCCCCACCCCACGCTCCTTCCTTGTCCGGGGTCCCCCCCACTTACCTGAGCTTCCTGCAGGGCAGCCATGTGCTCCCAGCCCAGAAACCCTGACTGGGGCTTCTGGCTGGGGTGGGGGGACTGGGTGGGCCCTGCTGTTGTTGGAGCCTGCTGGGCTTCCCCTGGGTCCTACTGCCCTTGGTTCCTGTCATTTTTTTTTTATAGGAACCAAAGGCAGAGAAATATTGATTTTCTACGTGTTTTTCTTAGGGACCCTGCGGGCCGGATAGAATGGCCTCGTGGGCAGATCTGTCCCACAGGCTGTATTTTGCCCACCCCTGTAATAGCCACTGCTTTCCTTGCAAGACTAGATCTCTTTCTCCTCAACAGCCAGGTCACTTAGCTGCAGCCACAGATACTAGAGAGAGAGGAAGAGGAGAGCAGCAAAGATTAGGCAGTTGAGGGCAAACTATTCATCCTGACCGCAGCTTCCCGATGCAGCCCTGATGAGCCAGTGAACGCTTCCGAGCCTTCTGCAGGGGATTCCAAGACCACCTCAGACATGACAGTGTCTTGACATGCTGTTGGTGGTGGTGCTCATAGTCTGGACTTTTTGCATCCTTCCATACCTGGTAGGTCTTCACAGGTTCCTTGTTGGTCTGAGTCAGGCTGCACCATTGGTTCTGGCTACATGCAGGTTCCCAGATAGGAGGTACCAAGTCCCTTCCAAGTAATTTTAAAACTTCTCTTCTCACTCAGTCTTAGGGCCTCTAATTATATCAGTTCAACAAAAGTCAAAAGGCTTTGTAAAATAATGTGGAGAAAGATCAGAAAAAGCTGACCGCTTTTGGACATAAAGCATAGCAGCCTCCAGGCACTGCTCCTAAAATACTTGAGCTGGGACTAGCTTTCTCCAATATTAATCATTATTATTTAATATTAATAACTTTCATCAGGATGGGGTTATTCTCAGGCCTTTTCCCAAGTGTCTGTCCAAAGTTAGGTCCGAGTTCCTTACAAGTCATTTATTCACCTCCCGGTCTACTTCCCCAAGCCTCAGAGGGTGCTAAACTTCATGCACTTGATGTACAAAGGCACTATCTTTCTATGTCGGCTGGAAACACAATGTAGAAATGTGCCTAAACTGTGTCTGGACTTTGCGGAGAAGGTAAGAATGAATAGCATTCTCTTAGAGATTATCTCAGGGGTTGTTCAGTTTTGACAATGTTTTGAATTAAACTTGTTAGCTCCATCTTGCTATATGAGAGTCGTTTCCACTAGAGCTTAGGCAGTCTCTGCTGTATACAATTCCTTTTCCTGAAATCTCCTTGCAGAGCTACATGGAGCTCAGTCTACACATTTACAAGGTGCTTTTCTTTGGTAAAACTTTCCAGGTTGGATGCCAGGTAGGGAAGGGGCAGGGGCAGAAGGAAGCTGTAGCTTGGTGGGGATGGGGAGCAATCGGAGCCCACATCCAGGGGGGCAGCAGGGCACTGGAGCTTGGCTGGGCAGGGTGTGGGTGTGAGGGGGGTGGAGGTGTGTGGGGGGCCCCCCACACACTTCCCCCACATGGCGCACAGCCCCCGCTGCTGACAGCAGCAGCAGGCAGGGGAGCTCAGGGTACTCGTAACTGGCGCAGGAGCTGGTGCCCAGTGGTGCATGGCTCTAGCCAGCACTGCACATGGCGGCGAGGAATGCAGTCTGCCCAGCCCGCCTCTACTGCATGGGCTCTGCATGGGATGCCTGCTGCTCCCACACTTGTACAGCACTGGGGAAGCCCCACACTGGAGCCAGCTGCCTTCACTGCCCCCCGTCTCGCAGGTCCTGGGACTCCACTTGAAGTGGCAGGGAGCCTCAGTCCTTGCTTCCCAGCGGGCTTCTGGGACCTCCCAGCAGAGGGCAGAGAAGGCAATTGGCTCCCCCCACCCTGAAGCCATGCGAGTGTGGGAGCTGCAGGCATGTGGTGCGGAGCCCCCGTGATAGAGGTGGGCTGTGTGGCAGGCCAGTAGGGGGTGCTCCTGCGCTGAGCCACCCACCTCACTGCACCCAACAACCTTCCAGGCTCCGAGTATCTCCCTGGGGGTGCTTCACGTCTGGCCAACCTGCTTCCTGGAGTGCATCCGCTAGCCGGGGGGTAACACCGCCACCACCCAGGGTCTGAGTGATCCTGGCTCTGTGCCCCCTGGGAAACGGGACTGGTAGCCCCTAAGGGTACTTGACCCACTTCAAGAACTTGGGGTGCTTCCCTCAGTCTGAAGCACAAATAGTGGTCTCCCACAAATAGCGGATTTAGAGTGGATTTAGGTTAGATATTAGGAAGAAATTTTTCACAGTAAGGGTGGCCAGGATTTGGAATGGGCTTCCAAGAGAGGTGGTGCTATCACCTAGCTTGGAGGTCTTCAAGAGGAGGCTAGATAGTCACCTGACTGGGGTCATCTGCCTTTGGTCCTCTTTCCTGCCAGGGGCAGGGGCTCGGACACGATCCATTGTGGTCCCTTCTGACTCTACAATCTATGAATCTTAGTAAGCCAAACCAAGGGGACCCCAAGGCATAATCTAGACCCACTCCCAATAAGTCTCCCACACTAGGGACAAAGGAGAACTTTATTGGTTACAAGGAGTAGGTTTGGAATAGGGTACAGTGTAGAGCAATATCAGAGAAATCCCATAGAGCAAACGGGTGGCTGGGTAGCCTTTGATCATGCATCTGAGTTACTGCAAGCTATGTATCTAGTTCAGGGGCAGGCAGTTATTCTGGGTGGAGGGCCACTTACTGAGTTTTGGCAAGCCGTTGAGGGCTGCATGACAGGCAGCCAGGGGCAGATAAATATTAATTTTCTAAATTTTTTTAGGGGCTCCACGGGCCGGATAGAATGGCCTGGCAGGCCGCATCCAGGCCGCAGGCCACATTTACCACCCCTGATCTAGTTAGATCTCAGGTAGCTTACTCGTGAGTATCATCCAGAGGCAGGTGGCGAGTCCCTCTGGAGGCAGGCAGTTCACTTATCTGAGTTTCAAGAGAGAGAGCAAGTTTCAAATGGTCCAGCTCTTCTCTCTGAGTTTTCATTATGGCTACTGCGCTCCCCGCCCCCGGCAGTCCTTAACTTACATAGACCTTATGACCTCATTTACTTGGTCCAATGGAGGCCAGCACCTGTTGACTGCTAGCCAGCCAATTTGAAATGCATCACTGGTTGCTGGGTAGACTGGCATTGCTCAGAACAATAGGGAGCCTAAGCCCCAACCCAGGTATGTGATGCGGGTCACATAGGCAGAGGGAGCAGGTTTCCCCCCTCCCTCAGGAATGTATCCAACCCAGGTTACAGCTCAGGGTTACCAACAGAGATGGGATGTCTGCCCTCTGCAGGCACAGTGTTAACCAAATTGTCACATAGCAGAGTTTTTGGGGAGAGACAGAGGTGACCTTCTGCCACAGGCTGCACTCCTTGCCCCCGCACACCACTGGCTGGAGCTGGGTGCCAGCGCCTGCGCAGGGCACCAGTGCCCTGAGCACCCCTGACTTGTTGCTGCCAGTGATGGGGGCTGCACACCATGGGGGGGCGGTCCTCACCCCCTCACATATACATACCCTATGCCCCCCATACCCTCCACACACACCCTGCACAATATGCAAGAGTAAGACTTTATTTTTGTGTTATGATGCAATCCCTTCTATACATGATTAAAGGGCCCAAACCAAAAAAAGCATGAGATTTGGATGAGGAATGGTGCCATTTTGCTTTAATGTTGAGCTTTCTGTCCTGCTCTATGTTTGTCCCTGTATAATGAGGCAGAAAAGGCCCCCAAAGTGATGTGGTTGGTGGTGACACCAGTATCAAGGCTCATTTGCACCCTTCATACCCTATCCATCTGCTCCACCTTTGCTTCCAAAATGAGATTTCATGTCCTAGACATCTCTTTGTATGCGTGCAGTTGACTGCTTTTCCTCAGTGCCTTGAGGTGAAATGAAGGTGTCGTGCCCCCTTGCTCCAGGAAAAGGAGGAGTACTGCTGTGTAGCTTGGTGGAACTTGTCTGAAAGGACTTACCTAACCCTATTAAATGGGTAGGTTTTAGCTTCACTTTACAGATTGGATAGCAGGCACACAGTAATCAAAGGCCATATAGCTTGTCACATTGATTTATCTGCCCCTTGTTTGTCAGTCCTGGGTAGGACTGATCCTGAAATGTTTTAGATTTGTGAACTAAATCCCACCTCACATTTTAGGGTGGAATAAATTTTGGTTCTTCTGCTGCCAATAGAAGCTAATGCTAAGTGTTATTAGAGAAGTATCAGATCTCTTCAGCAATGTTTTAACTTCTCCCAAGGGTATATAGGCTATTGGCTTCAAATATATTACATGGGATTATTCTGGTGTAGAACTGCAAAAGCGCTATCAGATCTTAAAGCCCAGTCTCTTACGGGGCAGCGATATCCTTGGCTGAGTTCCCATTGCTTATCTTCTTTTAGGAGAATCTCCCTTTTCTCTCTTATTTGCAGCATTGCTTGCTTCAGGTTACATGTACAGGTTTTAGGTTGAAGCTTTTTGCTTCTGTCGCTCTCTGCAGTAGCGACTGCCCCGTGTTCCAGAGATGTGCTGTGTCCCACTGTACACTGCAGCTGGTTGCGTCTATTTTCAAGGCTCTTTCATACATGGAAAAATCTCTTCTGCTGGCACTACCTCTTTTAAAGGCATGATGATATGTAAATCTTTTTATTAGCTAACTAGGCTTTATGGTTTGCTAACTAGATTTGTAATTTCCTAGCACAAATCCTTCTGATGAGTAAAGTTCAAACTTGAAATGAACAAGCCAAAGGAGTTCTCCTGTTCACAGGAGGTAGCGAAACATCTGTAGACGTATTTCACTTGGAACAGGAGGTAATTGAGGGCAGCTGAATAACAGACAGAATGAATCCTAGTGGAGACACAGGTGCCCTGCCTAATTAAACAACAATTACGTGGGGCATGTGTTCCAACCTATTAAATGTTAATTTGTACGTTTCAGAATTTCGACTCTGACATCAGCAGCGTGGGGATAGATGGATGCTGGCAAGCCGACAGCCAGCGAATTCTCAACGAGGTGATGGTGGAACACTTCTTCCGACAGGGAATGCTGGATGTAGCTGAAGAGCTCTGTCAGGTAACGATAGCTATGGATGTTGGATGTGCCTGGAAAGTTGAAGTACTCCTCCATACTACAGTGTGTTTAAACTTTTTGTAGCTGAGACCCTCAATGGGAGTATTACTGCATTTTCTCTCATATATCTCACACCTTTCCCCCTCCACCCAAACCATCTGGAAAAAGTGGGTTTCTCATCATTATGCAAGGAAAAGCTCTGTGTGTGTCTGGACATTTGGCTCATAGCCACCAGCCCTGATACATGGCCTCAAGCCCCAGAGACCCCAGACCTTAGATACTTACCTGTACTCATAGGTAAGATCTTTTTTCTTGGGGCCTTCCAAAAATAAGGTGTGTATTACATTCAGGGGTGGGTTATATGTGCAAAATACGGTAATATTAAATAGAAATTATTTAAAGGCAACTAACTAAAAGAAAGATTTTTCCTCTTGTTATTTTTCTGATAACTAAAAAGTGTGACTTCTGTTTTTCAGGAATCTGGTCTTTCTATAGACCAAAGTCAAAAAGAGCCATTTGTGGAGCTAAATCGAATATTGGAAGCGTTAAAAGTTAGAGTTTTGAGACCTGCACTTGAGTGAGTTGCCCAGTTTTTTTTTCTTTCTTTGAACACTTGAAATCTTGGCATTGTCTTCAATTCACTCTGAACTCTCCCTCTATGACAGGACTAAACTTGAAGGGGTTTTTTTTCTGATCTATTACTAAACTTGTGTTGCACAGTATCATTGGCAGAAGTTTTCAGGAAGAACAGCATCAGTTGTCTGCTTGAAACAAAGCCTTTTTAATTAGGTTACTATAAATCACTGCCACCTTCCTTAAAAAAGGGCTTTATCTGAAAGGGTACCTAGTATGTCCTGAAGGACGCCCCCAGTTCCAATTAACTTAATGGACATTTGGGGGTGATCAGGGCCTTTCAGGACCAGGGCACAATGATACTTATTTTGTCAAGTCATTTTCCCCAGTCAGACACAGGTAGAAGACCAAAGGAGAGAAGGGGGTAGCAGGACAGGTGATCTTTACCAACTTGTGGTGACAGGTGAGTGAGTGTTAGTGTCGGACTAGTTATGGCTTTTTCACAGGTAGCCTCTGAGGTCATGTTTTACACACTATTATCCTTTTTTCAGTGGCAAGAGTCCGCAGAAAATTATATTGAATGTGCAGGCTAAATCTAAGACTCTCAAGATCAGTTGGAGCCAACCGTAGTAGCCGGCATGCCACAAGTTAAGCTTGTGCCCTCCTTGCGGGTTACTCTGTTTCCTTTTCCTTTGCTTTCTGCTCCCTGTCCAATCTGCCATGTGCCATACGCAGCAGCTGTCTGTGCCATGTGTGGTGTAGGTTGCCCAGCCTTGGTCTCCATTTTAGAACATGTCACTTAACCTCAGCCTATGGTAGATCTCTGATTATTTTTATTAGCCTTTACCCCTATTGGTCCTGTAAGTTGGAGGGAAAAAAAAAAAAGAAACAAAAAATACACTTTATGTAGGTTGGTCTGTGCATTATACTCTTCATTAATGAGGCTGAGCTATACCAAACTCGCATCGTTTGAAAAGCCTGCAACATCAAAACAGTTTTTGGAACGTGAGTCTAGATCCCATCTTTTATCCATTTCTGGGGAGCTTTACTATATAAATAAGAACAAAAATGAAAGTACTTATTTGGTAGCCTTTGATATTTATTCTGTAATACTAGAAACAAAAGAATAAAACAAATGTAGAAATCCTTTGTGCTTGATTACATATGGTCACAGAACATTTAGGGTATTCAGGTTTCTTTTCTGTTTAGCAAAATAAGTTTCCTGTGAGCTAATAAGATTTCTCTTGCTGCATGTGTATTCACTCACACTATAAGACTAGCCAATATTAGGCTTTTCTTGAAAATTTGTTCTCTTGAGATTGGTGTCTAAGTGAAGTGCAGGGACAGCATGATGTTAAACCATTAATCAACATAAAATGTGCATGCCGGAATCTGTCACTGAATTGTGGAGGGCGCATCATACTTACATTGTTATTTTCAATGAGTAATTAAGTGCAGTGCTGGGAGGGTTCAGTGCCATCCATCTGGCTAATTATGGGGCAGTAATACTCTAAAAATGCCCTGCTTATATGAACTGAAACTGCATCTCTTGCTGTTTACACACACGAGTTTCTTCTGGTTACACTAGTTGTAGATCCTTAGAGAAGGGCATTTCCTGAAGATTGATTACTAGCTCTGGTTGTCTTTATGTTATCACATCAGTTTTGTTTGGCTGTTTGAGGGCAGGAAATTCCTTGTACGTCTCTTAGTTGCTTATTCATTTTGGGTAGCTCCTACAATGTGCTAGGCTACTTTCCTGAGATCCTATGATCCTCTTCTTTATGGAAAGTAGGGCTGGAAGGGACTTCATGAAATCATGTAGTCCAGCCCCCTAGTCAAGGCAGGATCATCCCTGACTAAATGATCCCAGCCAAATGTCTGTCTTACCTGCTCTTGACAGTTTCCAGGCATGGAGATTCCACAACTACTCCAGGTAGCCTATTCAATTCTTGCCCATTCTCATAGTCAGAATATTCTTCCTAATCTCCAACCTCAGTTTCTTCTGTTGCAGTTTGAGACCATTACTTTTAGTCCTATCTTCTACTGCCGCAGAGAATAGTCCATCACCATCCACTTCGTAATGACCTTTCAGGTATTTTTTTTGAAGACTGCTTTCAAATTCACTCCCTGCCCCCACCTTCCCCAGTCTTTTTTTCCCAAGACTAAATAACCCTAGCTCTTTCAGCCTTTCCTTGTAGGTAGGATGACCATACATCCAGGCTTGGCCAGGACAGTCTGGGATTTCATAGTCTGTCCCAGCATCCTGGCTGGTTGGCAAAATTTGAAGCAAAAGTCTCAGATTGGCACCAGCCTGCCTGCATGTGCCCCTTCTGAGCAGAGGCTGGAGGTGGGGTTGCAGGCTGGGTTGGGCACTGGTCCTCCTGCCTGGGGTGGGGCGGGACAGGGAGAGCACTGCGGTGAGTGTGGGCTGCTCACACGTGTGTGCATGATGCCTCCCTGACCATGGCGCCCTGGGCAGTTGCTCATCTTGCCCACCCCTAAGTCCAGCCCTGACCGACGCTACAGCGCAAGTTTATCTGCTTGCAGCCCAGTGGAGTTGGGACCAGAGGGCAGCTGCCACTGCAGATCCCTGCTGAGGGGGGACTTCCCGGGGGGGAGAGTTGGGACAGAGTGGAGGGGGGGGAACAGGCTCGGACCCCTGCCCTGAAGGGAGTGGAGGTTCCTCCGACCCACTCGATTTCTAGTGGGGGCCTGTGTTTTGGGAGGCAGCTTTGGGCTCCGGGGTATAGGCTCTGCCTTGGGACTGCGGCCTCGGCTGGCTCTGTCCCGCCTCCCTTCCCACCCTCCACCTGCACGGCTGGAACAGGTGGGACCTGGGTGCCGTCGCTTGGGTCCCCTCAGGTGGCAGGATCCCACTGAGGGCCATGGGGGGAAGAAGCGGGGCAGGCACTGCTCCAGGCTTTCATCGATTTCATAGATTTTTAGGGTCGGAAGGGACCTTAGTAGATCATCTTGTCCGACCACTTGCCCTGGGCAGGAGAGAGCGCTGAGGTCAGATGACCCCAGCTAGGTGCTTGTCTAGTCTTTGCCAAACCTTCCTGGGTTTTCCTTCGCCTCTGCACCTCCCCCACCAATGCACGGTTGAAATATTGCTAAAACACTATAAGACTATTCACTCACACTATAAGACTAGCCAATATTAGGCTTTTCTTGAAAATTTGTTCTCTTGAGATTGGTGTCTAAGTGAAGTGCAGGGACAGCATGATGTTAAACCATTAATCAACATAAAATGTGCATGCTGGAATCTGTCATTGAATTGTGGAGGGTGCATCATACTTAATTGGCCCCCACCAATGCACGGTTGAAATGTTGCTAAAGCAACTCATTGCTCTTGTTGTCCGTGGGGATACCCCATCCTCTATCCCTCACCTCATCACTGTTCTCAACTTAACTCAGCGCTGGAAGAGATGCTGCATTGCTGAGGTTGGGGCAGTGCAGGGTTGCTCCTGCTTTGCTGAGATGGGGCTGATGCTGCTGAAGGCCATGTGAGAGCCCAGAGCCTGAGCTGCATGGTTCCAGTTGTTTAATGGTCTCTGGGCTGCGTACCATCAGCTTCCTAAAAGCTCAGCGAGGTGGTAGAATCTCCATCCTTGGAGGTTTTTTTAAGACCCAAGTAGATAAAGCCTTGGCTGGGGTGCTTTGAGCAGGGGGTTGGACTAGATGACTTCCTGAGGTCCCTTCCAACCCTCATTTTCTATGATTCTCTGAATTCTTTTCTCAGTGCCAAGAGTGTGTCCTAAGTGTGCTTGTTTTAAAATGTCTTCTAACAAGAAAGAAGGAACTTCAATGAGAAAACATAAATGTACTTTCAGCAACGCTCAGAATTTCCTTTGTTAAAATGGGTTGATGCAGAACATGTTACTTTTGTGCGGTGTTCTGCTACATTTTCTATTGCTTATGGAGGCCGTAGCGATATCACAGACCATCTCCAAACACAGACACATAAATCTGCAATAGAGGCAGTGTCTGCAAGTGAAAAGCTTGTTTCGGTTTTCAGACACGCAGACACTGAGCTTAAATGTGCAGTGGCAGAAGGTACGTTTGCATATCATTATGTCCAGCATGATCTCTCTTTCTGTGCTAGTAACTGTTCGTTGAAATTGATTTCAAAGATATTTGATCCAGTATTTTCTTGTGCTGTACAAAAAGCAAAGCTTTTGCATTAAATGTACTAGCCCCACTGGCAAAAGATGAACTGTCTGCAGAATTGGCTGGAGCAACTTTTATTACTGAATCAGCTGATGCATCCAACAGGAAGGCAGTAAGGCTAATCCCAATATTGATTCTTTTTTTTTAATCCTTCAAGTAGCGTGAAAGTTAAATTGTTAGATGTTTACTCTGTCAAAGGAGAGACATCTGAAATCATTGCAAATGTTATTGAAAGTTGCATTCAGAAACCTGGGATTTTGCATGAAGTCATTGGTTTCTGCACTGATAACACTAACACAAACTTTGGTGGGGTCCAGAATCATGGGAAAACCAACATTATTACAAAATTGAAAGAAAGGTGGAACAGAGGTTTACTTGGATTGGTTGTGTGGCCCACATACACAACTGCATCCAAACAAGCTGTAACACTCTTCCACTAGAACTGGCAGGACTTTCAGTGAAGAGAGATCGATATTTTTATGTTTTACACAGTTTGTGTAACCAAATTGCAATACTTCTGTGACCAAGCTAAACTTGACTACAAAATTTTGCTCTAACGTGGTAGCACATTTTCTTTTATTACTTCTAGTAATACAGCATCTTTTTTAAATGTATGAGCCTTTGAAAGCATACTTCAAGTTAAATGTCCAACTCTGTTTTTTTAATTTCTTTCAAAATGAATGTGGGAAATTTTGGTTTCTTTTTGTCAGTTAGAGAACTTTATGCAAGCTATACAACATATGGAACGACAATCTACATCAGCATTTGGAGCATCAAGAGATTGATGCGCATTATACAGGGAATATCTACTACTCTGCGCTGTGCCCAGAGCAGTGGGTCCTCATTCTTGGTTGGCTCTTTGGCACCACCACAATTAAAACGATTGAGGATAATAATTGCCCAAATTGTTATATAAGATTGTCAACTGGAACTTAAAAAGTTGATGATAAAGCTATTCTCAAGTGCTTACGTTTGCTGTTACTGGCTAATTCCCCATTTGCGCCACAGCAAAACCGGGTCTTCAGTGGGGGGATGACACTG
>NW_005842333.1:530212-550730 GCF_000455745.1 Alligator sinensis | reverse complement strand
AGGGAAGTTGTTCATACTGTGTAGGTAAGCTCAGGGTGATGCCATCCATGTAGATGAGCAGCAGAGAAGGAAGGCATAGGGCTGTTTGTGTATTAATCAAACAAATGGGCAGACCAGGTAGGCATCATTAAATATAAACGTGCTTAAGCAGCACTTTCAAGCACTTAGCTAACCCATTCCCAGGACTGCGCCGCTCATATTGACAGTGTGGGAGCTTAAAGGAGGAGTCAGAGAGAGAGAGTCATTAATTATAGCATCGTTAGCCAGGCAGGGGAAAATAGCAGTGCTTGCTCAGTCAGAGAAGACAACATTGGTGGTAGGATAAATGAAAACAGTAACAAGTAACCTAGTCTCTACAAGTACTTTACAAACCACATTTAAGTCAAAATAACTTAACAAAGACTAGAGTAAAACTTGGAGAGTAGTGGCTGACCATTGTATATCATTTTTTTAAAAAGGACACCTTCAGATTAAAGTTCATACTTTTAAAATCTCCAGTGTGCACAGATTATGATGGAAATTTACCAAATCAATAGAAATTACTGATAGAACCTCAGGATCGGTGGTCAGCACGGTTTTCTGCTGGCGGGCAAAAATGAGAAGGGGCAGCACCTAGGACCTGGCCATTGTCTCTGAAACGGTGGTGCCGGTGAAATTTCCAGCGTCCAAAACCTTCCAGCTGCCCCCAGGTTAGATGCAGCCCATAGGCTATAGGTTGTCGACACCTGCACTAGATTAAAAATGAAGCCTTTAAAATTGTAAGGGCTTGGGATTTTTTTTAAACTAATATGTGCACTCTTAGGCGTGCAAACATCTACACATAATGCACAAGATAAACCCAAAGATTTCAAATAGCAATCTGTAGTGTCAAGACTATTCTGACCTGTTGTTCTTTTTCCAAGTTCCGTAGAAGAATTGCCCCATTATTTTTTTTCCATAGTCACTCTGCAAGTGAAAGGTAAGAACTGGCACTTCCAAAGGGGGTGCCCTGTTTCTAACAAGGGGTGCCGCGGCTCTAAAAAGGTTGAGAATCACTGATCTTAGAGCATGTGCCAATAGTTTGCTTTTTCACATTTCACTCGGCCTGGTCCTGGATTCTACCCCATGTGATTCCAGCAGTACCCCTTTGACTGGAAAGATTGCAAGTAGGCACAGTGATTCATTTAGATCGTATTGTGGCATGTGGGCCATTAGTCCCTGCAGGGAAACCTTGCTCCTTTATAGAGTCCTGTGAATCTCCACGTAGGTGCAGGGATTTGCTTGAAAGATCTCAATTTTATGTTGTAACCTTTTCAGAGAAGAGGCTTCGTCTTCCCATGTGCTCGTACAGCTTTCGAGTCTAATAGAGTCCTAAAGTTGTTGGGGTCTTGGGGAGAAGGGGGCGCATAACTTAAAATTAAAAGCTAGATGGGCATGAAGTTAGGCTGTGATGCTTGTTTTGATAAGACCTGATTTTTTTTTTTTTTTTTTTTGGCATTTAAATTGGGAGAACATGCAATCTCTCATTGTTACGATGTCCCATGTAGAAATAAATGTTCAGATTAGATTTAAGTCACGAAGGTGAAAACGTTCAAAACAAAGCAAGCATTGTTCTGAAAGAAGTACGAGAATTCTTCAGGACAGGCGCTGCAGTTGCCAAGGCATCATTTCAAAGCGAGATGGAGAGTATGTGGGTTGAACTTGAACTTAATTAATAAACAATTATCATGTGTCTCCTTAAGTCTCAATGCATGGAATCTTTTTAATAAGAAAAGAACATCTAAGAAATTCTTTTCAATTGTGTTGATAGCTAGCTCACTGCTTGCTGAATGCTCTTTCCTTTTGGACCCGTGTAAAGCGGGATCACTCCATGGCTGATGTTTGGCACTTCTGTTTTCAGTGGGAGTTTAAATTTCAGTGGTGGCAGTAGCTGGGTGTCCTGGACTATATCACGGACACTCTTCCTACAATAGGAGCTGTCAGAGAAGTTCTACGTGGGATGCCTACTGGAGAATACAGTACTGACTGCTTTGTGTGGGCCTAACCACGTGAGGGCTGGCTGATTTTGTACACAAATGTAAATTGTTCACTCCACATCCTGGAGTAGGTGCACGTAGTGGGTGGTGTTATAGAGGCTTGCCACTAGGTGATGACCAAGCAGATGGTAGCTGATTTGCCTCGAGTAAACAGCTACCCTAGGATAGGTTGTGGACAGAAGACGCTGTGGCCGCATCCAGACATGCATTTGTGTCTGGATCCAGACATATACTTTGTGCTGCTGCTAGTTGTCCATGGAGAACATCTGTGCTACACACACTCTGACCCATGGCAAGATACCCCGAGTGGGGTAGGGCAGGGTGGGCTGACCCCAGCAGCCTTACCTGGGGTCCTGCAGCTGCATTGCTTCTGCCAATGTGGAGCCTGGCTGGCAGCAGAGTGTGGCTCCAGCCGGCCAGGCTCCAGCTTTGGGCGGTGCATGCTGCTGCTGAGTGCACCACTCTGCTTTTCTTTCGGTGAGCTTTTTGATCCCTGAATCCAGGGGTCAAAAAGCCCCTCTGCTGCTCCCTTGGCAGCGTGGAGAACAACTGAACGTGCAGTGTGTGGCGCCACAGACGTGTCTGCCATGCCACATACTGTACGACCACTCTCATCTGGATGCGGTCTATAATTTTAATTGGTGGTGTTTTACCCATGATGCTTTTAGGAATAGTTCAGTGTTGGATTGGGTAAAGGTACCCTCATAGAGGGCTTTTCTCACCTTTCCACTCTTTATCT
Organism: Alligator sinensis; assembly: GCF_000455745.1. NCBI lineage: Eukaryota > Metazoa > Chordata > Crocodylia > Alligatoridae > Alligator > Alligator sinensis. The sequence continues at coordinate 547,976 of NW_005842333.1, read as the reverse complement.
ATACCAGTGTAAAGTCTAATTATACTGGTGGAAACGTTATCTACCCAGGCAGCGAGGCCACATTCCACTGGTGAAATTATAGATCCAACCATATGTAAAAAACTAAAATGAGGTGTGACGAGGTTAAGTGCTATTCATAAGTGCTCTATTTTCACCATACATCCTTAGAGGCTGAAATTTTTTTTGTTTGCAAGTCTGAATCTGTTTTCTTAGACCAACGTAGAATGGAAATATAATCTTGCTTGTTCAGAGATGTGCCTTACCTATGCAGGGGGGCTTTTCACCAAGTGATTGAATTGTTTGATATCGTGCAACATGGGGGGAGGAAGAGGGAATATAGTTTCCTTGCTTTTTGTGTGGCTGATTTGACCTGAGATAAAAAAGCTGACTCCACACAGCTCTCCTTTATAAGCTACTACCAAATCCCTTCCTTCATGAGGTGAAAGGCTGCTGTTTTAAGTAATTGGCCATCATATTGAAAACAGTATAATTAACACTAATGAGAAACAGATGGAGTATTCCCACTAGAACTTGGGCATCTTCAAAACACTTAGATTGCTTTTGGTCCAACCACATTTAAAAAACCAAACAAAATGAGGTGTGATGGGGTTAGGTTTTATCAAAAGCCTGAATGATCAAAACATTTTTTTTCAAGCTCTTCAAAAAGGTTCCAGTGTCTTTTGATTGGAATTGAAAGATTTTTTTAGTATTTACAACTAATATTTTACAGTGTTATGATAATGCACGATAGCTGGAAAGTGAGCTAGAGTAGTCTGTTTTTACCATTCAAACTGAAGATAATGCAGACAGCAAAAGCACCAGCAACACAAAGGTTAGTTGTTAAAACAAGAGCTTGCAAAGGAGACGGGGCAGGCACTCATTCCTCATCAGGGGTGCTGGTGATTCAATAGATGTTATCGCTCTGGAGGCTGTTCTTAAGGTTCAGCCTGGGGATGAAATACAAAACAGATCTTGACAATTTGTGGTTATTAAAGATCCTGTAGCAGCCTGATTTTAATGCGTTTAATCTCTAGGTATACTGGTCAGATTCCTAACTTTATAACTCCTTAATTAAATTTGTCTTGCAGCCTAGCTTCAGGTAGGATGCTCCTTTCCTGCTTTAGGTTGTTGGATGACGTTTTCTGGGGATCTTCAACAGAGGCTGCTTTATTCAGTATCAGAAATGATGCTATTTGAGTATTGGATGGAGAGGTTTTGCAGATATGTATTTTTTTTAGCTGTGCTATGAGGCTTATTTTTCGTTAAGTGTATAGATATCTTCTGAGCCCTGAATATTGCAAGGTAACTTAAGTTCTAGCAGAAATCCTTCTTGAAGAGGCTATTCTAATTACAACTGCTACATTCCTCATAGGCTGAAATGTATTATTTTGCCCTCATTTCTTTTAGGTGGGCAGTATCTAACAGAGAAATGCTTATGGCACAGAACAGTTCCCTGGAATTCAAACTGCACAGATTATATTTCATTAGTTTATTGATGGGTGGAACAGCAAACCAGAGAGAGGCATTGCAGTATGCTAAAAACTTTCAGCCGTTTGCTCTGAACCATCAGAAAGGTAAGTGACTTTTTAGTCATTTCAAAGTAATGCATTTGGTTCCAGGCACTTGATTTGAATTGCATTAGTCTCTTACTTCTGTGTTTGTGTCTAATGAATTATTTACATTTTTAGTGGAAGATGATGGTTACTTAATACAAGACCGTGTTTGAGAGGAAGTAGTGATGCTTCAGTGATGTCTTAAATTCTAGGGAACAAAAGGAACACTGTTTTAAAAGTAGTTGCTATAAGCAATAACCATTTCAGTAATCCCTAGGTGAAACGAAGGCCATAAATTTTATGCATGTTTTAGGCACTCTAGCTGGTAAGTATGGGGGTAGGAATAGTGGGTTGGTGAGATCAATGGTGTGGAGGAAGATGTTTGCTTTCTGTGTCCTCTTCATGTTCTTTCTATGCCTCATTTAAGATTCATATCAGTTTTGGTCTACAGCCAGGAGAAAGTTGACATGCATATTCAATATATAATTGAATAGGCTTTTAAAAGTCATTTACTTGGTGTTTTGCTTTACTCCCTTTAACCCCTGCCCTCCCCCCGTCTTGCCCACCCACTTGCAATTGTACTGATCCCTTCTTGCTTCGCAGCACCTCCCACAAGGAGTTAGTTTAAAAATAAACCCTCGAGATGACAGGCACCGACAAAGTCTGCCTAAGAAACTTGTGGTAGCAACTTGAATTATAAAATCATTTTTCTTTTATCATATTTGGGAACACTGTCTCTCTCACAGCGAGCTTTGCCCCTCATCCTCACAGTTTTGAATTATTTTCAGAATAATGGCAATATACAGAGCCATTCAGAATATCATTCTAATGTTCATGGATTCATTTTAAAATTCTGATCGCCTCAAATATTGTCATGTTGATGCAGAATGAAATAGAGGTGCACTAAGTACTCTTTTTAGACTTCTGCCATTGCATAGAATCATAGAAAGCTGTGAATGGTAATATAGGTAATAACATTTTATTGTCCCGAGTTTCAAATTGTTATATCCAGCTTGTCATAAGATCTAACAGTTAATTAGTCCGCAGTTAAAGGAAGAGAGATTTTTTTCTATGGTGGCTATGTCCATATTTGGTCCAGATGGCTGTGTATCTTAGTATAATTGAATATTACTGATTTGCTGTATAGTCGGATTATGTATGGCTTCTTATCAAAAGGCCAAAAGCTCAGAGTAGTCTTCTAATTAAGGCATAAAACCGTGTAAATGTAATGGTCTTGATCATTCTTGTCTTTCACAGATATTCAGGTTTTGATGGGCAGCTTGGTGTACCTGAGACAGGGTATCGAGAACTCTCCGTACGTTCATCTACTAGACGCAAACCAGTGGGCAGACATTTGTGACATCTTCACAAGGGATGCCTGTGCTCTTCTGGGTCTCTCAGTTGAATCACCTCTTAGCGTTAGGTAGGCCATCTTGCATTTCAGTGCTTCTGAGGTCAGGTGTCTTCACTTTTTCAGCTGAAGGTTGCAGTGGAAACTTGCCAAGTAAAAAAGAGCCCTATCTAGATTACATTAAAGAGTCATCTGTGGGCGCACACTTCAATGGGTCCTGGGAGCTATGACCCCCTCCAGCATGCAGTGCTTTGTTGTGAGCCAGGTGGCCATCCACTGCGCCCCATATGGAGCATTACATAATGAGACTTAAGTTCTGAAGGTCACACATCTGTATGCAAGAGAAGGATGGACACCAGCCATTTTGTGTTGAAGCAGATGTGTTGAGGATTTTCACCACTGCTTGGCAATTGAAAACCCCAGCCATTTCTTGACCTGCTATTTCCGTTAGGTGTTCTTGCTGCTTTATCTTTGATCAAGTCATCTTTTGCATTGCTTCTATGATGAAGCTCTGTTTTAAAGGGTGGTGAATGGTGATTTCAGGAGATAAAATATGCAGTAAAGTCATTAGAATTCACAATTTGCAGAGGTGAAAACTTGTATATTTTCATGCCCCGTTGCTGCTACAACTGAAAATGCAGTAGTCTGCTGCAGACCACTAGAAATATAAAAAATCAACTGACTCTTTCCACCCTTTCTTCAAATAATGCATATATAGACACCATATAGTCATTAGGCTGTACATCCCGAAGTGCATCATCTTTACGTTCCAATTTTCCTTTTAGAGGTAAGGCGAGAAATAAGTGGTTTTCCTCCTGCAGGGAGTCTCGGTTCCTGACAAAAGCTCCACTATGTTTTCATGGTTATCTCCTTGCTTGTTACCATCACTAATAGTCTTCACTTAGTTTACCTAATTTTAAAGAGGTGCAAATTCTTTTATGCAGGATTTCACAGAGAGTTAATTGTATGTACATGAGTCATAGGTATTAAATGTGTTTTTAAGGACACATTTTGTTTGGCATAGCAAAGCTGAAAGGAAAAAAAATTCAACTGAATCTGCATCCTTTTAGCAGCAGCATTTATTAGTTGACCTTACTTTGGGTGAATAAAATCCAGTCGCTTAGTATTTGCTTATTGACATTGACTTGAATGTTGGCACCAAAATGCACACAGTTCATTATCAGTACAGGCACCCATGACACTGCTAATGATGTGGAAAAAATCCCTCCCTTTTATTGATACTCATGTTAGACAGTTGCCTTGAAATCACCATGAAATCAGTCGAGCCGAGGTGTTTTTAACTGTGACTGGTGTGGAGACACCTTAGAGTTTTCCTGTTTATACCCCGTGCGTGATTACGGCATGAAAATGGCTCAGATAGTGAAGTGACTCCCAAAGTTATGCAGCAAGTTGGGTAGCAATGCTGGTATCAGAACTCTGGTTTTGAATAGGTGTGGAAGTGGGTGGTCAGTGCAAAAGATTTGTACCTTCTCATAACTTCGCAGAAAGGCATTACTGCTGAAGCCTAGTAGTGTACTTTACTAGTATGAGGACATACTGGGATAGACTGCAAAGCGTCAGAGCACCCTAATTTGCCCAGCCACTGGCCACACTTGGTGCTTACATCCACTGAGGGGTTTGTCTGAAGAGGCTTCATTTTCATCTTGGTCTGAGAGCCGAGGTGTAGAGACAAGTATTCCTCCTAAGTTGTACCTATGTTCCATCAAGGAATGATTGCAGGACAAGTACTTACATACAGCACCTTAGGCTACATTTGAACTGCGTTTTAGCCACCCTTATTGTGTACTTATTTTTCTGTACGGTATATAAGTCAGCATGACTGTCAGCTCCTTTTTCCTCTTGCATGGTGGAAAGTGAAATAAAACAGTACAATCAAGCACTTGGCTTGTAAGCTTTGGAGCTCGGATTGACTTTTCTTCTGTGCTCTTTACAGAGCCTACCACAATGGAGCTCTGATCTACAATGGGGGTGGCTTAGACACTGTGTTAATACAAATAACAACTCAAATCATTGATATGATCCACTTGGATCATTTTCTTTCCTCTTTGTAGGTAACAGAGCCAAGAGTTTTACCATGGTAGTTCTTAGTACCACATTGAGGAGGTAGGACCTTGAGAGGTAGTTGTTCTTAAAACAGCTTTCTGTATTAATACTTTTCTTGTTCTGCAGTTTTTCAGCAGGTTGTGTAGCATTGCCAGCTCTAATTAATATCAAAGCTGTGATTGAACAAAGACAGTGCACTGGAGTTTGGAATCAGAAAGACGAACTGCCGGTGAGTATGCACTGGACTTCAGACAGACTGGATGTGACTTTTGAGGGTCTCTTATTCTGCAAGCAGGAGCAGTTCTGTCACTCTGTCACCAGCAAAGTCCATCTGAGGGACATGCACTAATTGTGCATGCTGTTAGTGCATGTCACAATACAAAGGGGAAGGAAAAAATTAGATTAACATCTTTCAGCTGGACTTGAGCTCCACATACAGCTTGCTATTGTATTGCTACACTATTGGGTCTGCTTAAAGTGAGCAGGAGCAGCCTTGTTGGCAAAGACTGGGGAGACTGAGTTGCAGCCCTTAGTTCTACTTTTAGAGCAGCTCGGTGGTAATAAATTCCAGATTATTGCCATGACCATGTTCATGAAACTGTTCCGCACTTTGTCCCTGCTGATCTGCATCTGATGTTTTTTTTTTTTTTTGCATCCTTGATTTTCATCCCCTTAGCCCCCAAGAGTGAAATCAGTAGGCAGTTTTTCTCCTTGAAATCAACCCATCTGAGCGGAGGAAGAGTTTTTGCTTAGGCCAGTATCTCACACCTTGGTAACTGAAAGAAGTGAACTGAAGCAATTGCATGTAACTCTTGAGGTGAATCTAGAGTTGAAGTGGGACTATTCATGGCTGCCTTAGGGGATTTGCATAATCACTTCTAGTTAGTTAGTTGCTGATGGGGATTGATCATCCAGCTCCCTTTAGCCTGCTTTGAAAATCTCTGCCTAGAAGTTGAAGTCTTTGTGGGCCATCAGGTCCGTTAACTTGCCAATGCAGATTTATGCTCTGCTATACATCTCTTACAATTGTCACAATATCCTGAAAAAATGTAAAGCAGTCTGACTGAAGATGCCTATGAAATTTTTCTGGCTGGAGATTTGTAGACATCAACACGGATCCTGCTGCTGTATTGAAGTGTGGTTAAATAAGTGCCACTGCATTAGAGGAAAGCTAATTGTTGTCTTCTGGAAACACGATGACTCAAAATAGATGATAAACTTAATTTGTTTTACGCAGATTGAAGTGGACCTTGGTAAAAAGTGCTGGTATCATTCAATATTTGCCTGTCCAATTCTTCGTCAGCAAACAACAGATAATAATCCACCTATGAAACTAGTCTGCGGTCACATTATCTCAAGAGATGCTCTGAATAAAATGTTTAATGGCAGCAAGTAAGTATCATTCTTATACAGGTAGCAAAGTCTGGACGATAACATTGAATTCGGGGAGAGAGCAGGATATAATTACAAACTTGGTGGAAGCTAGTTAAGTTAACTTTATGGATAATGCTTTTGAACCAGAGTGGCAGCATTTGGTGTAGCTGTAGCTATAATAAGGGGCTCACTGCATAGGTTTATATCACTTCTGAAATATCCTTCATTTTGACAGAAGTAATAAGTACCAATGAATTATTGCATTTAAACGGGGGAGAATTCTTGGAGAAAACCTGAGAAGTCAATTACCTTTGAGCAGACCATTATTTCTGCTGAGGTAATTCCATCCTAGGCATTTAAGTGCCTAATGAATGAGGGTGTCGTCATGTCTTTTGGAGAGAGACCACATCAGAAGGAAAGAAAGTATTTTTTTAGGAAAGGAACATATACAACTACTAGTCATTGTGCTTTAGGACACACAGCTTCTAAGGTATAGAAGTAATGCACAATGTAAAAATCCTGACAGATTAATTTAGAGCCAGAAGTTGGGTTTTATAAAGAAGAGTTTCATGCAACCTAATAAAATAAACATTTTTATAAAGGACATTTTTGGAAACTACTGTATTTACCCAAATCCAAGACAACACTGAATTTAAGATGACCGCCCCAATAACTAGATTGTACATATAGTGAGTTTATACATTTGTTATAATTTTCCATGTATAGAATATAATTATTTGGATGGTCATCTTAAATTCATGCCCTCACTGCTGCGTTGGGGAAAGCAGTGGCAGGGGAGGAGATGGGGGGCTGGGGAACAGATTGGGGAGGTAGTGGGACAGTGGAGGGAGCAAGCAGTGAGGGGTCAAACAGCCCCCTATCCCCCTCCGCTCCACTTGCCCGTCTTGTGCCTCCATCCCTGCTGCCTCTGTCCCCCAGCCTGTTTTCCTCCTCTGCCCTGTTCCTCCCCTCCCCTTTCTGCTTACACTTGCATTGCAGCAGGCTCCATCTCTGCTCCAGCTGCTGCTGCTGTTACCAGCCTGGGCTCGGGCTTGCTGCACTGGAGCAAGGGTGGTAGCGCAGGGGACAGGCAGCAGCTGTCTGTTCTCCCACCACCTCATACTTGATTCCAAGATAAAGGGCCTGCCCCTCTCCCTCCCCTGCATGACAAATGAAGAAAGAAACCTTTTTTTGGAATTGAGTAAATACGGTAGTACCCGAGGCCAGTGGGACTCACTTAGCACGTCTACACATGATGCTATGTTGCCGGTCACAAACTGTGATGCCACAGCTACATTGCTATAGCAATGCGCTCCCTTGTTATAGTTATTGCTACAGCAATGTAGCAGCTAAAAATAACCATGCGCACAGTGCAATATGGGCTGTTACTACACCATCATTTAGTACAAAAGGAAGTACTAAATGACAGTGCAGTAACAAAGGCATCATAGGGACACATGTGGACGTACCCACTAATTTTTAAACCGTAAACCAAAGTGAAAACGATCGGTCTAATTTCTGAGTTCAAACTGAGCAAAATACAACAACCAATCACATGGGATAAAATGATGAATGAATTTTAAGATCTAACGTCTTTGTTTTTAATAAACTGAGCGGGAATAACAAGGTAAGTGACAAAAGAGCATTTGAAAACGTGTATATAACTGATTGGGGCCCTTCTTAAGGGTAGGAATCTGTTCAGTGGAGCCAAGTAGAGCATATTGAATAAGAACACGTAGTCATTCCCTTTCTTGTCTATGGTATCATATTTAACTGAGAGCTTGGCGCCACTATCAAAATAATGCATGAAAATGCTTAGTGATCTGTTATTTCAGCTGTTGGAGATCTCTAGTGCTATCTCTGTGCTGCTTTGCTGCTTGGTTTTTTTACTTTTGTACACTTCTAACACACTGTCTTTGTCTCTAGATTAAAATGCCCCTATTGTCCCATGGAACAGAGTCCTGGAGATGCCAAACAGATATTTTTCTGAAGCAAAGATTCAATATGCAGCTTGTAAGGGACACTCTCTAAATTACAGGTGCATTTCAAAAGAAGTGAAAAACAAAACAAAACACTTGTTTCATTTTATGCAGCAGACTGAGGACTCCTGTGTTTATATAAGCTAATGCTACGGAAACTTTGCCAACATTTAGTGGAAATGCTACAAAAATTAATATTACCATAGGGCTTTACTATACTCTTGGTCTCCATACCTGATCAAGTTACTACACCAGCAGTTGTCATTCAATGCAGGTTTTTGTACTTAATGAATTATATGGTGACTTTTTACTTTTTAAAAGCTGAAACCTGATCACCCCCCACCCCCATATGTTGAATATTCTTCCTGCTATTATTCTGTCATCCTCTTAATAACAGTCACCTTGAAGAATGTTTGTGGAAAAAGTTTTATTTCCTGTAATGTGTACATAATTAAAAGTAAATACTTCAGAAAAAAGTTTGATAAACTGAATAGTGGTTATAAAACTAATTTGTATTTTTTTCGCCGGAAAAAAAAAAAAGCTGCGATATATTCTGAATTTTCTTTCAAACATTTTTTTTTCAGATTTTACATAACTCAAAGTAAATGTGCATATATATAAAATTATATAAATATATAGCTCTGAGGGGCTAACTCTTAAGTTCCATCACTAACTTTATAAGGTTGGTGTATGGATAAATTACTACTGGAATGAAGTGGAATAGGAAAATCTGTTTCCTTTGTTTTCATGATCGAGAACTGTTTGCGTACTAGATTATTCAATAAAATGGAATTCAGAAGTGGAGATGCTTTTAGTCAATGACATTTGCTCTTTGGCCTTTGTAATCATGTTCTTTGAACTTTGTATTCAGGATTAGGCAATCAATGTCATGTTGCTGTATAGTTTAATAGACATTATAATGTGTTATTTATAAACCGTTAGCAGAGCCAAATGAAGTGTAGAAGTATTCATTGTTCAATGGTGGTGGGGGGGGAAGCATGTTCTGCTGCAGCCTATGGATCACAAATCTGCACCTTGCAGAATTAGGCCCTATATTCTCATATTAAAGGTAGCAAATTTTCAGTAGCTTGAGAACACTTTTGCTTTTAGCCTTGTTTTTCATAGTAGCCTATTACTGCTAACTCCACTTTTTCTGCTCAATTTGTCATATTGTTGACTAGGTAAATTTGTACTTATAAACCAGGTGTAGATCATGGCAGTTAGACCTTTTCTAGTGTGCGTATATTTGTATTTATTGCACTGTCCTATAGTAGGGCGAGCAGCCACACAGTGTGCTAAGCTCCATGTAAAATATATTTCTGTATTTGTGTAATAAAAGAAACCAAGCTTATATGGTTGAATACTGACACACTGGTTGAATGCACTAGCACAATGCACTACAGAGGAAAACGTCTGTCAGACCTCTACGCGTTGAATCCCCGTGTCATCTGACTTAAGAGACGGACTTGGACTCTAGTGAATCGGTGGCAACGGACCCCCCCACCCCTTTAATGAGACGTTAAAAGGAAAACTCGAGACAGAGTAACCTTTCAATATGTATAATACGTGTGTTTAAACATGGAGGTGTATGACTTTCTGCAAAAATTACATTGTATTCCTACAGAGTTCAAAAAACAAAACCTGGGTTAACAAATGGTAAAATCAACAATAAACGGGTGAGGATATTATTTTCCATGTAGGCTTTCTAGTCTTGCTGAAATTACTTTTAAACTTTGATCTTCAGTGGTGTTGGGGTTTGGGAATTTTGGTGAAATGGTTTATGTATTGTAAAGGATAATTATGCAAACATGGTTCGAAAGAGATTCAGCTTTGTTCTATATAGTGGTATCCCACATGCTGATACACCAGGATCAGTCTAAACAGATGTTAATATTCATGGATGCCTACAATAAGAATTGTCCATAAATGCAAATGAGGCAGTTTTTATTAAGCAATTCAGATTCTCTCATGTAGTCAACTTGTGCTCGTTGTAGTAGGGCTAGGTGAGATATGGGAATTATCTGTGAACCAGTTTATTGCTTCCTCATTTTCTGTCTGCCTCTCCTAGTCCCTAATGAGCTATTGTGGCTGGCTGGCTGGCAGTACTCTCCAGAAGTACTACTTATCCCCTGAAGATGGCTGGTGTCATCCATATTCCCCAGAAGCACTAAATTAGGGGACATGAGTGGCTCCATATGAGTGGCTTGTACAGGCTCTATACCCACCCACTCTTCTTATGGACCCCCACTCCTCTTTGGAACTCTCTGTCCACAAAGCTCTCCTTCTTACACTCCATGCTTTCTGCACATCTTTTCACAGCATGCTAATGAAGTGAACTTGGGTTCATGAAAGCTTGTGCTCCCGATATGTAGTTAGTCTGTGGAGGTGCATATCTACCTTGCCTTCTCACAAAGCTCGAAACAGGTTCTGCTTTTGCTGTGGCTGAGAGTACAGAGGAACCGGAGCAGGATGAGGCACCTGGCCACGGTGAGTGTTTTGACTGTAGATTTTTTTCCAGTATACAGTGCCTGTTGCCTTGCCTGTCCTCTGAACCTCCCGTGTTTTCTTTTGGTGAGGATGAGGAATTCAATGAGAGCGCTGATCAACACTTCATTCCTAGCTTGGTGCACGGGGCCATCTTTTCCTTGTCAGATCACTGCCTTCCCTGATCTTTCCCAGATCACTGAATTGACTGGTGTCTCTAAGGTGAAGCTTGATGAAGTACAAATTTGGGTTGACTGAAGCTTTTTCCTCACTGATGTCTCTGGGCTTGCTGTGTGAATGCATGCTGAGTTCTCTCCTCTTTAGTCTGTCACTCCAATGTTTCCACCATCTCTGTGCTTTCCCCGGCAGGTCTCGGAGAGGCATGCTCAGCATCTCCCCTAGCTCCTTTCTCCGGCACGCGTGCCAGCTCTTGAAACGGAGGCAGTGCAGCTGACTTAAAGCAGTGCTGAGTACAGGCCCTATCTCTGGCCTGCTTATTATAGCACATGCTTAGGGCTCTTCTAAGTCATCTCTAGTGCCTTATTTCTGGGAGTTGCACATGCACCCCAAAGCTGGGCTTCACAACAGTGTGTCTAGGCATTGCCCAGAGGTAGTATAGATGTGCCTCTAGTCTCTAGCCTAAAGGGCAGTGTGTGATGCAAGCAACCTCCCTCGACATCTGCCTCCCTACATCCTTGTAGATGATGTACAAATAATTTAACCAGTCCCCCTTCTTCCGAACATTTTATGCTATGAAGCCGTGTTTTTCCTTTACCCACATAAATATAATTAATTTGATGTAATCGGCTGACTGCAACGTGCCATTGCAATTCCTGCTAATGAGCGTGTTTGGTTTAGCAATGAGGATTTATTATTTTGAAACTCCTTAAACAGCTGATGCTAGTGGTTTTGAAACATTTAAAATAACCCATGTCCTTAAAACAATGGATGGGTGTTAGCAAGCATTTTCACAGCACGTGCCATGTTTAAATTGTGAGATGGCGTAAATACCTTCCTTTCTATTTGGGGCAGAACAGACTAGCTTCTCCCACTTACCATTCCTCTGGCAACTCCAGAAATTGCTCACATTAAAAAACAGAAGAGCATTTAATTTAATGAATTTTTAGTGGTCTTCAATGAGCAGCTGAGCTTAGAGAAATGCTGCACACGCCAGCGTCTGTGTCTTTTAAAAATTGTGCTAAAATATCAGGTCTTTCTCTACTCCTAGTTAAGAAGTCAGCGTTGGAAGTCTGTCTCCATTTACTGTTTTAGGACCACGTTTCAAGCCCTTGAACAGCACTTTTATATAGTCCTAATACAGTCGCTTGCTATGCGATGATCAAAATGCTGTTACTTCATCTAGGGATACCAGGGCCAGGCATGTGGCTGAATCGTCATCACGGGCAGCAAGGAAGTTTGGCGCCTGGGGCAAGCCTGCAGCGGCAGCCCACCCTCACCCTGCACACAGATCCGGGGAGTATATGCCTCCCCATTCTTGCCTGGGAGTGCACGTAGCGGTGGAAACTGCCCTCCCCCCACCCACTCCCCTAAATGAGCTGCTTGCAGCTCCATCCCATGCTCCACCCCGACTGGGCAGCGCCTGTTGGCACCCCTTTGCTTTGGTGCCTGGGGTGGTCGCTTCACTTGCACCCCCTTGCTACAGCGCTGATCACAGGCATGTTTTTGCTTCTGAATCCAGCATCAAGACTGCACTTTTGTCCTATTCATGCTCTAAGGCAAAAAAGGCCACTAATGATGACTGATAATCATGTGCTTAACAGAGACATGGCTGGCTCTTAAGGAAAGATTTTTCAACCCCATTATACTGTTACGATTCCTTTGATATATGTTTTATAAAGGCCTGATAATGTTATATTATGGTGTCATGGCTTGCTAGTCTTTGTGTTTTTATAGATGGTCATAAAATCACCTGTAGATGGTGTTACAAAATAGGGTAATAAGCATCCTGTTTGGACTATCAATTGATTTACTATTTTTGAAATCCTCTGTTTAATAACCCTGTGTAAACTGGACTGTAAATATAAAGTGTGATCAGGTTTTACAGAAGTACGTAGCTCTTGGGACGTGCACAACTGCAGCAGCTGAGGTAGATAGTTTTTATGGCCCTGTGGCTGCCTCGTTAGCACTGGCAGGCTTGTTGCTTGTTCAGTACCTTTTAGCGCTGGTCAGCTCTAAGGCCTGATAAAGGAGCTTATTTCTGCCCTAACTTCAGAACCACAAACTGCAGAAGAAGTGACCAACCGATTGCTCCTGCCAACAAAAAAATTGCGTTGCTTCTCAGCAAAGTGCTGTATTGATTTCAATCTTCCCTCTATGCTCCAGGTCGCCAATTAACTATGAAAGCTGTGCAGTAAAACCCGCTTAGTCATAACTTCTCCAATTCCAGGAAAATCAAATGGGGGAAGGCAGAGCATTCTGCTTTTCGTTCTGCTCAAACTCTCTCTTTTCACTGCAGATAACTTTAAAAATAGACGGTCCAGATTATGTCCATCAGTGCTGGGACTCTGGACTGAAGACCTGGCTAGTGGGAACTCTGGAGTGAAATTCCCCTTGCTGAGATTTCTTTATGCCGAGCCATTGGGGCTACAAGATCTGTTGCCTGCTAAGGGAAAATAGGCTGCTGTTTCCCCTACCCAAGATGCAGGATCTGCTAAGTATGTGTCCTCCCCCATCAGACATTGCACTGGCCCCAGCCCCCAGCAATACTGTCCTCTGTTAATAGACACTCCCTAATTCATGGCTTTATGCAAGAGCTCTCTTAAAAAAAAAAAAAAGAAAAAAAAAAAAAAAGCAGCCTCAAGCTGTGCTACTCATCTGGGGCTTCTCCTCGGGGCCCAAGGACAAATAACACAGCTCCTCTGCCTTCATCTTCATACTTGCCACCCTATTTCTAGCCCAATTGCCCTAGAGCAGGGGTGGGCAAAATGTGGCCTGGGGGCCGAATGCAGCCTGCCAGGCTATTCCATCCAGCCCGTGGGGCCCCTAAAAAATTTAGAAAATTAATCTGCCCTGGGCTGCCTGTCATACAGCCCTCGAAGGCTTGCCGAAACTCAGTAAGCGGCCCTCTGCCCAAAATAATTGCCTGCTCCTGCCCTAGGGGCACCTTCACAGGAGGGTGATGATGGTCTGGGAATGGGGACATGATTTGGGTTTGAATAATGCATGTAAAACAGCCTGGTGTGTTGTCATGGGACTGCTGAATCGCGTCGGATCCCTAAACTGCGAGTGTGTTTCTATAAGGATGGATTCGCTGTTCTTTGGGAAACAAAATATATGAGTACAGGTCTCCCTCGCTTTATGCAGGTTCTGTCTGTGCAAATTCACTCTTATGCGATGATCCTTTTTATACCAAAAAATCATTATATGCAAGGTAAATTCACTCTTATGTGACTGGTGTGGTGGAAGCCCGCCGTCAGCTGCTTTGTGCAGTGCGTTGCGGGAGTGACGTGCACCAAGATATAGTTTTCTGTGTGGGTCTGTGCTCCTCGCTCATCTGTCACGTGTTTCTGTAGTTGCCACCTACATTATGATAGTGCCCTGTGCTTGCATGCACTGTCTGCTGTTGGCAAGTACCAAAATTGTCCTCTAAAAGTGGTAGAAATGGGTCTGAGGGTCAGTACAGTCGAGGTCTTGGAACGTATCCCTATTTGTTACATTGTAAAGCGGGTTCCCTTTATGCGAATTTGAGTTATGCGCCATTTTTCAGGAACGCATTTATAGCATAAAGCGAGGGAAACCTGTACTCACAATTTTTTCCTCTAAGTAGCAATATAACATTCAGAAGAGTCACGGCAGCTTTGTTGCAGTTATAACCAATACGAGAAAACTATAGTGCATATAGTGGAAATGGTGTCTAAAATAGCCCTGTCCAGTCACATTGAATCCCATATTTTATGGCTGCACTTAAACCTGCATTTTATAGCCCTGTCCAGTCGCATTTAAACCTGCATTTTATGGCTGAACATCTTCGATATCGGTGAAGCACTTGGCAACAGCCTTGAGAGGGGTCACGTAAGTACCCAGTAATGTGACTGGAGTCTGTCTTTTTTTTTTTGTAGCATGGAAATTGTGGAGTGGCTGCAGGGGCAGTCTGTTTATTGGTTGTAGCCATGTTGGTCTAAGGCATGGGTGGGCAAAATGTGGGCTGGGGGCCTGATGCGGCCCATCAAGCCATTCTATCCGGCCCGCGGGGCCCCTAAAAAATTTAGAAAATTATTATTTATCTGCCCCCGGCTGCCTGTCATGCAGCCCTTGATGGCTTGCAAAAACTCATTAAGCGGCCCTGCACCCAAAATAATTGCCCGCCCCTGGTCTAAGGACATCAGCAGACAAAGCTCTTTGGGTAAAGGTGATATCTTTTATTAGACCAACTAAATAGTTGCAAAAAATTGTTCTGTGCAAGCTTTTGGGCCCACACACCCTTCATCAGGCAAAGGAGAAACTGAAGCTGTTATGGGTTCTCCAAGGTAGAAAAAAAAAGCCAATCTGTAAAAAGCTGCTCTGTGAAAATGCAAATGTAGAATAGCTTGGGAGACTACAGCTGGTAAGAAGCAGGCAGGTTACTTGGGGTGACCTGATGGCAAAGCGGGATGTAGTGTGCCATAAATCCGATGTCAATATTTAGTGCAGGCTTGGAAAATATATGTCGCTCTTGAGTTTGGCTGCTGCTTTATGTTCTGAAATTTCCAATTCAAACGCAAAATACAATATCTTCCATATTTCAGGGTTGGTGGTTGCAGCCGTGCTGGTCTGAGGACACAGGCAGACAAAGTTCTTCGGGTAGAGCTATTACACCAGCTATTGTCTCCCAAACTAATTCCCTATTTGTATTTTCACAGAGCAGCTTTTAATAAATCGGCCTCTTTTCTACCTTGGAGAACTCATAACAGCTTTAGTTTCTCTTTTGCCTGATGAAGGGCATGTGGGCCCAAAAGCTTGCAAAGAACAAATTGTTTTTGCAACCATTTAGTTGTTCTAACAAAGGCTATCACTTTTACCCAAAGAGCTTTGTCTGCTCGTGTTCTGAAGCCTTCAAGGGTATTTTGTGCACTTGTGAAAATGCTCCTAAACTGAAAATATCCTTGAGGTGCTATGCAACTTCTGGCCAGCAGAGTGCAGGTTAGTAATTTATCTTCAGTGGCATATACAAAGAGAGAACAGCATTTCCTGAAATAGTCATTGGGATTAAATGGTCAGCGACAAGGTTCCCAAAGTAGGTAGACCTGTAAAATGAATTTTTATAAGAATATGGTCTGGCAGGCCCAGTCCATTCAAGAAGTCCAGTAGTGTTTTGTGTGGATTTAACCTTGTGCTGCTGAATTGGGGCCTTTGTTTTACATTATTTGGAAATTTCCTTTCGTTTTGCTCACGTTCTTTCAGTTCATGATTTTGGTTTGAACAACTTTGAAGGGCAAAAACCTTTGGCAGTCAATGAAAATCCTTCTATTTATTTCAGTGGGATCTCAATCAACATTAATATTTGCATCTACCATCACAACGGGGTAGCCCCTTGCAAATACACTGTATGTGGCCTGCTGATTTCTTTTTATCTGATGGAGTTTGTTGCAGCTGAACACTTGTATTAAGCATAGCCTCTCCGCTGAGTCTGCTTGGGGATGGAAGTTTATCTGCGAGCTAGAATCCTTCTCTGTGGGAGCAGGGATATTGAATACGATTGGGATCTTGTGTTCCCTGGGGTTTGTTCATAACTTGGGACACACGCGCGTGCTTTCATTTTCATAGATGAAATTATTTGAGTTGGTCTAATAAAAGATCCCAGATTTACTCAAAGAACCTAGTCTTCGTTTTCATAAATGTTTGTTCCCCTTTAGCAAAAGGGGGCACCTGTTTATAGGCAGTTACATACTGAAAGCACTACAGGATCTGCTTAAGACTTGATAGTACAATACAACTAGAGAGTAATAATGGCAAGATATGCTATTTGTTCATGTGGCTCAGGACTGTTTTTTTTTTTACACTTATTATGGGGGATTTTAGCATGTTTCATGTAACGAGAAGCATTGCACTATGATATATCGCACCTTTTTTTAAACATATGTATTCTGTTTGCAACCAGTATGCTATTGAGCCCTGTTGACTAGGTAATAGGTTCAGAAATAAATGTTACTGAATATATGAATTATGAACTAATCATTGAATTTGATTTGAAAAATGTAATGGGGAATCAATCTGAGTTACAGGAATTTACTTAAAACTGGAATAATGCTTTTGTTGCTTGTTTCATCTTAGTGTACTGTTGTTTATATATTTAATGTAGTTGTGATACATCATACGGTATTGAAGGACTGCGTTCAGGAAATGTTGGCTTAAATATTCATTCCTATGCACATTGCCTGGGGCTTTTCAGTACAACATCCCTCCCATGATCAGCACATTTTGCTGTGTTCCTGCAGAATCTTTCCAAATGCATTGGAGGTCACTGTAGACAGCCCTTCAAAGTACAAACAACATTTAAGCGGTCCAATGTAAAGATGGCAAGATAGTGTTTCTCTTCCTGACAATGCTTTTCACAGAACCTAGCTGAGCCCAGGCCACATGCAGCCCAGCTGGGGTGGACATGAACAGCTCTGGTGCTTCCTCCATCCTGTAGCACAGCAGGAAAAGCAACAGGCCGGGGAGAGGGGAGAAGGATTCTCACCTCTTTTAAGGCCTTAAAATCCCCTGGATCCCCTGGGAAGCCAGTCTGGGGAGGAAAGGAGTCCAGGAGACCTGGTTGTATTTTAAAGAAATCTTACTGAGGGCTCAGGCACAAACCATCCTGATGTGCAGGAAGACTAGCCAATGTGGTAAGCAACCAGCTTGGCTTAGCAGAGAGCTCTTTGGTGAGCTTAACCACAAAAAGGAAGCTTAAAAGGAGTGGAAGCTTGGGCAAACAACTCAGGAGGAGCATAAGAGCATTGCTCGGGCATGCAGGGATG
>NW_005842333.1:497894-530181 GCF_000455745.1 Alligator sinensis | reverse complement strand
GAATGCCAAAGCACAACTGGAGTTGCATCTTGCAAGGGATGAGAAGGGGAACAAGAAGGGTTTCTACAAGTGTGTCAGTAACAAAAGGAGGATCGGGGAAAGTGCGGGTCCCTTACTGAATAGGAGAGGAACCTTGTGATAGAGGATGCAGAACAAGCTGTAGTGCTCAATGCCTTTTTTACCCCAGTCTTCACAGGCAAGGTCAGCTCCCAGACTACTGCACTGGGCAGCACAGTTTGGGGAGGAGGGGAGCAGCCCTCCATGGCAAAAGAACAGGTTATGGGCTGTTCAGAAAAGCTGGATGTGTACAAGTCCATGGGGCTGGGTGGGATGCACCCAAAGGGGGTTGGCCTATGTGATTGCAGAGCTGCTAGCCACTATCTTTGAAAATTCACAGCTATCAGGAGAGGTTCCAAATGATTGGAAAAGGGCAAACATAGTGCCCATATTTAAGAAAGGGAAAAAAGAGGATCAAGAGAACTACAGACCAGTCAGCCTCCCTTCAGTCCCTGGAAAAATGGAGCACATCCTCAAGGAATCCATTTCTAAGCACTTGGAGGAGAAGAAGGTGATTAGGAAGAGTCAGTATGGATTCACCAAGGGCAAGTCATACCTGACCCACCTGATTGCCTTCTATGATGAGATGACTGACTCTGTGGATGTGGGGAGACCAGTGGATGTGGTGTACCTTGATTTTAGCAAGACTTTTGATCTGCTTTCCCACAGCATTCTCTCAGGCAAGCTAAGGAAGTATGGGTTGGATGAATGGACTGTAAGGTGAATAGAAAACCAGATGGAGCATCTGGCTCGGAGAGCAGTAATCAATGACTTGATGTCTAGTTGGCAGCTGGTATCAAGTGGAGTGCCCAAGGGGTCGTTCCTGGGCCGGTTTTGTTTAATGTCTTCATCAACGACCTGGAAGATGGCACAGAGTGCACCCTCAGCAAGTTTGCAGATGACACCAAGCTGGGGGGAGTAGTACATATGGTGAAGGGTAAGGCTAGGATTCAGTGACCTAGACACATTGGAAGATTGGGCCAAAAGAAAATCTCATGCGGTTCAACAAGGACTAGTGAAAAGTCCTGCACTTAGGATGGAGCAATCCCATGCACCAGTACAGGCTGGGGGCTGACTGTTACGCAGCAGCTCTGCAGAAAAGGACCTGGAGGTTACAATGGACAATAAACTGAATATGAGACAGCAGTGTGCCCTTGTTGCCAAGAAGGCTAATGGCATACTGGCTGCATTGGTAGGAGTGTTGCCAGCAGGGCAAGGGAAGTGATTATTCCCCTCTATTCAGCACTGGTGAGGCCCATCTGGAGTAATGTGTTCAGTTTTGGCCCCCCCCCTACAGAAAGGATGTGAAGAAATTGGAGAGAGTCCATTGGAGGGCAACAAAAATGGTTCAGGGGCTGAGGCACATGACTGATGAGGAGAGGATGAGGGAACTGGGTTTATTTAGTCTAGAAAAGAGAAGACTGAGAGGGGATTTAATAGCAGCCTTCAACTACCTGAACAGGGCTTCAAAAGAGGATGGAGCTGGACTGTTCTCAGCGGTGGCAGATGACAACAAGGAGCAGTGGTCTCAAGTTGCAGCAAGGGTAGTTAAGGTCAGATATTAGGAAGAATTTTCTCATCAGGAGAGTAGTAAAACACTGGACCAGGTTACCCAGAGAGGTGGTGGAAGCTCCATCCTTGGAGGTTTTCAAAACCCAGCTAGACAAGGCTCTGGCTGGGACAATCTAGTTGGGGCTGGTCCTGCTTTGAGCAGGAGGTTGGACTAGATGTGACCTCCAGAGGTCCCTGCCAGCTCTCGTTTTCTATGATTCTATTATTCTATTGAAGACTAAGAGATGCAGATTCCCTGATGGGTATGAAGGATGTCTACTTAGAAAAAGACTGTTCATGAAAGAATGGTTCAGTGTGTAGGCTCTTTCCAGAAGGATTAAGGCGTCAAACCCTTTTGGTGATAGGAGGTTTTATTGCTTCCGGTGCTGGAGAGGTCTTTTGTTATGGGAAGATCTCCAGGCACAAGTGGCATGGCTGTGAAAGCTGCTGTGGTTCTGAGGTTTGCTGACGTGAGCTGGGAAAGCTTGGTCTGACAAGAAGTCCTGTGTAGGACTGCAAAAGTTTCACAAGCCCAGCTCACACAGTGAACTCTGAGATGAATGAGCTAGATCAGGCATCACAAGCAGTGAAGTCCAGGCA
The DNA here is from genome assembly GCF_000455745.1 of Alligator sinensis. Classification (NCBI taxonomy): domain Eukaryota; kingdom Metazoa; phylum Chordata; order Crocodylia; family Alligatoridae; genus Alligator; species Alligator sinensis. Next base: position 527,973 of record NW_005842333.1, on the reverse strand, counting down.
GACCACTACACATACACAGCTAATATACCCTCAGACCCTTAGTACCACTGATTAGCCTGGGTGGACCATGGTGCTCATGGCTATGCTAGTTCTGCTGCCTGAGCTAGCTTAGTTGCATTTAGCTTGGGTGTCCATGCTTAGTGTCATAGAAACCTACCATGAGGTATGGCACAAAGGAGGATGCTGGGCTTTAACCGATAGATCTGGCCAGACTTCAGTTTGGTTTCTAATGGGTTTGCCAGATGACAAAGCGCCTTCTCTGGAATGACGAGGTCTGCCTGCTTGCTCTTCAAACCACCAGGCAATAGGTGGCATCTAGCATGCCCCTTAAAACCCACAAGAATACCCTGAAGTTATAATGCTTTGCATTAATAGCATATGCCATCCAAACTGCTCAAGGATCTTTAAAAGGGTGAGTTTTTGTAGCTAGGGGAATTGCAGTACATGCTGATTTTGCAGCAAATCCAGGGCAGGGCTGGGGTTAGGATCCAAGCTGCCCTGCCACTAGACTTTGCTGATTCTGCTTTAATTTCAAAGACCAGCCTGAGAGCCCTTGCAGATATAAACGGATAAAGGTTGCAGATGTCTTAAGTCTGTGTGACATCATTACAGACCATGTAGCCTTTACCTTTGTGGTTAACAAATGTCATGAAGACCGCTTGATGGTATACTTACGGTATGTCACTGCTGGAAGGATCGTGTGATCTTTGTAGTTACTGTACTAAGTGCATGGACCGCTGCTTTTAGAGTAACAAATGTTACAGTTGAGCAGAACAACACACCTGGGCTTTTGTTTTTGATGAGGCAGAGGTCGGAGAAGAAAAGTTTCTGAATGACGAGCTTTTCTACTTGCGCTGTTCCTGGCAGCTCATCTTTTTTAGGCTGAGAACAATGCAGCAAATCTGTAACATCTGTTCTGCGGGCCCTGCGTACTTATTAGGTGCAAAGAACCATTTTGACTCAATCCATTTTGTTTTTAGGAAGAACGATCAGTGCAGAATACAAGTGCAGGCCAAAGACGCTTGTCCTCTCTAATGTCCTGTCTCTGATGATAACCAGTAGAAGATGCTTCAGTGGGAGGTGTAAGGAGCTCTTTAATTGGATGATTTTAGATTAGCCTCCCCAGGGGGGCATTTGTGCCAGGTTTCTTTAGGTTTGAAGTTGGCTTCTACCCTGTGGTAGCATGGTCAGTGCTCCCTTTTAATTCAACAGTTAAAATAATTTGAGGTAGCTCTGGATATTCTCAGCAAGGTCAAATGGTAATAGGTGTAGACTTAGGTGATCCGCATGCCCCCAGTTAGTTTTGCCTTTACTCTCAGGTCAATGTGGGAAAGCCATTCTGTGTTTCTTTCCCTCCTGCCCTATGCTATATTTGAGGCTATAACTACTGGGACAGGGCTGTCTCTTGTTAAATAGATGTAGGGCATGTCATGCCATGTGGCATCAGTCTTGTGTGGGACTTCTAAGTGATACTGTAAAATGAACAGTGACATATACATGTCTAATCCCTTTCGAGCAGTGCTAAGCTCTTCACTTCAATGATGTCTTGTGGCAAGGAGTTCCACACATTGATTGCGCATCGCGCACGTTGGGTATTCTAGTTACCGGACCAATGGCAGCTCGGATCCTTTGTGATCTCTCTGAGGGCCTTTAGCTAATAGTTGTCAAAGGGTGGAATAACACGAGTCGCCTGCCCTTGGGATGGGCCTGGGGCTTCCCTCCTCTGGTCAATTGTATTTGATCTGACCTCTCTTCACTGCCTGCAGGTCCACTCTCTCTGGGAGCACCGATGGTGTCACACACACTCTCTGAGTCCACCCGTTCCCCTGACAATGGATCTCCAAGCTTCATCTCTCAAAAGGCTTTTTAAGTCTCTACAGCCCCTTGATCTGTTTCCATGACACCTGTGTCACATTGGCGTAAGACCTAGAAATATGCCCCCGTCTGCTCTCCCCGTTCTACCTCCAAGTTTGTTGGGCGAGTTGCTCCACTATAGCTTTTGTGTTGCTTTTCCCACAAGCCCCATTACGTTAGGTCGATACATCCATACAGGAAATTCTAATAATCCTCTCCTAGCCCTGCAGTCACTTTATATTTATTTATATATGATTATATTTCATGCCCCTTATAACATCTCTGCATCTTTCACAAAGGCATTGCTTTGTCGGGTGAAGAGGCCTACACTCAAGCCTTAGGTCAGGCACCACCGTAAGTGCTCTGTTGGATGGGGGCCACGGCTCTTGTCAGAATCAATATTCAAGAGGTGATATTTTTGGAAAGTTGGAAATGGATTTTGAGTGTGTTGTTGTGGCAACGTCAGCGCTCATGGCTGATTTGTGTGTATGAACATTGCAGCAGATAGTGTGGTCAGTCGCTATCTTTTTAACTAGGTTTTTATAAAGTGCCCATCAACACAGTATCTTGTGACTCTAATCAACTAAGAGATTTATCTTTGCAGGATTCATATGAGGGAAGTATTACTGTCCCTGTTCGACAGCTGAGAATTGAATGCATCGAGTAATTAAGGTCATATGCCATGACCTTCATGTGCCAGAAGTAGGAGCTGAACCCAGATCTCCTGAAACCCAGGCCTGGATCTTAACCCCTGTATTTTCTTTCGGATTCAGCAGGGAAAAAGAAGCAGATCATGTATATCTTTGATTAGATGTCTAGCCTGAGAAAAACTATGCAGCAGAAAAAGAAACAGACTATAATGACATTATGTAGAAATATAGTTTAATTAATTTTTGGATGGTATTTATACTGATGATTGGGGGGAAAAAACCCCCGTAGAAAGAGTTTATTGCAGTGATATGCAGACAATATTTACACTGAATGCATAGTGAGCAGTTTACAGGATGCTTAATCTCGTCGTCTCTCTCTGAAATAAATTGGCACATTTAAAAACACTGCTTAAGTAAAACAAGTGGTAGCACATATTTACCCTTCTGCTATTTATCTCTTGGAGCCAGAAAGAAGGATGAATCCTGCGTTCCTCACTCAGGCAAAACTCCCAGTGAAGTCAACAGCAAGAAGGAATAAGCTCACAAGAGGGGGAAACAACGGCAACCGTGGTCTGTAGTCTAAGGACTATAAAAGACACAAGGACCCTTGGTTAAAACTTGGCCTTTCATGGTTGGGCTCTGTCCTCTTTCAGCTTCAGTAATGGACTGCTGTTACTGACCTCTGGGGAGCATTTCTGATGTCTCATATGATAAAATATTTTTATCCCATTGACCAATGAAGTCACCTTCCCCAAATAAAAAATGTCTTCGGGTAGTGCCTAGGCACTGAAGTTAAAAGGGGAAGGTTGGAAGATCATACACTTATTCACAGTGGGCCTGATCTGACAAACATTAAAATAAGGCAAACCACCAAGCAGATTAAATGTTGAAGTCTTTCCTCAGCTGTTGAAATCACGGGGTATCCACCTGAGCAAGTACTGACTGAGGATTTAGACTATGGGAGCTAGTGATCAGAGTGTATTGCCTGTGTTACAGGCCTAGATAGTTTGGCATATTTTGTTGTCTTTTTTTTAATGACCTGGAAACCAATTTGTAGGGCTCAACAATGTTGGAAGGAGCCAACACTTTCAAATCCAGGCAGTACAATTCCCGTAGTGAGCGACTAGTATCTGCTAAAGCTTCTGTGCTCTTGTGGACCTGTTTGCATCGTAGAATTCAACAAAACAGAAGGTATGGGAACAATTTAAAATAAAGCATGGCTTGTAACTGGAAATGTAAAGGCATGGGTGGTGGATGGACTGTACAGCGATAGCTTCCTGTTTGGAGATTCAGATGTTAAGGGCACAGACGCTTCACTCTTATATGTTTGCCGTGACTCTTCCATTGTTTGCAGGTCTACAGAGAGAAGGAAGAGACGTGTTTACTTCGATGTGAAAGGAAGAAGAGGCTGAGTCTGGCTAAAAGGTAACATCTATCACAGGGGCAGGCAATTATTTTGGGTGGAGGGCCGCTTACTGAGTTTTGGCAAGCCATCGAGAGCTGCATGACAGGCAGCCCAGGGCAGATAAATATTAATTTTCTAAATTTTTTAGGGGCCCCGCGGGCTGGATAGAACGGCCTGGTGGGCTACATCTGGCCCCTGGGCCACATTTTGCCCACCCCTGATCTTTCAGCTTATCCGACCTCACTCTATACAGTGGTTCTCCAGCTGAAGGCTGCGAAGCATCCTCAGGTACTCATCAAAGTGATGAATCAGGTGTCAGTTTGTCACTAGTGCCACTTTCTGCTTGTTGCAATCTCCTCCAGGACTCTCTTAGGATAGATAACAAACCAACCCCCGATCTCAACTCCATGTAGCTGCTTTGCCTTTCCACGTGACACGGTGCTGCCAAACCCAAGCATTCAAAAAATCACAGAAAATTTGAGGTGGTTATCTTTTGCCTTTTTATTTCTGTGCAATTCCTTTCTATTTTTTTTCCCTTATCAGAAATAATAGAAACTTGTTTTTATTTATATGACAGATAAGGTGCCCACATAATCACAGGACTCCCTGAGCTGGTGCCCTAAGGAAAAAAATTAAGGGCCAGTTCCTGTTCTAGTACTTAAGCTTCTGAGCATTTAAATTAATCCTATTTTGCACCGCTTAAGTCCCTGAGAAATTTTTAATATAAAAGTTGGGTAGGTCCACCTCTTCCTTGGTGCATTTTTTTTAATTTAGTCTTAAGACTAAAGTGATCAGTGTTACAAAAGCAAATGCATTAATGGATTTTTAGGAACTCAAAACAGTGTGGAATAGAATTGCACTTACATGCCTAAGTGCCATATACCTAATAAGTGGAATAGGATCTACCCCTAAATAGTTTGAGACTTGGGATAAAGTGGCAAGAATTAGCGCATGGGTTTTTTAGGTGGAGGATAACCATGATCAGTTTTGGTGGCAGCACCAGAATTAGGGGACTAACAAGCACTCAAGAGAAGAAAATTAAAATCAAGCATGATCTGGAGAGATTAGGGCCATGGGAGCTATAGGTAAACTGGGGAAATTCAACCTCAAGTCCTACACAGAGAACAGGAAACACATACAAGAATAAAGGCATGGGTTATCAAAGCAGAGGGCTTACTGCAGTCAGATGGGTTTATGTGTTATGCTGTCTCGTTATTACTTTTTTATAGAGCTAAGTTCTCTAGCTGTTGCAAGGAAGATGTGGTTGCTTGGGCGGGGTGGGGGAGAGCAGGGAAGCAGGGGGGAGACAACAACACATGGGAGGACTCTTAATTTCCTATTGTGTGTGAAAACCTCTGAATTGTTTCCTTTGTACAGGAAGCTACAATGGAAACATGGAAAATAGTCTCTTCCTAATTCCCTGTGCTGTGCTTCCTTCTACTAAGGGCTAAATGCTGATTAGTGCTGAGCCTCATGGGCTATGGGACTGCTTATGTGTGAATAAAGGGCCCCTACTCACCACCACCCACAATTCTCACCAACTTCCGTGGGAGGTGAGGGCACTTGACACCTTGCAGGAGATCTGAGTACATGCGCCAACATGTGGCCTGGTGTTTCAGTGTAATGTAACACAACCAGTTTCCTGCAGGCTTAGTCAAAAGTTGTAGGCAAAAGGAAATACTCTATTATTTTGGATCCAATGCACGTGTTTCTCGAAAAATCAGTTGCTGGAAATTGGAGTGCACAATATAAGTGAGGAAATACGGTAATAGCATTTTCTGCGGTGTAAGCCTGAGGGTGGGGGAGTGAAAAGTAAGGCTGCGTGTGCTCCATGGGGAGCAGTGCACTAAGCAGTCTGGGCTCTCTAGCAGCTGCTACTCAGTTACTTACTGCTAGTGAACAGTAATTTCAAGGAAAGATCCTTCTTTTTGTTCATTCTGCCTTTCGAGAACAGAGTGTATCTTATTTGGGGGTGTGTTGTATGCAAGAAAATATGGTATTCTGGGCCAGATTCTCAAGTGGTGTAAATTGGCACACCCCAGGGATGAATGGGTCCCCCAAGTGGCCACATCCTCAGTGCCTTTGTTCACTGAAAATTCACTTGCGAAAAAGCAAATTCTAAACTTGGCAGTGCTGGTCCTGAGGCCAGCTCCTGAAGTGCTCCATGCTAGCTGAACCACTGTGTTATAAAGGGTTATTATCAAAATCAGTGGCATGGCTAACAACAGCAAGAACTTACTCCTGTGAATAAAGGCTTTCTGTCTAGTCAATTCTCATTCACTGTGGACAAGCAGCCCATGGACAAATGGATTTGAGGAATGAGAGACTAAGAAAAAGATTGCAAAGTTTTGGTGTTAAGAATTTAAAAATAATATTAAGTAATTAAAGGATTTCAAACTTAAAAGTAAAATGAAGTAATTAAAGGATAATTGTTTTTCATGGACTGTGCATGCATGAAAAGTCTGCTCATTTATATTAGGCAATTGGACTTTAACACTTTTGTCAGGGCTCACTGCAGAATTGCACACAGTATACTAATAAATGGCCTTCAGTGGGAGTTTTGGGTGGGCAAAGATTGAATTAAATAACCTAGGTACCATCATCGTAATCACCATAAATAATAATGATGACATGGATGATGATAATGAGAAACATATTTAATTTGCCTCCCAATCAACCCGAGTCTTGGGTGAACACAATTGCTAACGTGGGTCTAACTTGGACCAGGAGTATAAAAAGTTGTCATCGTCATTGTGTTGGAGGTATCACTGATGTTGCTTTCTGAAGGACCTGTGGTCTTTAAAATAGAGAGCCAGTTTCCTGTATAAGCAATCTATTGTAATACCTACACAAGAAATCCCAGTTCCCTGAAAGATAACTGCTGGTCTTTTTATATTTTTCATACCCCATAATTTCTTCAGTCACTGTTATTCCACATTTGTATTTGTCAGTCTCTTCCTGCATTTTTTAACAAATATTCTCATCAAATGAAAAAAAAAATCCTTCCTCCCCTCCTTTTGTATAACCACCGCGCTGTTACTTCATGAACAGTAATGATTAAAAAACCCATTGTTTGTATACATTATTCTTTCCAACTTTGCCTGATCTATCATGATAATACTTCTTCTCTACTTGTTCGTATTGCTGTGTTGCTTCACACCAACTTGCTATATTCCATTATAATGTCACTAACAGTGGCTGAGGCTTTGCCTTGTATCCTGAATTCTGTATTTACATTTTTCCTACCATCTCTCTTTGCTTTAAAAGATCCCATGCAAATAGTCCTTTCCAGTGCAGCACTCGTTAGACTGGTTGTGCTTTTCAGTCCTTCTTTGGAAAATCGCTTAAGTTGCTGCCACCTTTTAATTTGTGAGTGTTTCTATTTCTTTTCTAGTTTTGTTTCTATCCATTTCTTCCCATTTGCCATTTTTTGTTTGTCTGCCTAGTCATTTAGATTTTGTAGGAGTGAATTTCTCATTTAGTTTCAGACCTCAATCCAAGATCAAGTCTTTTGTCTGTCATAGCTTGCTATTGTTTCACACTTCTGCTCTAGAATATCATCAAACATTTATCTATACTTGTGTTATTATTATGATTGTTATAATAATTGTTATAAAATTATTGTTATAAAATATTGTTATAGTAATAGTTGTTGTTATATTGTTATATAATTGTTATATTGTAGTAACAATTGTTTTGTTATAATAACACTAATAACAATAAAAACGATAATAGTAACAATAGTAATAATAATAATTGTTATAAAATATTATTATAGTAATAATTGTTATTATTGTTATAACAACAATAAAAACAACAATAGTAATAATAATAATTTATAAAATGTCTTATAAATGTATAGCACTTAGCATAATAGATTTCTAGTCCATTTCTGGGGCTCCTGGGCAATAGTAGTAGTTATTATAATAATAATAATAATAATTGTTTTAAAATTATTGTTATAAAATATTGTTATTTTGATAATTGTTATTATTATAATAATAATAAAAACAACAACAGTAATTATTATTACTATATTTAATAATAATTATATATTTAATAATAATTATATTCAACAACAAAATATTTCATAATAATGCAGTTAACAATTATTATTTTATTTAATAATAGCTCATAATATAGTTGATTATTATTATATTTAATAGTAATTTATTTAATAATAATTATTATTATTATTACTATTATTGTTGTTTTTAATATTATTATAACAACAATAACAATTAATACTATAACAATATTTTGTAACAATAATTTTTAAAACAATTATTATTATATCAATAATAATAACTACTACTACTACCCAGGAGCCCCAGAAATGGACTAGAAATCTATTATGCTGAGTGCTATACATTTATAAGACATTTTGTAGTACTTATCAGGGCAATTGATTTCTCATACTGGAGACGCAGAGAAATAATCCAAGCATACAGTCTCATAGGTTCCTGCACAGATCAATTGTGATGTGGTCATAATGCCATGGTAGTAAAACTGTTTAACTAATTAAACTACTTAAAAGATCAGAAGGCATTTTCATTTCAAAACCACTTTGCAAACCATTGCTTGAATTTCTAATACGTGATCTCAGCCGAGGAATTTTTTTTTTTTTGGTAAAGTTTTTAGCAGTCAGTAACCATCCTGCATTATATGAACATGAAAAAGAGGATTTTTTTCTACTGTTTAATTTTTTAATCTGTATTTATTAAACTAAAAAAATAGCTTGTGATGAAATCTGACACGAGGGCCATAAATGAAGAATGTGAACGTAGCCGTGCAACCTTTTTTTTTTTTTAAAAAGCTTCCTTTGGTGAAAGGAGGGAAATGATATGCCAAATAATGTTAGTGTAATATTACAGTCTGGCTACTACTGCCCTTGAATTCAACTGGAATTCAGGTACGCAAAAATGCAAAATGAAACCCAGTGTTTGAGACTGTAAAAACTCAGGAAATCAAGCTTCTACAGCAACTGCCTGTATCTCACCCCAGGAGTCTTCTATGGCATGGTTCAGGCCTAATCCTGCCAAGTAGTGAATACTCCAACCCCGATCCAGGGAAGGTCTGCTTGAGTGTATGGTCTGCTCTAAGCATGCAGCAGGAGTTGCATATGCTTAAAAATGTTGCTGAATGAGAGCTAGAGCACTTAATCCCTTGCGGGACTGAGCCCTTAAGCAACGTGGATCAACGTAACAGTACGATGACTGGAAAAACAAAGCAACCAGACTTTTTTTTCTAATTCTAGAAATGTAGATATACCAGTTGGTATGTGCCTTGTGTGATACAGTAATGAAAGACTCTATTGTAATTCATAAGCACAGACTTTGTAGGCTAGAGAGTGTTGTTGGCAGGGAGCACCTACTCATATCTATACACACCCCATATCTATACATACCCCAGTGTGCTGGGTTCTCCTCCAATTGAAATAACAAATAATAATAAAAAAGGGGAAGGGCTGAAGTGGGAACTTGAGCTCTGATTTTCCTGAACGAGTTATGCAGGCAAAACCTCTCTTTACAGATGGTGGCTCAGGGATTTCTTTGACATCAATCTAACGTTACAACACACTGGGCTAGAAGCCGCGGAGCTAAAGAGAAAGTGCTTGAAAACAGCAGCTTACCAACCTTCTACATTTGCATCTCCGTCTTCTGGTTTCTAAAATTAAAAAGAATAAAAAAGACTCAGTTTGAAGAATGGGTGAGTCACGGTTTAATGAAGACCTTGCTTTACCTTGGCAAGTCATCATTTTTGTACTAGATGTGTGTCTGCATCTGCTTCAGGGTTGGTTCAACCACTGTTACTCTTACTTTACTTTTAGGCCACCTTTAAGTGAGACAAACTGTCCTTGTCTGAGCACATAATCCCATGGACAACAGTGTCATGGCTATTGTGAATCGGGTCTACTTGGGTGACTGGCTGCAGGACTGAGTTTTACTCTGTAGAGAGAAGTGTAACTTGCTACATTAGAAATGTCATCAGTGGATTTTTTTTCACTCTTTATGAATTTGGGAAGCTGGTAGAAATTCATGCATTCAGGAATAGGAGTAAATATTCAGTGGGCAAGTGACCTGAATAGGTTACACTCATGGAGCTGAGATCAGGCGTTGCACCATCACGGTTGCCCTCCGTGCTGCATCTGCTTCACCGGATCAGTCTCTGCTATAGAAATACCAGGAGGTTGAGAGACAGATTGAGGCCAATTCTCAGCTGGTGTAAATCAGCATGGCTGTACTGAGTTCAGTGGGGCTATGCTGCCTTTGCCTTACCTCAGCTGGGGCCCTGGCACACTAATACAGAGTCATTCTTGGTGCAACTCCTCCAACTTCTCTGAAGGTTACTCCAGGGATGTATTCGACACTGTCAGTTATGGAGCCGGTTATTTTAGAACAAAAGAAATAGGTCAGGGCTGGAGGCTAACTAGTTTTTGTGTCCCTGGTGGTTCTCTCCTGGGGGATCTCGATGCCACTTGTATATTGGAGAAATAATTGCTTCAAGTGAATGTTCACCGAAACTTCAAATCGGCATAAAGAGCAAAAAGAAATTAACTGATGGCCGATATTCCAGCTAGCTGGATTTCTAAAATGCCTGTTCTGGTGTCCTACCCCGGGGCATAGGATTGAAAGCGTCAAAGACCTTGGATGCTGTGTGCTGACTTAATATGTCCTCACTTGCTTTGATGAAACAGAAGGGTTTTTTTCAGCGATAGACATTTCAGTAGTATTTTGTATTATACATCGCACTGCGTATGCAAGACAGTGGTGGCTTATTACTGGATTGTTTATGCCTTTGGTACTCTCGGGCTTTGGCAGTTCCTATTTCTCAGGGCTGATCTGATGTGGGAATTTCACTGGTTTAATTCAATCAGGTTTTAAATAGATTTGAAATGGTGCCACCCAGTCAGTAGTTAAATCAATTTGTGACAAGTTAGCTTAGGTCACTAGCAAATTAGTTGACAAAGGGACTGAACCTAGTTAAAGAAATCAGTGTCGCTTCTCAGTACAGCTTGGCCCTTACCAATGAAGGTTAAGTGATTGAAGCCCCCTGTTGACCCAGCTGTAAATGGGGGCCTGGGTATTGTGGTGGTGGAATCGGAGAGAGCTGGACACGATGGCAGTCGCCTCCTTCCCTTGTGTGCTATCGGTTGTAGGCCCTGATATGCCTTGACTGCACTGGCCAGGGCCTCTCAGTCTGGGCAGAACATTTTTGCCATTAGTACTCTGTCGCCATGCAGCTATATAAATTGTAAATTGATTACCTTTGTACCTTTGTTTAGACAGAGCATTTGCACTGATTTATCTCTCTCAGTCTCTGCCCTGTTACAGTTAAATGGCTCATCTGGGCATAGTTGCATCAATATCAAGGTAATGGCCTCTGTGTAGTTTGTCGTAGAGTAATAAATTCCCTCTACTCGTTCGTGAGAGCCGGGATTCAGCTGGGGTGCTGTGGCAAACACCTACATATGATTCACGAGAGAAACCCAGCCATTTCAAATGAGAAGTCACAATGACAAGACCAGTCTTCCTTCCTTTCTGAGTTCTTTGCACCACAAGAATTGCTCTAGTATTGTTCTGTCAGCAAAAAAGGAGTGCAAACAAAAAGCTGGCAATTTCCACGGGTGCCTTGAGTCTAAAAAAGGTTCTAATATTTCTCTATTGTCTAATTCCTCTTTAGACAATAGAGCTCTCTAGCAACTGAGGACTTTACAGGAGGGCTTTATACATGGAGACAACACTAATATTAAGTTTAGCTTTGTTACGTTCTTCAGATGCACGGCACCCCACTTGCACAGTGCATGTGCCAAATGCCTGCGTTTCTTTACAAAGCAAGTGGCTGCAAATGCCAACCCCCTTGCCCCCTACCCCATGTGTCCTTGTTCTGCTGGAAACTTCAGTCTGCCTTTGGGTGAAGGGGGGACTGTCTTAAACAGGGGATGGTTCTCTTACTTTGCCAGGTTATGATGGTGGCCAGCAAGGCGATGAGGAGGAGGAGGCAGGTGCCTGCTAAGGGGATCCAGATGTACAAGTCACAGTTCAGCCATGTCTCTTGGGTGGCTGCTGCAGAATGGAAAGAGAGCAGAAAAGAAAAATAAACCAGAGGCTGGCAACAAGGCTCATCATCCCCAGCACAGCTGCAGCAGCCTCCAGCAAGGTAGGGGCATGCAGTTTTCTTTGCGCTGCCCTGGTCCCACGCCCCTGCCTTTCTCCCATGCACTTCAGAACCAGCCAGATCATGCAGGGGCTCTGGTGATTCCCCGACTGGGTCACTGGCTGGTTTGGGGCAGATTTTGGAGGTGAGGTTGGCAGGAAGCTGTAGTGGGGGGGGAGATGGCTGCAATTCAGCATAAGAAAGAGCTATGAGATACACTTCATGCCTGGGAGGGATCATCCAGGATTTCCGATGCTCTGTGAAGTTGCTACCGGCTGGGCTCACAGCCGGGAGGAATGGGCAGGTGCCTGGGAGGGATTATATTGCTGTGACTTGTTCAGTAAACCAGCTGTCTGGTTCCCTAGGCTGGAAAAGCACGCTGCCCAAAGCCCGCTGAACTTGGGAATGGGCCCTCACTCCCTGATCTGCATGACCAAAGCATGAGAGCTTTCCCAATCTCTTGAATACCTGTGCACCCTAGGCCCTGAGCTGTGGCAATTGCTTTGCAATACTCTGTTCAGCCTGAGAAAGCCACCGCTGGCCCATCTGGAGCCAACCCAGAAAAATGCGGAGCAATGTCATGTCAAATACTAGCAACCTCCCCGGTACCCACATCCCAGGAATGGGGATCCCTTCCCAGTCTGTAGCTGGGAGAGGGGCTTCAGGAGGGTGCTGCTCCCAGCCCAGCTACCTCCCCAGACCTGGATCCCAGCTTGCGCCCTTCTCCCCAAAGCTGCATGAAGATGCTTTTACCTGGACTTAGGGTGTCTGGGCAGGTTGTCATCGCTGTGGTTGTGTTGCGTGTGGTGGTGGCTGCCTTTGTGGTGGGCGGCTGTGTAGGAGGCACTGTAAGGAACAATAGGAGGAACAATAGGAAGCTGATGAAATCCATCTTCAACCCTTTTTCCACCCCAGACTTGCTCCTCAAAAAGGGGTCTAAGGCTCAGCTCCCAGATACCCATGTACAGCCTATCTGGACAGAAACTCCTCCTCAAAGAGCTCCTCTGAGGAGGAAACTCCTGAGGGCCACATTCCCAGAACAGGCTCCAAAGAGCAGCAGACTCCCATGTCTCTCTTTCTGTCTTATTCCCAGACAAAAGGGATGGAGGGTACTTCAGTGGTGACTGGGATGCTAAGGATGCAGCTGGCAGGGGCACTGAGGGCAGGGGCTGGTGCTGACCTGGCAGGAAGACCTGGTGCCCAGAGCTGAAATGCAGGATTTGGTTCCAGTTGACAATGCAGTAATATTCGCCCTGGTCCTGCTCCTGAAAGGACTTCACGGTCAGTCTGTAGGTGCTGGACTTTTTACTTCCTACATAGCGTGCTTTGTCTTTATCGCTTGTGTGTGTCACCCGGGAGAGGGAAGAGATGAACATGATGAAGCGGAGGACAGAGTCCTTGCCTTTGTGCATCCAGGACACGCCGCTGTCTGACAAGCTGCTGTCCGTGATCACACACTCCAGCTCCACAGAGACTCCTGGCTTCATGGGTCTGTTGCTGAGGAGTTTGACCTGAATCTGTCCCTGGCACTTGCAGTGGCCTGAGGGAGAGAAGATCACCCAGCGCACTTACCAGCACAGCTCCCGCCAAGGAAGAGACAGCATCCTCGCTCCATCCCAACCCAGAGCCCCATCCCCTGGGCAAAGTCTTGTTCCCCTCTAAGTAGGGCAGCATGCTTGTGGATCAGTGTGGTCCTAGTGTGCTCAGCAATCCCTCTGCTTCTTAAAACCAGCCGTCCGTCCCCCCAAAGATCATCCCATTCAGAGGAGCCATCTGCATGGAAGTGACCCTTACCAGGTCTTTACAGTGCATTTGTGCTGCTTCAGGGGTATACTTGGTAGCCGTGTTGGTCTGAGACAAAAAGACGTACAAAAAACTAGAACGCTTGGTTCCAAAATGATAACACAGCTCACAAAGACACTCTCATGGACCCAGAGGGACAGCCTTCCACCTTCAGCTCCCTCTGTGCAAAAATGAAGTTTATTTCCTACCTACGGGGACTTTTTACCATCTTGTACCATCTACACTTTTCCCAGAGTCTGATGAAGGGACTTTGATCCCGAAAGCTTGCAGAAAAGGACAGTTTTCTTGCTATTTTCCAGTTGGTCTAATAAGAGGTATCATTTTGGAACCACGAGTTCTAGGTTTTTGTCTGTCTTTGTGCTGCTTGTGTTTAGAGCCCGCAACCCCTCCACCCGGGTCAGGTGCTGCTCTCAGCCCCGACGGTGCACATACGGAGTGTCTCTGCTGCCAGCCCTGCCTGCCCAAGATTAGACTCGGGCCCTTTTCCCTGCTCGCTCTCAGGATCTCTGTAAAACAACTAAATGGCAAATGAGCCTCTGATTGCTTTCCCCCTGTGCTCAGACACTTGCCCTTGTGCTTGGCATCCGCTCTGCAGGGGACCTGGAGGGAGCCCCCTGCCCTCCCGCTCCTCCTGACTCCTCTTCTAGAAGAAGGGCTCGGTAGCGGTTCCATACTCACACAGACTGAGGAGAAACAGCAAAAAAAGGGATTGGGCCATTTTCTCCTCGCATCGGCTGTCCTCAAGGCAGGCACGACAGAAAGAGATTATCTCACTGGGTTGACTTCACAGGACCTGGTGGAAAGGAAGTGATGTCAGCGGGACCACAAAGAGAAAAAAGTTTTTCAGCTCCCAAAGTAAAATGTACTCTTGGAATCTGGATTTCTTCTTTAAAGGATGATATGTCAGCTACGTGATCATCTTTCCACCTTTTCTTTGTGCCATTCAAAATGCTAAAAACACTTGAGCACTGGAGCCTTGGATCAGTGGTTTTCTACTTTTTATGACCCCCTTTTTGATTCAGCCATGCAGAAGAACAGAATAATCACAGTTCCCAGGTTGAAAACCCCTGGTTTAAACCCTAAATTGTAGATTCCCAATGGAAAATCTGTTGTGTAATCCCAAGCCTCAGTCGGGTGCTATAGCGAGGATATCCATGCAATGTGTACCCTACTGATGCACTGGCTTATAACATGCCATTGCACATCTGCTGTGCAATATATTCCTGACCTGGCAAGAATACTTTAGATGCAAGATAACACAGGGCTGACAAGTACGTTAGTTCAGCCTTCAGTTGAGTGTTTTCATGTTTGCAGTTTCTTTGCTAACGTTGCTTTGTGCAGCTCTGAGGGTCTGCACTGCTTGAAACCCACCAAGAAGGGAAGCTGGAGCTGATGGGTTTTTTTCACATCTTGTGGTTTTTGTCTCTGAACCACCGTGACTTCCGCTCTCCAGAAGTGGAGCACATGTTGCACAGGGCCTTTTGCCTTCTGCATCTGGGCCATTGCAGACAGATGGTGGGTGACAATTTCTGAGACCTTGCGTGGCACAGCAGATACTCCCCAACATCAGAGAGGCGCTGACTTGGGCTGCGGGAGCCTTTGTTTCTTCTCATGGCTGCTTCTGACGTTCCTTTCTTTCAACGCCAACCGATCGTGCAGCAGGGGGTCTCGGAAGAGGTGCTTTTCCATTAGCTGCTCGGATGAAAACATGCGTTTCCCTTTCAGGCTGGAAATGAAGCACTGCTGGCTTTTGATTGTTTCTATGGCTGCTATTTTGATGCAACATCTTTGAGAAAAGCAACACACAATGTTGAGTGACTGGCCCCATTTCAGCAGGCATGAAAGGAGCTGGAGTGCACGTGCTTTTTCTAATTTGTGTCTTTTCTGAGATGGTTCAATGAAAGGGGAAGCAATTTTCCATCAGGTCTCACTACAAGTGAGCATCCTTGAAGCTATGAAACATGATGCCAATTCCTGTCTGCCTGTAACAGATGTTCGCAATATTAAGAGAAAACATGTTTCATAGATACAACAACACAACTGTGACCTGTTTTGGACTAAGAAGAAACATTTATGATTTGTACTCAGCTAACACATAGATCAAGAATTACTGTCGAGAGCCTTGAGTTGTATCCAACGCTGTCCCTTTTATAACTCTGACTCAAACTTAAAGTGAAAATATCCTTTGAAAAGCACAATAAACCAATTAAAATAGAGTTAAAGACCACCTGGAGTTCTTCACATGGTTCCCTGAGTTATTACATTAGTTCAGCATCAGTTTGGATGGAGACAGAGGTATAGCTATATCAATCTCTAACATGTATTTATTTTGGAGTGTTTTATGCAATCCCTAGGAGGGAGACCAAACCTATATTACAATGTTTTATTTAAAAAAAACAACCCTATACGGTTACTTTAATATTCTACATATTCAAATGCCATAGTGAGAGGTACATATAAGGATTTGTCGACAGTGGAGCAGAGTCATGGATAAACTAGAAGGGGCTTCCTAAAGGGGATATACAGTATCAGGATATGGGCAAATATACTTGTTAACCACTTTAAAAGGGGAGGGTGAGCTGTTGCTTGGGAGTCTATTGGCTGTAATGGTGTAGCTCAGGGGGGGCAGCCCCACACTTACTGGCCAGATCTGGCCTATGGAGCCATATCATCTGGCCCTCTGGGCTTCTCACGGATCAGCCAGGGGAGTGGTGGCAGTGTTAATTGCCGCTCCTCTGCAGCCTGTAGGGAACATGGCAGACTGGATAGCGTGGCCCTGTGCGCTAAATTGGGTATATGCAGGGTTGGGGTGGGACAGGGCCAGATCTTAGGACATGGGGCCAGGCTAGGGAACTGCAACACATGGGGCCAGGCCAGGGCAGCACGGTACCCAATCCAGGCGCATGGGCCTACCCTGTGTGTTGACCCCATCATGTATCCAGCCTGCAGACTGGCCCCATTGCATGCATCGGGCCAAATGGTTGGATCCCACTGGTGTAGCTGTTACAGCTGCCAGACCCTGGCATGATACAAGTGAACTAGATTGCTGTTGAACCTGAATGCGACAGGTTTAAAGTTACAACAGTCTTACGACATCTGTATTCATGAACGCCGCATGCCCCCAGCGGCTGGGGGGGGCACGGCAAGCTCCCGCAGGTAGCAGTGCCGTTGACAGCAGGAGCATGGTGGCAGTAAGTGGGGAGCTCCCACAGGCAGGTGTGACATTGTCGTCGGGGAGCGCCGATCAGTGGTCGGCGACCACCCGCAAACACCGCTGGCAGTGGCGGGGGTGGCCAGGGGCGATCATGGACCTCCTGCAGATGCTGCTGGAGGTGTTGGCAGCAAGGGGGGTAGGGGGATAGTGAGCGGCGACCACCCACGAGTGCCACTGGCAGTGTTGGTGGTGCCTTTTTCCAGAGGGCACCGGCACGCTCAGGGGGTGCATGTGCACCTGCGTGCAGTTCCTACACATGGCCAATGTCTGTATTTTTACAGGAGGATGCAACTGGAACAGCTAAGTCATAACAGTTAGTGTCGTATCCTTTGATACTGATGCAATACTTAGGTCTCTATACCCCAGTTCTCCCAGGTCCACTTACCAATAAATATTATTGTTAGCCTGCTGGTGATGTCTGGATACCAAAGCACTGTTTCCTGGCTAGTACTGGGCAAGAATATAAGACAACAGATCTCTACCCAGAAGAGTTGATCACTTAAATGGGATTCCATGCATCTTGGCTATTTCCAGCAGGACTTTACATGTTCTTAACAGTTCTGTGGATACCTTTATCTTTGCATTGTCATCTGCTGAAATACTTTATGACTCATTTTTATGAGGAAGACAATCTTCATGTCATTTGTCCATTGTCACTGCTTACTATGCAATGTGGATTGGTTCATCTCTGGTACAAACGCAGTGTGAATGACATTAGGGGGTGCTGTTCATTTATGTTTGTTGCAATAAGGACAGGACAAACAGCCAGCTGTTGCAAAAGTGGCCTTAATTAATTCATTAGCTGTGGACCTGATTTTTAAAATCAAACCCTCTTGGGTTAAACTGGTCAGGGCAGCCATTTGACTCCTTGATTTTAGCTACACATCAGGTGTTTGGAGATCAAAAGGGTCTAATAAGCACCAGAAGAAATGTATGACTCCTTTCTGTCTGCATCTATCTGCTCCGACTTGCAACCTTTTAGGGCAGGGAGCATATTTCAGTTGTGTCTTTGTACAGCACAGAGCACAATGGAACAGGACTCTTAGGTGCATGTATTATCAACAACCACAACTGCACCTGAAAAAACTGTAGTGCTTTAATAAAAGCAGACCCTACATAAATAAATAATAATAATTCCACAGAAAGGCCAATCCTTCCATGCAAGGGCTAGTGGCTGATTTCAGTTGCACGGGTGCAAACCTGCTGTGATTCTCTCCATATCAGAGGAGTTGCCAGGAATCCACACCAACTCATCTGTAATAAAACTCGATCTACTTCCTGCTTAGCTTTTATTCATGGCTTACTTGTCTTCACTCTGGGAATCTTCTCCTGAATGCAGAGGAGGTGGAAACACAGAGCATTTGATCATGCTGCTCTACCAAAATAGGAAGCACATACATATTTTCCACCTCTTCTGTGCAGGTGGGGAACAGACTGCAAGCGAGTGGGTGGAATCTCGCCACTGACTCTTATGGGAGTTGGGTTAGGCCTGCAGTTATGTAAACAGGTTGTAAAGCAAAGCACTTTGCTGGCCCTGGATTGTCACAATCACTTGGGCTAAGTACAGACAGTCAAAAAGCCTGAGGCTGAACCAATTCAGTCTTTGCAGGTTTGTCTAAATTGCAGAGATTAAACTGAGAAACAACTGGACACACATTTACTTTTGATTCAGGAAATTCAACCACATGCCTGCAGTGGCTCAGACCAGAAGCTGAGGGGCACTAGAACACGCCTCTCTGGCACATAGCCAGCATGGGCTGTGTGTTTGCTTCCTCTTCCTGCTGCCTCAAAGGTGTCTGGGATTTGCAGTCCAGAATCACAGCAGCAGGATTCTGCAGGGTTACTCATCACTCCCTCTTCCTGCTACCAGGTGCCTCTGGGATTTGTAGTCCACAGTCACAGCCAGCAGTAAGTTTTAAGAAGTTTAGCTGCAGGGCAGCTCTGTACTCTGGGCAAGGTGGGTTTAACCCCTCTCCCTGCCCCAGACCCCAGCTGAGGTTTGCCTTGCGGGGGGGGAGGGGGTGCAGTCTCTGCCTCTCCCTGCCTAGGGTTACCATTTGTCTTGGTTTTCCCAGACATGTTCTCTTTTTTGGACCCCTGTGTTGCACCCAGGTGGGTTTTTAAAATAAGAGCAAATGTCCAGGTTTTCTGCTCTCCTGGTCTGGCTGCTTGGGGTTGAGAGAAGCAGGCAAGGTGATTGGCTATCGGGGTTCACATGCTCCCTGCATGGGCTCTTGCAAGCCAGAGAGAGAGAGAGAGAAGGCACACGCGTAATGCGGGAGCTGCTTGGGCAGCAGGGCTGAGGGGGAGGGGTCTACGGGTCAGAAGTGAGGGGCACCAGCAGGGCTGGGGGAGAAGGGGCTGTGGGTCCAGGGTGCAGGACACTGGCAGTGCTGGGGGGGACGGGCTATGGGTCAGGAGTGAGGGGCACGGGGGACAAGACAGGTGAGTATGGGTTGGGTGTGCAGGGCACTGGCAGAGCCCGGGGGATGGGTCAGGAGTGAGGGGCACGGGGGACAAGACAGGTGAGTATGGGTTGGGTGTGCAGGGCACTGGCAGAGCGGGTCAGGAGTAAGGGGCACCAGCAAGGGGTGGGGGGCAGGGTACTGCTGTTTGGGAGTGAGGGGCACTGGCAGGGTTGGGGTCAGTGGGTGCAGAGTGAGGGGCAGCAGCGGGGCTGGAGGGGTGTGGCTTATCAGTGAGGGGCAACAGAATGGGCAGGGGCAGGGCACCAGCATGTCACTGCCCTCCCCACCATCATATTCCTCCTGCCCTCCTCGACAGGTGTCTTCTTTTTTGGACCTGGAAATATGGTAACCCTATCCTTGCCCAAACCCTTCTCTGCTGGAGCAGACAGCTCAGCCCAGCCAGGCCCAGCCCAAGGCTAGAAAGCATGCTGGGGGACTGTGATTTAACTTGAACCAGGAAGGGGTTTGGGACAAAAGTTTCATAAACTGGTTTGACCCAAATCAGTTAAGTCTAATACTACATTCAACCAGGTTTATCTTAAACCAGTTTCATCCATTTTGAAATTGGTTTATGTGCACTGAACTTCTATTCAGACAGAAGGAGAAACATTTTTTGGGGGGGCTGAGCATGCATTTGCAGGTGTACGCACTCCCCCACACAGGAAGGTCTGTGGGGGGAGGGGAAAGGGCCATGTAGGGGTGGGGGGAATGGGGCTGGGACCAGGCAAGGATTGGAGATGAGCTGGGCCTGGGATTGGGGCCAGGGCTGGAGCCTGCTGTGCCCATTCCTTCCCCTGTGCCCGGAGTCATTGCTCAGCACTAGTAGCCCTGTGATTCACTGCCCTGCATTGGGCCCAGCCCTGGCCCTGCACTGCCCAGGGGGGCCAGTTATGGGGCCAGCCCCGGCTGCACTGCTGGGCCAGAGGGGATGGAGCCCATGGGAGCCCTGTGCCTGCCCCCATAATCCCCAGGAGGAGCCTGGCGCCTCCTCTAGGGGCACGGCACTTAGCAGTCAAGGGGGGGCACTGGCCTCCTATCTTTGTACAGGACATAGGCGGGCTACAGCTGCGAGCTGCGCTCTGCCTGCTCTATGCCTTGCTGCTGCCTTTGAAAGCAGCGTGGTGCAGCACCATGAGAGTCCCACTGCTGGGTAGGCCGGGCAGCGAGGCACATGGCGCTGCACCATGCTGCTTTCAAAGGCAGCAGCGAGGCATGGAGCAGGCAGAGTGCAGCTCGCAGCTATAGCCCTGTGCAAAGATTAGGGGGCCACGTGCCCCCCTTGGCTCTCTGGCGCCATGCCCCTGGAGGAGCCGCTGGGCTTCAATTGTCTCACGACCCAGCCTGGCCGGGGAGCCCCGGCCAGGCTGGGTGGTGGGACAATCAGAGCCCGGCACCTCGTCCAGGGGCGTGGCACAGGGGAGCCAAGGGGGGGAAATGTGCCCCCTCTCCCCTGGCTTTCCCATAGTGTGTGCAGTGGCGGGAGCCCCCCACCCACACCTCTGGACCAGCCGCAGGGCTCCTGTTGCCCTACGACCTGGCCCAGCCCTGTGAATGGGGCCCCAGCCAGGCCAGATCATGGGGCAATCCTCACAGTGCAGCAGGGAGCGGGGCAGGGGTCTCCTGCATTGTGGGGGGTCTTGATCTGCTCCCCCCGAAGCCCATGTGAAGAAAACAGAAATAAACTAACCTGCCTGCTCAGCTGGCTGTGATCCTGGCTGCGCAGGGTACGTGTGTGTGAGCCCCCTCCCTCCTGCAGAAGCCTGCGGCTGGGCTGCTCTGGGGCCCTACCTGCTGCCTGCATTTGGGAGGATTGAGCCCGGTTAGCCTCCCCCTTCCACCGCCTGTGATTCTGTTACAGGTTTAAGCCAGTTTCTGATCACTTAAACCGGTTTATGTATAACTTCTGTGCCTAGCCCAGGAGTAATGGGCATTTTCTCAGGACTTGCTGAGGAATCTGAGTGGGTGAAGAGATGCTGGATCCACTAATGCTTTGGCTTGGGAGACAGGAGGCACTTTCTGTTCTTGGCTCTGCTGTTGACCCATGGTGCAAGCCTGGTACAATTATTGAGCTTCTCTGGGCTTTGCTTTCCCCGGGGATGAGAGGAGGACAGTGCCAGTGGCTTTTGCTTGTAAAGCAGTAGTATATCTGTGATTCACTGCATGTTATGTGTACTCCCCCCCCCCGTTTTTGCTGACTCCACAGGGAATAAGCTGTTTCACTGGAGCTGCCTCTCCACTGAACGTAACACCGAGAAAACGTCACTGCTAGCTGTAAACAGGGCAAATCCCCAATTAAGATGAGGCTCAGATAGATGTATGAAACTCTCCACAAACTTATGTAAATTTATGTAAATGGTTTTGCCCAGGGGTGCCAGTAGAGACACATTAGTTTGCATAATAAAATAACAGTCCTTCTTTCCATTTTTTTGGTCTCAGCTTGCTTGAGAAGCATAGCTGAATTAAGTCTTGTAGCAGTGCTTCCCGGTAAGTATTATCTTGACTTTTCAGAGGAAGAAGTTGACAAGAGAGAGAGATCAGGGCAGCCTTTAGGGTTGTATCAAGCTTGATTCACGATTATGGGATTTTAGCAAAAATATCCTTGTTGTTGACTAATCATCCCTGAGAAAGGCCCGGCAGATTTCAGAGGCTAATGCTTTGTGTGTAAGGCCAATCCCCAAACCAAGTCACATCACTGCAGACTGGGAGGAAACTGGAATCAGTCCCGGTCTTTGTGCTGGCTGAAATGAATGTCCTGCAATATTTTTGGTGGGCCCGGAGTTGTGGAATAGCTCAGGAAACAGAGATCCTATTTCCTTTGGCACCGGAAAAGCCAGGGACCGTGTTCCAAGTAATGGCATTTAGGCCCTGTAGTGATGGAGGCCAGAACAGTACCTGGGTAGACAGGTGAATGAACAAGGACTTTCTCGTTGGAGCAGGTGTCGTTGTCTTCTCCAGCACAGCAGAAACACTACGGACATTATTATACAATCTAGCAGGGATAGCAGCCAGGGGATTTTTAATGGGGCTTCAGCTTACAAGCCTCTGTCTCTCGGTGCAGGTGTGACTTCAGGCACCTGATGCCTGAAAGTTTGTCTAATAGCTCTTCTAACTGTACAAATGTTTGAATAAAAAAGTAATAAAAAAGCCTTACTTCCTGGCAGGAAAAATGACATTGCATTTCCAAGTGGAAGGACCTGAAAACTATCTCAGGTGTTATTTCAGAGTTGCTGTTGATGGTCATTGTGTAGGAGCACAGAAATTACCCATCCTACATCCGCCCGTTCTGTCTAGCCTGGCCCCTGCCCCTGCGCTCCACGCTAATGCTGCTAGGAACTCTCCTTCCCAGTTTCAATCAACTGTAAAATGTTGAACATGAACAAAAAAATCCTTCCTGACTTCTGCCCAAATGATCATCCAGTTCCCTGAAGGAAGAGATTGGATTGCCCTGATTTCAGCATTCCTACCTATTCTTCTTGTTGGTTATTAACACTATCCATCACAGATCCTGCAATTAAAAAGAAAAAGAATAGTTTGGTTATTTCCAAAGGTAGTAAAGTTTCACAAGCTCTTTATTTTGAGCCGAGACAGACAAACTAAATTACTGAGAATGCAATAGTTGGCGTTTCCGGTGTCAAATGAAATTAAACTGTGGTTTGTGTGCTAGCTTGCTGCTCCCTTTCCTCTTGAAAATCTGCAGCTCTAGTGGGGTCTTGAGAATGCCACATGTGCCAGTAAATTGCTCGCTTTTTACTTTAACCCTAAGGACAATATTTCCATTGTAACTGCATGTTTCCAGGGTCTATAAGTGACTGGATGCTAATAACATCGTGAGCCTGAAGATGTAGGCTGCAAACCACAAACACACCCACACTCTCCCACAGAGTATTTCTTGTCTTTTAACCCAATCGCTAGGCCTGCTTATGTATCCTAGTACATCAAACTAGCCTGGCTGGCTGATTTCAGTGAGAGAGGATTGCTTTAAAGTGAAGTTCACCCACACGCTCGGGCTTCACGTGGGGGCCTTTTGCCCTGTTTATCAGGGTGGTAGCGCTGCAAATCGGCAGACTGAGTGGAGATGTGTTACATATCCGGTCTCTTTTTAGGGAAGGACATGGTCCACAGGAAATTTTCAGGCTTACTGAATTGGAACTGCTTTATTTTAAAAAATGGTAAGATAATGCACACTGCAGCTTTTAGTGACCAACACGGAAGAGTTACAGAAGACAGAGAAGAACTCAGTATTGCTTAGTGACTTGTCCCCGATTTCCATCATCATCAGGGATCCTGGTTTTCTCTGTTTAGAAAAAAATTGCAAATTCTTTGATTTAAACCCCCGCCAAATCCACAATGAAAATGAAATGCCACTATATATAGGTATTAGTTGAACACCATGTTTTATGGATATATTTACAATTTTAAAGCAATTTGGAAGCCTACCAGTGCCTGAATCGCTATAATAGAATAAATTCGAAATACCTATAAATGTTGGTGTTTGACATTGGGTTTTTTTATTGTGGAAAATCAGGGCTCCCCCTGCCCCCTTCCCTCACCAGGACACAGGTCCAGCTGTGGCTGTCCCCTGCCACTGCTTTGTGGCGCTGAGCAGCCCTGACATGCCGGTGCCCTGCCTGTGCCATTGCCACTCACGCCCAAGCCACAGCCCCCAGCCCTGCCAGTGCCCCCCACTCTGGAAGTCTGGAACTCTGCCAGCCTGCAAGGGGAAACCCAGTTTCCTGTGGTTTTCTTCTTTAAAGGAGAAAATCTGGGTTTTTCTCCTTAAAATGAGAAAATCCATGTTTTCCCACGTTTTCCAATGGAAAACCAGGATCCTTGCTTATCACTATACTGTGTGGTAAGGCTGAATCTCTGTAGGTTGTGCCATCACTGGTGACTTTAGGCTGACCTGTAGAATTTTTGTCTTCTACCCTATTTTCATAATTGGGTTAAGAGATGTGTGTAAAATTAGCTCAGCGAACAGTGAACACTGTACAAATGCAATGTTGTTTAAAAAAAGACATACAGAGGGGTTTTTGTCTAGAAGCAGCTAATGGAACATTTCCACTGCCAGCAATAAAACAGTTTCATTTTTAGCAACCTGACAGCCACTGTTGTTGTAAATACCAATAACGCCAATTGTAGGATGTGGAAATAAGTTTAACCAGGTCTCTTACTTGACTAAGAGGAGAGACCAAGAGAGAGAAAGAGAAGAGAAAAAGATGCTGATGCTGTGTGTTTTAAAATGTTCTAAGATGAAAAACCTTCATGCCTTGTTTTGTCTTAATATATTAATCTCTGTGTACAGATGTTAACCTCCTTCTTTCCAGGAACCAAAAACTGATAACTATTCCCAAAACACAATGTGTTTGCTGAAAAAGTAAACTGCCTACGTGTGACAAACGAATGATCAACTTCTTCCTGTTTCTTCAAGGTTGCTCTGTCTGAACCCTGCGTCTTTTCTCGTTGTGTAAAGTATAAACACGCTTGTAAACTTATAGAGTTCAGAGTTTGAACGCGAAGTTTGATTTCTTCCACAAGGAAAAATTCTTTTGCAAGACAACCTCAGCTGATCAAAGACCTAAATCTATCTAATCAAACACACACACACACACATGCACACACACTATACATCTGTACATGTTCACCATGTAAGTGAACATCCCACAATACTTACAATGAACATTGAGTATAAACCAAAGCAGTCTTGTTGAATTCAGTGCTACTCACAATAGGGTTACATGGAGTGATAGTAAAAATGCCTTCCCCTGATTTACACTGCAGCTCAGATTCCAGACAAAGAATGATCCAAGAAGTCCTCAACAGCAGAGCAGGTGGAGGAAAGCTGTGGCCCCAATGGCTGTGAAGGTGGAAGAAGGATGCAATGGAGAAGTGGACCCAGTTGTCGTGGTTTGCCATGCCACTGAACCTGGCCACCAACCACCAAGACCGTGTGGACCCAACTGTGCACTGGAGTCCCCACGCTAAACATGCCACCGGCAAGCTTCAGTCCGGTCCAAAAGCCCTGTGGCTTTTGGAGTATTGGCAATGGGGGAAGGGCTGTGATACCTGGAGGCCCCCAGCCAAGAATCTGCACACAGGCAGCAGATGCGCGATGGTCATTGGGCACCCATGTTGGGACAGGGCACTTGGCAGCTGCATCTGTGAGTGAGCAGTCCTTTTTAGGATACCCTCTGCTCACCCTGAGGGGAGGGGGCTAGAAAAGGTGCCCCAAAAATAGACTGTCCCAGATCTCCTGGATGGGAAACCACACCCAGTAGGATCACCATTCCTGTGGTCGAAATGAGAAAAAGCTAAACTTTGGAACCTGGAATGTGAGAACGCTGATTGATAACCCAGAAAGACAAACTGCCATCATGGCTCAGGAGCTAGTGAGGCACAACATCAATATTGCTGCTCTCAGAGAAACCTAGCTCCCTGGGGAGGGACATCTGAGGGAGGTCAGTGGAGGGTACACCTTCTTCTGGAAAGGGAAACCAGACTGCGACCCCTGTATCCACGGACTCGGTTTTGCCGTCAGGAACAAGATTGCTGATGTGCTCCCTAAACTCCCTTCAGGTGTCAATGAAAGGTTGATGACCCTTTGACTGCACCTCAGCCAAAACCAATGCACCACTTCCATCAGCGCATACGCTCTGACTCTGGATTCCGATGAAGAAATCAAGAAAGTTTCTACTCTGATCTTGATAATGCCTTTGCCTCCATCCCCCGGGACAACAAGGTCATTCTCCTGGGCGACTTCAACGCCCGGGTTGGATGGGACCATGAAATCTGGAGTGGAGCTATCGGCAAGAATGGCATAGGAAAGGTCAATGCCAATGGTATCCTGTTCCTGACCAAATGCGCCCAACATGGCCTGATTGTGACGAACACCATCTTCTGCCAGAAAGACAAGCTCAAGACCACATGGAGGTATCTGAAGTCAGAGCACTGGCACCTCTTGGACTACATCATCGTTGAGGTAGAGACTTGAGGGACGTGCTCGTCATGAAGGCCATGAAGGGATCTGAAGACTGCTGGACAGACCACTGACTTGAGCACTCAGTGATGAACATCCACCTGGCACCAAGACACTGGAAGCCCCAGAAGGCTACATGGAGATAGCTGAACATTGCAGCTCTGAAGGACCCTGGACAGCAGGAGGCATTCCAGGCTCAGTAGTATAGCGCACTGGAGTAAGTCCCTACCGCTGATGACATCTCCATCCAGGCACACTGGGAACAACCCAAGTCTGCTGTCCAAGACACCTGCACCCAGACTATTGGGTTCACATCGCAATGGAACCAGGACTGGATCGACACCAGTGACACTCATAGATTCATAGATGTTAGGGTCAGAAGGGACCTCAATAGATCATCGAGTCCGACCCCCTGCATAAGCAGGAAAGAGTGCTGGGTCTAGATGACCCCAGCTAGATACTCATCTAACCTCCTCTTGAAGACCCCCAGGGTAGGGGAGAGCACCACCTCCCTTGGGAGCCCGTTCCAGACCTTGGCCACTCTAACTGTGAAGAAGTTCTGCCTAATGTCCAGTCTAAATCTGCTCTCTGCTAGCTTGTGGCCATTATTTTTTGTAGCCCCCGGGGGTGCCTTGGTGAATAAAACCTCACCAATTCCCTTCTGTGCCCCCGTGATGAACTTATAGGCAGCCACAAGGTCGCCTCTCAACCTTCTCTTGCGGAGGCTGAATAGATCCAGTTTCTCTAGTCTCTCCTCGTAAGGCTTGGTCTGCAGGCCCTTAAACATATGAGTGGCCCTTCTCTGGACCCTCTCCAGGTTATCCGCATCCCTCTTGAAGTGCGGCAGATCCATGATCTCCTCAAGCAGAATGTGTGCATCCAGAATCAGGCTCCTCAGTCACCCAAGGACCCATCAAGCCTGACGGACATCATTCTCAACTTTGAGGAACCACTGAAGATCAAGGACGGTTAGAGGCTCTTCCTCCAGGAACCAGTGTCACAGTTTTCACTCCATTTGGCCCAAATATGCATCAAGATTTTGGACTCAGGCTCTGTCCAGATGGTTGCCCACTGGTACATGGGCTCATTGTGCTTTCTGCTGTTATTGAAGACTGAAGTGAGCAAAGCTGGAAGAAAGTGAGAGCAATACTGGCCAAGGATGCTGAGCAATGGCAGATGATGCTAAGCCATTACAGTGAGGGATCAGAGCATAGGGACCTGGCAGCAGGCCCAGCCTTAGGGGTGTGTGGCATGGCTGACTGTGGTCAGGTGGGTGCTATGCACATGCCCTGCCCTGCCCTGCTGCTTGTGCTGGGTGATAGCTGTCAGGGGACTTCAGTGGCAATTAATACCAGAGACTGGGCAGCCATGCCCACTCCTCCCTGGCTGTGCCCGAAGATGATTGGAGCCACCCATGGGGGCAGCAGGATAAGAAGCCCCTGGGCAGTGGTGGTGGCAAGTGCTATCGGGCAGCATGACAGGCTGGGAGGAGGGTACCAAGGACTGGGCCAAGGGCAAGGGGGTGGTGCCCAGTGAGAAGGTGACATGGCTGGGCAGCTTCGGCTTCTGCAGCAAGGGCTTCACCATCACTGACTTAATGGGGCTGAAGGCCAAGCTGCAGCCCCCCACCCCGGCCACCACCATCACTGCTTAGGGTGAGGGTGCAGGTGGTGCTGGATGGCGGTGCCCTGCTGGTGGGGCTGGGCTCCATGTGTGGGCAGCCCTGCCTGCTGCCTACTCGCCTGCCCTTCCTGCTGCTCCACGCTGAGCCCCCATTGCCCCCCAGCTCTGCCAGCTGGCACCAGGCCACCATCTTAAACACCCCCTCACACCCACACCCCCCCTCGCCCACCCCACCAGACAGAAACCCACACACACCCCAGCTGCTCCCCCACGCACATCCCATGCACACGCTCCACACACAGAGTGCCAGTGACTTGTGGGGGTGCCAGAGGGGATGTGGGGGGCCAGCACCAACATATAAGTTCACTCGGTGCCAGTTTCCTGAAGGCTGGCTCTGCATGACAGCATAGAGAGCACGGTGGTGAGGGAGGGGGGCAGCAGGCGTGGGGGAAGGAATCAGTGGACTGCCATCTATCTTGTGACTGGCTCTCCATGTTTGGGGTTTTGGGCATGAGTCTGCCAGCCTCCCCCCACAAAAAATATTCTTGTTATACAAAGAGCACCTCATCGCATCCCAGTTTTAGATCCTGGTCAGTGGGCAGTGTTCAGCTGAACCACATGACACAGGTACCACCCAAAATTTGTGTTGGCAAGAAGTTGCTACCTTGAAGAGCTTGCTACTCTAGGTTTGCTCTACGTTACGTATAGGATAGACAAGGGTGCATCCTCTCCCCTGTGTGTTAGGGTCACCACTGACTCAGCTATGTAGCTTGGATGCCATGGGTAGATGGAGGGCTTAGGAATTTGGCTTTTGCTGATGATACCCGTCCCCTGAATACACTGATAAACAAAATGCAGCAAAAGTCCAGTAGCCTGATTAGAATGGCTAAACCATTTGATTTGATAATCCCTAAATTGAAAAAAAAAGTTAGGAAGTCAATATGACCTTCAGTGATCCCATCATCCTAGCAGAAGTCGGGTTCAGAACTTTTGACGAGTTTACTTACCTAGTAACCACTCTCCCACCGTATTTCATCCCCACAGAGAAACAGCTGAATCATTTTGGCTTTGGATTGACACAAAATTATTAGGGTTTTTTTTTCCTTTCCATTTTTCTGTTCCACCAGACAAACAAACATGAGTTATTCACATTGATTCCCGATTTGGCTCAATTATAGTGAATAGAATTACAGCAGAAAAGAAACTGCCCCACTGGATTGCTTCTATACTGTAGATAAGGCATGGCCTAGATCCTGCCATTTACTCCTTGCCTCGTTCCATGGTTTTGACTATGCTTAGTACCCTCTGTTGTGGAAAACACACGCAGCAAACTTTTGGGTCAGGTCAGCACAGAAGCTTTATTTGGATAGAGCTACAGCTGTAGGAGGGGCCCCAAAGTGACATGGATTCACCGTGCACTTGGAGGGGGCTCCCTCCCTAAACGTTAAAGCAAAAGGCTTTAACCTACAATTCACGTGAACATATAGTGAAATTTTTAGAAACCTAGCTGCAGTAACAGTTACAAAAACATTATTTTCATTTCTTTATTACAAAACACTCTTTTCTTGCTGTCTCAGTAACAGCTGATTACTACAGGGCCAGACATTCTTCCTCTTTTCCTAGCCCACACTTTTACACACCGCCTTTTGTTTTATCTTTTCAACCTTTTTTTGATTAAAGTTTAAGGCCTTTGCTTTTTTTTATACCACACCCCCTCCCTTCCTGCTCTTTTACATCTCAGCAGTAGTCTTAGGGGGCTCTTTACTCCAGGGGCTGGGGTTGTGAGTCTCCCTTCAGAAAGCTGGATTCTTTCTTCCTGCAAATGCTGAACAGGAATTCACAGGCAAAAATCTAGCCACAGTTACTTCTTCATAGATTTCATAGACATTAGGGCTGGAAGGGACCTCGGAAGATCATCGAGTCCAGCCCCCT
>NW_005842333.1:496043-497749 GCF_000455745.1 Alligator sinensis | reverse complement strand
CAGGCTAAAGAGCCCCAGGGCTCTCAGCCTGTCATCGTCGGGTCTGCTTCCCTGACCTCTGATCATGCGCGTGGCTCTCCTCTGGACTCTCTCAAGCTTCTTCACATCCTTTTTGAATTGTGGAGCCCAAAACTGGACGCAGTACTCCAGCTGCGGCCTCACCAAAGCCGAGCACAATGGGAGAATGACGTCCCGGGATTTGCTTGAGAAGCATCTATGGATGCAAGCCAGGGTTTTGCTCTCTTTACTAGCTGCAGCATCGCACTGCAGGCTCATGTTCATCTTGTGGTCAACCATGACTCCCAAGTCCCTTTCATCTGTAGTGCTAGCCAACATAGCACTGCCGAGCCTATAAGCACGCTGCGGGTTTTTCTTCCCAAGGTGAAGTACCTTGCATTTTTCAGTGTTAAATACCATCAGGTTCTTGTCCACCCATTTCCTGACTGTGTCCAGGACAGCCTGCATCACCCTCCTGTCCTCAGGTGTGGACACTGGCTGAAAATGTTTCAACTTTTTTATTTATATACTTATTTATTTTGCAGAAAAATATTACTGTTTCCTGTTTAGTTAAACAAATATGAAGATGATTTTTGGGAAAAAGCCTGGAAAATTTCCTGCAAAAAAATTATACCATGCTGAACCAACTCAGATTACTGTCACTGGGAGTGTGGCTGCTTTAAGAGTGGTGATGTTGATTAAGGATCTATGCTCATTAAGACCTGGGCTGAGACTGGTATTTTTATTAAGGATGAATGGGATGACGGTTCATTGTTTGGGGAGTCCAGAGGAACCCTGATCAAGCATCATTTTGGGGGTTAAATAAAAATGATATTTGTTAAAGTAATGAAACCAATTAGGTCCTGGCACAATGAGGTCCTAGCAGGCATAGTGTCTGTGGAGAATATAGATATAATATAATATACTAGAAGCCGCACTTTGAGCGCAGTGCTGTGCGCTGAATGTCTTATTGCCACTCACTGGGGCCGATGACATAATGTAGCATCAGAAACGTGGTAGCTCTGGATACACCAGGAGAGCAGTTGATAAAATGACACCAGGTTATTGTTGTTTCCTTGTAGAGTTTAGCAAATAAAAC
Organism: Alligator sinensis; assembly: GCF_000455745.1. Lineage (NCBI taxonomy): Eukaryota > Metazoa > Chordata > Crocodylia > Alligatoridae > Alligator > Alligator sinensis. The sequence continues at coordinate 496,653 of NW_005842333.1, read as the reverse complement.
ACCTGTAATCTGCTGCATTTATTCACACTTTGGAGCCTGGTGTCTTGCTCCCAACCAACACAAGAGAAAACACATTTTCGAAGAACATGAGAATTGGCAACTTGATGCCGAGCAGCAGCTGCCATGCAGCACGTTCTACTTAGTGGTTACCACATGAAAGCATCAGGGCAGGTGTGCATCACTCGCTGGGTAGCAAGGCAAAACCGGTTACCAGGTCACTCATCCGGGAGCTAGTCCAGGAATGGGTGAAAGGTAAAAGATTTTGTAACGTAGCAGAAAATGAACGCGTTTGCCATCTAAACATTATTTTAATTAGGTCCCTGACTCTATAATAGCTTCCCCTTCTTTTGCCAGTGCAGCCATTAACTGTAGCAAAACCCCAGGCACGCGCGGTACAAGTTTGTGGTTTGGTTGTGGTTCTTTTATGCTTGTAGCAGAGCAAAATGGAGGAGTCAAGAAAGCTCAGAGAACTTAAAACCCAGGAGCGGCACTGTGCTGCACTGTGCTATCAAGAAAAGAGCCTGCTCCTCAAGGGAAGGAAAATGACTCTTCGGGGGTATAGACACAAAATCAATCAGATCGTTCACCTTTTGCCTGGCGAACGCAGCTG
>NW_005842333.1:490071-496012 GCF_000455745.1 Alligator sinensis | reverse complement strand
AGCAGGTTATCACACCAAATTTGTTTAGACAGCGAGCTGTTTTCGAATGGCAACGTAACACCAGCTGCAACATGAGCTCCTACACTTCTGTATCAGCAGGTAGCGTGTTTGACTCTGCCACAGTCCGTGTATCTGGGGAATGGGCCTTTTTCAGCAGTTCTGCAGTCCATGCTAAGATTCAGCATTGTTGTGCAAATCCGATGACACTGGCAAAGGCACGGCTATGGGATGTCTATTGGAGAAGGGTATGGGAGCCTGATGGAGCCCTGAAATATCTTATCATTATCAAGCATTGGAGGATACAAGGAGATGGAAACGAATGCCTAAGCCTTTCTCACTTTTGTACTTCTGTCTTAAGATTATGGGTGAGCCTTGCATTAGCCACCCATTGATAGTGTTTTTGATTGCTAATTTCCTAGTCCTTTATGTTGCTTTGATGCGCCTTGGGGAGCCTCAAGGTCAGAGAGAAGGGTAGGTCCACACCCACCTGGGAATCAGCGGGAGAAATGACCTCCATGATGTGAGCTCTCTGGAGGAGTGTGGGAGGCTGTGAGGGGCCTCAGCAAATTCTTTGTCCGTATCATTTTATCACAGTGGAAAAGCTACTAAAAATAAGTCCATCAAGAGCAGGTGCACGAGTTACACAGGTGATTATTGACAGAGCCTGTCGGCTGGAGAGAACATCTGTTTTGGACTCTGTCATCACTGGTTTCCTTAAACAGCCCATAACCTCTCATGGGCTTCTGGAAGTTGGATCTTCCCAGGACCAGGTGCTGCAGCAGGGTGCATGACCCATTGCAAGAGCAAGTCTATCTGCCCCAGGGCAGGTGCTGGTAGTTATGCCACAGCTGATGGTTAGGTTTCCCTTGGAGCACAAGTTTCTTGTTAGAGCTCATGTATTATAGACATTGAGACACACTCCTGATGTCCCCTTGATATGCCAGGAATCAGGACCCAAAGAGCAATAACTTCACCAGAGGTTGGTTCCCACAGTGCTTTGTACCATTCCTGTAAAAACGGTACCCAGGACAGCGAGAGAATAATTCCTCAACAGGGCTGATTTCTGAATTCTTCTCTCTGTATTAATTCATTTTTCATCCAACAACCAGGAAAAACTCCAGGAGGCTTCTCTTTACAGCTTGCTGTTTCCTTGACATCTAAAAGTCCTGTTAAACTGAACTCTGCAATGCTGCTGAACTCTAGTTAAGCTGATAATGCAGCACAGCCATTCAACAGCCTTGGGCTAGATCCACAAGAGGACTTAGGTGCTGAAATGTTGATCACGGCAGTGCCAATGTTTAGGTACATTGCCCTGGTAGTGGAAGCTGTGCTTCTCAGCCAGGTACCCAGGGTCAGCCTCAGCAGGGGACCAAGCTGAACTAACATTGAGCATCACCTTACTGATAATGTAGGTGTGTGTCTCTGGGATTGAAATTAAACATCCCAAGTTAGGCATCCAAAGCCCCTCTATCTTGAAAGAGGACTAAATACTTGGGAGAAGCATTCTCAGCAGCCCACCCTTCTCCTGGGTTTGAATTACACGCCGAGTTTGGTGTGGGGGGGTCTGTGGCGGTGGCAGTCGGAAACTGGAAGGAGCCACTGTCACCACTGCCTGAGCTGCTTGGAAAGGCATAGGGCTCTCGTCTCTTATGGGGGGGCTCTTATCTCTTATGGGGGGCTTATGTGGGGCTCTTGTCTCTTATGGGGGGGGCTCTCATCTCTTCTGGGGAGGCTCAGCCCCCCTGAGCCCTACTGTATTTTGAACCCTGGGCTTAGGTGTCAGCCAGGTGATTCCTCAACTTCCACATTCCCAATAACGCGGGAGCCACAGTCTCAACTTTGCCTCGACTGGATGTCTTATATAGAGGAAGGGGAGCCCACCTCCTCCTCCTCCTGCAATGGACTGGTGGTTAGAGCAGTCACTTAGGACATGGGAGATTGGGTTCAACCTCTGAGCAGTGGGCCGGATCTGGCCTGCAGAGCCATGTCATTCATCCCATGGAGCTGCCCATGGTGGGGGAGTGGTGCTAGTGCGAGTGGCTCCCAGAGATGCAGCAATTGACCCTGTCACGGCTCCCCCCACCAAATTCCTAGACCCTGGAGGAGCCCCAATGGTTTAACTGAGGGGAGGGCAACTGGGGCAGAAGCGCTGGGTACTGCCTTTGCTGGGGAGAGAGCCACAAAAATAGGTACTGCGGCAGCAGCGGCTGCCTGTGCCCCCACCATTGGCGCGGTGGCGGTGGTGCTGCCCTGTGCATTGCAGCTGCTGTGTGCAGAGCTGCCCTGCTATACCTCTGGGGAGCCCTGTGAGCCTGATGACATGGCCCCGCAAATCAGATTTGGGTAGGTACATTGGGTCAGTCCTCAGCTGAATCTGACCATAGCTTGACCCTGCACATCAGCTCAGTCCAGCCCCCAGCCCAGCCCTGTGTCTAGCCCGTGGGGTATCCAGCATTATATCCAGCCCAGACTGTGGGATGGACTGGGGTGATGCTGTCCCGGTATAGCTGGGCCATTGAACAGCCATAGGGGAAAGCAGTCACTGGGCCAGAAGAACAAGCAAGAGGTAGTCTGGCTCTGTGGCCCAGTGTGTAGGAGACTTCCCTAGATAGGGGGGAGTCCTGGGTTATGGTCTGCAAAGGAAGCCCCTGGGCTGGGCACATGGCTGGTGTTTCTTGGCCATGGAACGTGGTCATGTGCAGCATCTGCCTCTTCATGCCATGAACAAGGAGCTGATGACCTGGACATACTGACGCCACCTTGAAACTACCAGCTGTGCTTAAAGGGCAGAGGCTGCCCAGGCAGAGATGCTGGGAAAATACCCTCTTGGTGAGCAGTGAGTCATCTGAGTAGTTAGCAAGTTTTCTGGGGGAGCTTCTGATAAGCTGTGTAGGATGCCACAAGGCCACCAGGAGATTTCTAGCTTGATTAGTATGGCTTATAAAAGCCAGGCTCTTCTCAAACCTGCTGGAAGGATGGATCGGGGCTGCTTTGCAGTTTGCTTATACATTGCTGTCCAGCTCAGCCTCCGGCCAGTTAATTCCTGTGCGATACTTTGTCCCAGCTTTATGGAGCTGCAGTCCTTCAATGCAGCAGGGTTGGCCCCACGGTTAGCAGTGCCTTTATTAGTGGGCTTTCAAAAGGGAAGCTTGGAGGATTGCTTCGCAAGCCTGTCAGAGCTAGGAGGCACTGGCCCCACTCCCAGTGAAGGGCCTCGACAAAGATTTCAGGACAAGATTTTCCATGTGAGCTATGAATTTGAGTCTGCCCACTTTTATGAATGTCCCTTGGTCAGAGGTAGGTGAGGATGGTGGTGAACTGGAAGAGAAGGAGGATCCTGGGGCTCTGGCCAGGCAGAGGCATGACTTGGTAAGACCCTGGCTGGGAAGAGGCATGGGAAACCAGAGCTCCCATGCAGGCTCTGGAGTGGTTGTTCAGGTCATGTTGGTTTGGAAAACATTTTGAGCATCAGGCATGGATGGTATTAAAGCTGGCAAGCCATTGTAACAAATTTATACAAGCTCCTTAAAAATGAATCGGGCTACCCGTTTTTCCCCAGGTAAACATCTCTTCAGTTCCATCTAAAGCTTCCTTGGACTGTTAACCACTGATGCCTGAATATTTTGCATATAACCTTAGGAAGGATGCACAGTTTATTTATGGCCGTTCAACCTTTGTGCAACCTCATTATCCTTTCACATCAAATGATCTTTATTACTTGGTTTTGACATTTAAGTCTTACGATTTACTGCTGTGTGCTGGAATATTTGTTACAAAATAGTCCATATTTTAAATGTAAGAGGTTTCTTGTCCTGTTTTAATTTTTGGCCAGATTTCTGAGTTGTTATAATGTTTTTTTTCAGGTTGATGCCAAGAGAATTTAGCTGGAAGGTCTGTGGTCTCTTTGGGGAATCACTGGCTATCCTGGATAGTAATGGTTCAGGGCTGTGATTAGAGGTAGTTATACCTACAATTCAGGTTATGTTGGCATGATGGCTGTGTGTAGATAGCAATGATACAAGGAGGAGGCTATTTGAAGAGGTTAGACCATGTGTTATGACTTGGGTTACAGAGAGAAGTCCTATATGGTAGATCTGGAAACTTTCAGAGACAACAAGGGCACAGCTTGTCTGGTGAAACGTTATGTATTACCATTGGTAGAGGACTGGTTTGGAGGGTTTTTAGAGCTCATGTGGAGCATGCTGTGTGGATGGCATCTCTTGATAGCTGTCAGAGCCCACTGTGAAGCCTGGGTCTTCTCTTCCTATTTATGTTTTGCCTGATATGGGCAGGGACAGATCAAGAAGGGGTGTGATGGCAAGTCTGCATCCTGCCTTTGACTGTGCACTGCATGAGCAGTGAGCTTATTGCTCAGCCACAGGTCTGTGGAGCTCCTGCTGGGAGATCGGCGTGGGCTAGGATCTTTATGAACGCTCTTACTGGTTGGAACGGGGTTGACGCAGAGTCTGTGCTTGCACACAACTCTGGAGCATTGCTGCTTTCTGCTCTTCCTCTTCCTCCTACCTCCCACCAGCAGGGGAAGGGAAAGTTCAACGAGCTCTTTTCCCTGTGCACATGCCGCACAGCTGGAGGGGCTGTGGCTGCGCTCCTGTCACCAGGATCCATGAATGTGGGTGACGGGACTCAGTAGTATTTGGTTTAGTGAGTGGGAAGAGTACATGCCAGATAGCCACGTATTTCCTTTTGTACTAACTTCCATTATAGTGGCGGGAGATTGTTTTATCAGAACAGACCTTCTGGCCAAGGCCACTTTTGCTTGTGTATGTCGGGCTGGATAGCAGAGGTATATAGGCAGTTCACTATCTGGGTTAGTGCGAAGTGGGGCTGGATACTGTTGGTTTCAAGCAGGTCTTTTTCAGAAGCCAATAAGCATGTTTCAGTCATTGAAGACTTCACTAACACAGGACCAACCCACCTCTGAGGGCCCATGGGTTGAACAGGGCCCAGCTTGGAGGATGCTAATACTGTGTATTTTAGTATTTTTATCTGAACTTTCCCTGCGCCCTATTTTTTCTTGCTTTCACTGGTATTGAGGTTGGAATTACATGCACTACTTTATATAGCCACTGAGCCCCACCAGGATTTCCCTTGCCTTTCAAATATCGCTTACACTCTTGGCTGAAGGACTTGCCAGGGGAAAACCCTTCTGCATTTATGCTATGCAGCAGTTTTTTCGAATCACCTTGGCACTGTCCCTGCAGACTGTGGGGAGAGTTATAGTGCTTCTGTTTCTACAGGGGGCGGGGGGGCACAGACTGAAGTCACTACTATTTGGGGGTTGGTGCTCCAGCAATCAGTGAGAGCACCTCCACCAGCGCTACCCCCCCCTTACTTCATCACAGGGCAACCCCAGGCTGTAGTTGAGGGTGGGGAAAGAGCCAAACTCCAGGTTTCAGCTGAAGATTGACACTTGTGAGGCTCGGGAGCGGCTAAGGGGGAGGTTGGAGGCCATGAAGGGGTACCCTAAGATAGGCACTGCCATGGTGAGAGTGCCAGTGAGGCACTGAGCATTTTGGGGATGCAGACTGAGGTTTCTGGTGACACCAGGAAGGGCCGAGGGTCTGGTGCTGAGAGCTGAGGGTTTAGAGCCAGTGGGCTGAAATTGGGAGGCTGAGCCTGAGGTTAGGGGATCATGCAAATAGAAGGAGATGGCTGAAAAAGGATTTTATTGTGGGCAGGCCATCTTCTGATTTGTTGGCCACCACTTCCCACCCGCTGTGCGTGGAGCACTTACAATGCGGCCAGCGCGCAGCAGTAGGGGATGGTAGCTCCGGCTAGAGGTGCTCTCGCTGGCTGCTGGAGGGCGTGGAGCACCCAGCTTCTCCCCAAGCCCCAGACCCTAGTGAAGTCAGTCCGTGCCCTCCTTCTCCCACCCCTGCTTCCCAACCCAGCAGTTCATCATGTATTCTCCATCCCATCC